>NC_134274.1:21295358-21651858 GCF_031893055.1 Leptodactylus fuscus | reverse complement strand
TGTGGAGCATTGCTACTCTACACATGTACTGTAAATGTGTTACTTTATTTTTATAATGATCATATAAGCCTTGGTATATAAGGGCTCAATTTACACCACCTTTGCAGCCTCTTCTCTGGACATAGGAATCATCCTCAATGAGGATAAAATTCTCCTCCAACACAATCTTGAGGAGTGACACGGAGAATTCCTTCTGATCGTCTTTCAGGAATGACTCACTGTAAATAATCAGGTAAATAATTTGGTGGGAGCCAAGATACTTTTTCCATGATCAGGGCATGGACACCGACTATTTAGAAAGAAAAAAATCCAACTGTGAAGGAATCAGTGGAGCTGTGTCTACTAACAGAGGCTAAGAAATGGAGATAGTGTGGGCAGTGAAAGGTCCTCTCTAAACTTGTATTCAAGGGACAGTCTGTTTACATCCCCTTTAATCGCTCCTCAGGATTGTAAAAACGATAAGATCCAAAATGAGTGACTCTACCACCTCATCAGAGGCAGAGCCACCAATTCATCAGACATTCCAAACTGTATAAAGCCCCAATGAGTAAATATAAAACTTAACATTTATTCAATAAACTGGATAAAATGATCCTAAGTGGGATAAAAACAAACAAGAAAGCCGATGGACAATACCCAAACCTGGGTCTGTGATGGGTTTATGGCCCTAATCACAATGCAGGGTCAGTTATTGAATCCCTCAGTTAGTATATGAACAGGGTGGATCAATATCAGCTCCAGGAGGAGGACAAGTTCCAAGTCAGTCAGGGAAACCATATTCTGCCCCTCGCAAAAACAAATAACTTCCGCCCTTACAAGGACAGTGCCAAACTGTACCCTTACAAAAAGGATACCCTATCAGTCCCTATTTCTTTCCTGGTGTGTCTACACCAATCATCAGGGCACCTAACTCAACCATTAAAAAGCCCATAGTGATGGGTTAATGACAGGTCATATCCACAATGGTGACTATGATACAAAAAGCTCCCATATTGGGTAATCAGAAAGTCCCCTTATACAAAACAACAAACCAGGAGGAGATCAAAAATCTTGTTTTTCAGACTAGATACAAATACATACTGGATATTTGGAGTGAGAGGGACAGTTGTGTGAGGGGAAGAATAGGGATTGTCGTGACTGCCTGGGACCTGGTCCCCTCCTGGAGATAATATTGTCCCACGTCTGATTGGGTATGATCCACCGTGTTTGTAACATAACCGTGGGATTCAATAACTCAACCTTCATTGTGATTGGAGCCATAGCCCCGTTTTTCATTCCCAGGTTTGGGTATTGTCTATTGGCTTTGTTTGTTGTTATCTCAATTAGGACCCTCACAGGAGTGCCCTAAAATGTGCCTTTAGATGGATGGAGCAGTAAAACCTTTGGACTTCCTATTTCGGATAAAATATATCTTGGTGGGAAAACAAAATCACAGGCCTTTACGTAATAGGCTCAATTCTGGAGGAGACAAGTTAGATGAAATGGTCACCACTAGGTTGTTCATATTACCTGTGATCTTCTCTGTGCTCTTTGTGGGTTGTGACCATTTCCTGCTACTCCTCCAGGTTGATTTCAATATGTTCTGCCCATTATATTATGACAAAAAAGGAGGTATCAGTTGGGAAAAGATCTTTCGATCCGAAGGTTGAGGAGCCCTTCTCTTAAGTGGAACTGGTTGAAGTTTCCACTGGAGTCCTTTCATTTTATACCCTTTCCAGTTGATAATCAGAGACATTTTTGGCATTTGGTTTATTCTGTGTTTGCGCTAGGAATCCTGGAGCCTCTGGGTGACAATTACAGGTGGATGGCCATTTCTCATCATAGAGTTGATGGTGAATTTACATAGAGAAGATCTGAGGCGGCCATTTTTTTTCACATTCATACTTCTAGAGGCAGAATAGGCTCCTGCATCTTACTAAGAGGACACAGGCAGAGAACAGGGCTGACACCCTGACATTTTGTTTAACCTTTTGTTTTTGGCCAATTCTCAGAAAACCCCTTTAAATTCTGTATTCTGGAATGCTTTATAGTTGATTAAGTGGGAATTAACGTAACTTATCAACCAATACACCTGATGTCTAGATATTATAGCTATTTGTGGATGCTTCTTCAATTAGCTGCCTTGACTAATTTTCCCCCAATAGGCGTATTCTACTAGGAGTAATTTTTTATAACATGAGGTGAAAACGCTTCAATTGTCTATAGGCTTGTTCCTCTGATACATTCACTAGGATATATAGAAGCTGATTCATCCCCACGATAAACCAAGTGCCACCATTCCAGTGGAGAGTTTATGGGTTCCAAAATTACTTTTCCGTAAACAGTAAGGGTGAGAATTACCAACTAAAACTGTCTTTTTTGCATATAAATCTATATGAAGACACATGAAGACCTAATGGTTCCATACTTTGGATGCATAGGCACTAGATACCTCTAGATGAGACTATAATTCTACAAGATGACAAACCAAGCACCACCATGTCAGTAGCTATTTTATAAGGGCCAAAACTATCTTCCTTATTAAATGTGAGTATTACCGACTAAAACTGTGTTGTTAACATTTTCTGTTTTCGTTTCAAATTATCAATCACTATTTTCTAAAATTACCACATTGTACCACAAAGTATAGTAATGTAAAGCGTAACTAGAATTTTGAAAAACTTTAGACTTTTTCAGCATTTGTGTCATTAATATCATAATTAATTAACACATTTTATCTAATTTCTTCGAAAACCTACATTTCTTTATTCTTTGCCTTGTCTTTCCCTATTTTGAGCTGTACACTTTTTCTGTTTTGTATGGGCTCGTGTATAAAGGGTGGAGGTTACCTCAAACGGTTATATCTCTGCCTTTTGAATTCAATGAGTAATGGACTTTAAAGTGTTTGCAAATGGACTAAAACTTCCCATTGATGGGCATCAATTGCTTCTCTAAGATCATTGCTGATATCTTTCCTTTTAGGCATTGCGTTAACACACATCTGACTTCTTCAGACCAGCAAACTGCTAAAACATTTTCTTTTATAGAGATGGTCACACTTCCATTTAATCAAGGGCTTTGGATTGACACCACCAAGCTGCTACATACCCTCTTAGTTCCTATGGTAGCAGTACGGGTGTACTTAATTCTTCACACATTGTAACATAAATAATGACACAATGAAATTTGTATTGTGATGTTTTTCATGTGAGGTTCTATTCACTTAATTTTAAGACCTAAATTCCAGATTTTTTTTATTATGTCCTAATACATAAAATCATAGTATTCAAAGAGAGTGTAGTTTTTTTTCATGTCTGATGAAGTGTGGTTCCTTTCCTCCAGACTCAGGCCGTCGGACGTTTTTTGATCCTTCCTGTGTATCCTCTGGCAACCTTGGGGGCTTGCTAGATCCCACTGCTGTTTCCACCCAAAGAGGAACTCCCTGTTGATCGGTTCCATTGTGAATTACAGTGGTTGTGGCCCAGCTCACAACCTGCCAAGGTCAGAAGAATTCCTATTCTACTTATCTATGATTTCCTGCCAAACAGTGTTACACTATGTATTGCTCGGTGTTGGTATTCTTTTTTGTTTTATTTTAGTTATATTGAAAAAAAGTGTTTGGCTTATGTAACATTACATGCCAAAAAAATTCCCCGATATAATTTCATTTTCTTTCTATAGAAGACATGTCTGAAGTGACACCAGAGAACAAGTCTCATACAGTCCAATTCACAATCTTATGTTTCTCTGACCTTCCTGACCTTCAGATTCCTCTTTTCATAACATTTCTAACTATCTATCTTAATATAGTTTTTGGAAACACTGCAGTTTTTTCGGCAATTGTCTTTGATTCTCATCTTCACACTCCCATGTATATCTTCTTGAGTAATCTTTCAGTTTTGGATATATCTTATACTTCAACCACTCTACCCAAACTTCTGTCTATGCTTTCTACTCAAAAGAAAGTCACGTCTCTTATTGGTTGTATGACACAGATGTATTTCTTTATTGTTTTTGGCTGCACGGAAATGATCCTTCTTGCCGTTATGGCCTATGACCGCTACGTGGCAATCTGCCATCCGCTACACTATACCCTACTCATGAGTCCAAGAACCTGCCTCATTGCCATCATCTCAGTATGGATTGTTGGTTTATTAGAACCTCTTGTGTTTACTATGTTTGTCGCCAACTTGTCGTTTTGTTCATCAAACCAAATTGATCATTTTCTTTGTGATCCCTCCCCCTTACTAAAGCTTTCCTGTAGTGATACAACTCATGTTAATATGACAACATACATTTTAGGTGCACTGTTGGGTATGTGCACATTCATGCCGACTTTGGTTTCTTATGTTTATATCATACATAATATCATGAATATTCACTCCGCAGGTGGAAGAAGTAAAACATTCTCGACCTGTGGATCCCATCTCACCTGCGTACTACTATTTTATGGCACTATTTTGACTTTGTATATGAGACCTACATCAATGTATTCTCCAAAACAAGACAAGTTTTTCTCTCTTCTGTATATCATACTGATCCCATTGCTCAATCCTATCATATACACTTTGATGAATAAGCAATTTAAAGAGGCTTTCACAAAATTACCAAATGTTTTATGTCTTCTGAAGAATAATTAACAATAGATAGGACCTTAATGGATGTCACCATAAACCACTTTGAGATCATGTGTGTATCCAAAATCACGTCTTGGTATAAAATTATGTAATAGCAGATACAAAATTGTTGCCACCTAAAACCAAATAAAAAGAGTAAAAATTCAATCAAAGACTCTTTGCACTGTGTGCCACACTAACCATGGAAAACAGAAATCGGAGAAGAGAACTGTTTGAGAACTTGAGAACCAAAATTGTGGAAAAATATTAACAATCTCAAGGTCCATCTCGAGAAATCTTGATGTTCCTTTGTCCACAGTGCACAACATAATCAAGTCGTTTCCAACCCATGGCACTGTAGCTCCCTGGACATGGAAGGAAGAGAAAAATTGATCAAAGTTGCACTGCAGGATAGTCTGGATGGTGCTGGCAAAATTTATGGCTATTTGAAGTATATTCTAGTTTTCATTTTGTACATACTAGTCTCCATTTTGTATTTTGTAGTCTCCAGTAGTATAGACTCCATTTTGTGCCTAAAGCAGAATTCAACAAAACTTTACAAGCTTCCATACCTTTGATATATTAGTTATTTTGTTTATTTCACAGATCTATGTAAACAAATGTATGTGACAGGGGCGTAACTTGAGGGGGTGCAGAGGGCGTAGTTGCACCAGTGCCATGGAGCCTTAGGGGGCCTATAAGTACTGGCATCAGTATTGAGATTGCAGCTTCCATCTGGCCCATAAACCAAGGAGACTCACAGATTACCCTACCACACTAAGGATGATTAAAGGGGTTGTCCCATCACAAGGCTCCTATCTATACTGCTTGTTAATGTGGATGTAAGACTTTTCCTAAATACACTACTTCAGCAAAACTTCTTTGTTTGTCCACTATCTTATTTTGTTCAATTCATTGTTGACACAGCCCTTGACTTATCTGCTCAAAAGTCAAGTGATGTATCTGCCTGCTCTCAGGGGGAAGGAGGAGGGGCGAAGTGCACAGGAGCGAGCCTGTGTTTCTAGCTATTCCTGTGTCTACACCACATGACCTAGCTTCCTGCTCTCAGATAGGGGAGAGGAGCTGCTTTCATTTCTGAACTCGTCTTCTGTTCCCCAGTTATAAGGTTAGCTAATTCAATTGTGTTCATTATGGCAGAGACAGGCAGTCTCTGTATGTAACACAGAATGGAGTTGCTCCTGCCTGTAGTTCATAGTCCAATATTGTGCATATAGTGTTGTTTGAGGACCTTTGATGACATCACAGGCCCTTCAGCCGCTCCATAGGATCATGCTATGCGGTGGGCAGAGCTACACACTAATTTGGGGACGGAACTAAACGGCAGGTTGCATGTGAAACCCGCCCACCAAATGACGCAAGAAACCAGGAAGAAAGAAGATTTTACAGCCGTGAAGACTGGTGAGTATGCGACGTGGGAATACCCCTTTAAACTCCTTAGCACCCGGAACCATCACTATCAAGAATTCGCTGTAGGGATGAAGTAGGGGGCCTCGGACAAAACATTGTACCAGAGCCCACAAGACTTTAGTTACACTACTAGTATGTGATCTTTCTTCCCCAAGAGACTATTATCATTGTTTGAAGGTTGTTTTGGCTACCTTATCTGAGACTTTGGAACTGGCCACTCCATGGTACAGGATGAGAAAGACAAAGAGCACCTACGCAGGTATAGACTAGGAATAACATTTTTAGACAAATTAAATAAAGCTTGTGAACAAATTTTAATGAACAATTTAGAATTCAAATTGAGAACAAATTAAAAGTTTTGATAAAATGTTACTATACCAATTATTTTGCACTATTTGTGGCAAAGCAATTAACTAAATGTACCTCAATCTTGCACTTGACTTTGTGATCGAGGTAGTGGTTAATCTTGGAATGCCTGTCCCATACGTTGTCATGCTGCACCTCCTTGACTGAATCTCCCGAGATCCTGAAGCATTTCATTTTAATAAACAAATTACAGTGTTCAAAGCAAGCCAGTCACCTGAACACTACAGCTAGGAAAAGTAATGGAAAAACGGGGATCTGAGGCCCTAATTAAACAATATAGCCAATTTAGAGTAAAACTGTTGGTGTAACAATTCAGTGGTATAACTTGGTTTGGACCAATTCTCAGTTACATTGGACCCATCCTTTCATGCTTTGGAAAAATCAGGGCTCTGATGACGGTTTTCTGAAATTCCAAGAACCTCCCCTGTTGGTCTGCAGTTCTATGTGTGGTATCCCAAAGGGGACAGGTGTTATAGTAGGACCTACAAGGGGTAATAGTCCCTGAGCCACTGGAATAGTCACGGTAGCTGTAGTGGGGTGCACACTGTGGGGAATTTCTCATGGGACACACAACAGGTCAATTTTCAAAACTGGAATAGCAAAATAGCAAAAGTCTCTTTACTGAGGAGAACGTCCATAAAGTGCAGCCATATATCCCAGCAATACAGTCCCTCATTTACAGGACAGCAGGGTGCATGTGAGGAGGATTCCCTGGTAAGGTGTGATACTGACCCATACCTTTCTTCAGATTTTGTAGTCTATAGTTTTGAGGAGACACAGATAAACTAATTTGAGGTATATTTAGTTACTCATGGTTACTGGACCATGGTATCCGATAGCCAGACACGGACCTAAGAAACGTGGTCTGGAAACCACAGAGCAATGGACTTGACCTGAGGCCTATTTTAAGGTGCAGATACAGAGAGGCTCCTTTATGACTGTGCCATCTTGGAGGCAGTAGAAGTATGGCTATGGACTGGGGAATCCTAGGAGAATCTGTGCCTGGGTCGTAAGTTCGCCCTGCACCTTCTAGGTTTGGTAGGAATAAAAACTGGAAATCCTGCTTGGTCTTGAACTGTCTAGAAAATGTCTGGACTGGTTTCCTGTCCCCTCTTAAGAGGCAGTCTGGTTAAAGTCTCCGATCACAGCTTGGTAGAAGCTTGTGCTGTGTATGGAGTGATTGGGATCCTACCATCACATGCACCTATACATAGAGTGAACCATAGGTGCTAGCAGAGTAGTACATTATAAAGAACAAAGTGTATGCACACAGGAAATACAGATTATACAATAGACATAGACACCTAGTACTTGTACATTGTGAGAAACGTTCTACCATCTGATAACTATTCCTATCATGGCAGTAAGGAGGAGTGCACTGGGATACTACATATGGAGAAGAAATGCACTGCATTATGTGAACGGCCATTTTCTTATACCTGGTTTGTGCTTCTCATACAGTACACCGTTATATGGTTGTAGGACCTGATCTGAGCAGTCAACCTCACCCATATATCAATCGTAGTTCAAGATACAGTGGCTGTTTGAAGCAAGGATCTCTGATTCTATTTGCAGTTAAAATAATTTTTATGAAGTCTGTATCACCCTTTTAATCCAGGCCAAACACCTAAACCCATAATTCGGACCATGAACCAGATGACAAAAATTCTACTATATTTTATAATTTGATAGTAGACCAGACTTCTTAGTTCAGACCCCAAAATTAAGAACAAATTCTATGGTTCAAGCCCCAAAGCTCTGAAACCATAAACCATTATTCAGAATACTTCTTTAATGGCTTAAAACATGTCCAAAATCAAAAATATGGTTGCTATATTCAAGGAATCAAGATCCACAAATTATGTACAATATTTGCAAATTTTATACAATATTCATGCTCAACCGGTTGACGATTTTATTTCAAGCCGAGTTCCATTCACTTCAGTGTAGGTGAGCGGTAATACTAGACACAACCCATGAATGGACACGGTAGTCTTCAAATCAAATCAAATCAAAACAAACAGGCTTTATTGGCACGTCCGAATAGATATTTGGTATTGCCAAAGCTAGTAAAGTGTGTGTGTGTGTGTGTGTGTGTGTGGGGGGGGGACTGGAGTCGAAGGGGAGAGTATGGGGGGGTGGAGTGGGTGATTTGGGGTATAACAGTCCGTGGAGTCTCATCTTCCTCTTAGTTGGTGACAGCTGTATGGGGGGGGGTGATTTGAGGTATAACAGTCTGTGCGGTCTCATCTTCCTCTTGTTTGGTGACAGCTGGACACGTATTGGGCAGCGATCTCCACAGTGGCCTCTTCTTCTCCCAGTAGGATGTAGAGTTTCCTCTTCTCGTCTGCAGATATGAAGTCTGGGATGTGGGCAGAGAGTCTTTGATAGTAGACAGCCCTCACAGCTGAGTATTTGGTGCAGTGTAGCTGGAAATGGGCCTTGTCTTCTATGGCCCCTTCTATGGTCTTTATTATTTTTTATGTTTTTTCGATAAAATCATATTCCAAGCCTGGACAACCCATTTGACGTTAATGTCTGGAACAATGTTACATTGCTTATTACATGGAACATATCACAGCCCATCCTACACTAGGCCTAATCTCTAGACATTATGGTTATTTGTAGATGATTCTTCAATTAGATGACTTGGTTTAGTTTTCCCAATAGGCATATTCCAGTAGGATTAATTATTTTATGTAAAAAGCAACATAGTCCCAAATGTATTTAGGCTTGGTGCTCTGATACCTTCACTCGAATATATATATATATATATATAACGAAGCTTATTTGTCTTTCTGATAAATCAACCTAATTTAAGAAGAGAGTTAATTCATTCCAAAATACTTTCCCTATTAAATTTGGGTATTTCTTTTTAACATGATTATGTCTGATTCCCTGAGCGGAAACATCTATTTAAATATATTACATGTAAATTTTACCTATTTTTTTCTTTTTTAAAAAAATGTTTCCATGAATGAGACGTCATGCCTATAAAAGAGTCTATATGGTGACACATGAAGTACCAATGGATTCATACGTTGGTGCAATAGGTGCTGAAATGTGATACCTCTGTATACCATCGTATTACATGTTTTCGCTATAACACCACATCAAGTTTTTTTTCTTCATTCCTCATGGACACCATAGATAAGTATATGAAGGTAAGGTATGACCATAGAGATTGTCATGAGTCCAAACAAATCTGAACTTGTCCTACAACAGCCTTTTGTATGAAGCGAAAGCTTACCGTAACAAGCACGTTGTACGTTCTTACTTGGTAATATTATCCTTATTAGCAGAGTGAGGGAACCATGAATACATTGAGCTCCAATAGGTCTAAGGATAAAGTAGACAAGTCTCACACTGGAGCTGCCAACTGTTCAATTGCCAATTGAATTGCCAAATTGTTTTGTATTTTTTTTTATAAAATTGGTGTTCCTGCTTTTCCATTGTTGCATCCTGGAGCTGCCAATTGTAAACAAGTCTGTTAAAGCTGTAAATTGATTTTTTGTGATAGGACTTTGACATTATATATAATTGGTAGGTGACTTAATCCTGATAGAATCTGATTCCGTAATGAAAAGCCACAAATAAGATCCAATGCATCAAAACAGGTCTAATCCACCGGCTGACACGCTGACCAGTTATCGTACATCTAATAGTCATCTGTAAAAGTTGGATCTCCTTATGGTCAGTATTAGATCTCCTTATGGTCAGTGTTGGATCTCCTTATGGTCAGTGTTGGATCTCCTTATGGTCAGTGTTGGATCTCCTCATGGTCAGTGTTGGATCTCCTCATGGTCAGTGTTGGATCTCCTCATGGTCAGTGTTGGATCTCCTTATGGTCAGTATTAGATCTCCATATGGTCAGTGTTGGATCTTCTTTTGGTCAGTATTGGATTTCCTTATGGTCAGTGTTGGATCTCCTTATGGTTAGCGTTGGATCTCTTTATGGTCAGGTTTCTCCTTATGATCAGAACCATTGATTATTTTATGTATATTATTTTAAAAAAATAGTTGACTTATGTTGTAATGAATATTACATGTCAAAAATATTCTAATATAATTTTATTTTCTTTCGAGAGAAGATCATGACTGAAGTCACAGCAGAGAACAAGTCTCATACAGTCCAATTCACAATCCTTTGTTTCTCTGACCTTCCTCACCTTCAGATTCCTCTTTTCATGATATTTTTAACTATCTACCTCAATGTAATTTTTGGAAACACTGCTATTTTTTCGGCAATTGTCCTCAATTCTCATCTTCACACTCCTATGTACATCTTTTTGAGTAATCTTTCAGTGATGGATATTTCTTATATATCAACCACTCTACCCAAGCTTCTTTTTATGCTTTCTACTCAACACAAGGTCATGTCTCTCATTGGTTGTATGACACAGATGTATTTCTTTATCGCCTTTGCTTGCATGGAAATGATCCTTCTTTCAGTTATGGCCTATGACCGCTATGTGGCAATTTGCCATCCACTACATTATACCCTACTCCTAAGTCCGAGAACCTGTCTTATTGCGAACATCTCAGTATGGGTTGCTGCTCTATTAGAACCGATTGTGTTTACTAGGTTAGTCACCAATTTGTCATTTTGTTCGTCAAACCAAATTGATCATTTTTTTTGTGATCCGTCTCCATTGATAAAGCTTTCCTGTAGTGATATAACTTACGTTAATATAACGATATACATTTTAGGTGGACTGGTGGGTATGAGCACATTCATGTTGACTTTGGTTTCTTATGTCTACATCATATATAATATCATGAACATTCACTCTGCAGTAGGGAGAAGTAAAACATTCTCGACTTGTGCGTCCCATCTCACCTGTGTACTACTATTTTATGGCACTGCTTTGATTTTGTATATGAGACCTTCATCAATGTATTCTCCAAAAAAGGACAAGTTTTTCTCTCTTCTGTATATCATACTGGTCCCATTGCTCAATCCGGTCATATACACTTTGAAGAATAAGCAATTTAAAGAGGCTTTTAAAAAATTTCTAAATATTTTATTTTATCCAAGATAACTTTTGGTATGAAATGATGTGATGGAACAAATGTGTATTGAGTAATCTCCAATGTTGAGAGACTGTCAACACTTCCTAAACAATTTGATGCATTATTTTGGTGAAAGAGTTAAATGAATATATCATTGCTATTAATTAACCCCTTCCCGCCGATGGCATTTTTTGATTTTCGTTTTTGACTCCCCTCCTTCTAAACCCCATAACTTTTTTATTTCTCCGCTCCCAAAGCCATATTAGGTCTTAATTTTTGCGGGACAAATTTTTCTTCATGATGCTACCATTAATTATTCTATATAATGTATTGGGAAGCTGGAAAAAAATTCAGAATGGGGTGGATTTGAAGGAAAAATGCATTTCTGCGGCTTTCTTACGGGCTTTGGTTTTACGGCGTTCACTGTGCAGCCAAAGTGACATGTCCCCTATATTCTGTGTTTCGTTACGGTTCCAGGGATACCAAATTTATGTGGTTTTATTTACATTTTGACCCCAAAAATTTTTTCCAAAACTGTGTTAAAATTTTTTTTTTCTAAAAGTCACCATATTCCGACGGCCGTAACTTTTTTATACGTAAGTGTACGGGGATGCAGAGGGCGTCTTTTTTTGCGGGGCCGGGTGTACTTTTTAGTTCTACCATTTTCGGGAAATGTTATTGCTTTGATCACTTTTTATTCAAATTTTTATCAGAATCAAAACAGTGAAAAAACGGCGGTTTGGCACTTTCGACTATTTTTCCCGCTGCGGCGTTTACCGAACAGGAAAAATATTTTTATAGATTTGTAGAGCGGGCAATTTCGGACACGGGGATACCTAACATGTATATGTTTCACAGTTTTTAACTGCTTTTATATGTGTTCTAGGGAAAGGGGGGGGATTTGAACTTTTAATTCTTTTTATATTTTTTTATATTTTTTTTAACTTTTTTTTTTTTTTTTTGCATTTATTAGACCCCCTAGGGGTATTGAACCCCAGGGGGTCTGATCACTAATGCAATGCATTACAATGCTAATGCATTGCAATGCATTGCAAAAAAGCATCCTTTCTTTTGCAGGCTGCATAGACCAGCCTGCAAAAGAGAGGCTTTGCAGACAAGCCTGGGAGCCTGTACAAGGCTCCTGGCTGTCATGGCAACGGGACGTCAGCCCTGGAGCATGCTCCAGGAGCCGGCGATCCCGGCCAAAATGGCGGCGCCCTTGCGCTGCCGGGAAAATGGCGCCTCCGGCGCCTTTGACCGCGGCGCCTTAGGGGTTAATGCCTCCGATCCGTCCGGGGACCGATTGGAGGCATTAGAGCCGGTTGTCTACTGCCTAAAGCAGTAGACACCTGGCGGCTATGGCGGCCGCCCAGCTCCCGGGCGGTCGCCATAGTTACAGACCCGACATGCGCCGTACTATTACGGCGCATGTCGGGAAGAGGTTAAGAGGCACACTTAGTCATCATCATCAATATTTATTTTTTTTTAATTCTTATTTTATTGAATTTTTTTACAACATTTTACATAACAAGGTTCACCATATGACTGTAATTACAGAAAATAGTGTAAATAAAGTTTGATAACAACTGGTGGTGGTGAAACAGGTTTTCCCTTACCTATTAGAAGAAGGGAGATATGGTATAACAAATTAATAACATATAACTTTTATACAATGAACAAAATCATCAACTAATTGATAGATGCAAGATTACGAGAGATCGGGAAGGGTGTGTGTGTGTGGGGGGGGAGGGGGTGAAAATTGGGCAGCTTAAGGTTGATTGTTAGTGAGTGAATGGAGGCCAGGAGGGGTATGGGACTGCACGGAGGATAGTCAAATTTCTAGTTTAAGAGGAGTAACGCCACCATGGGGTCCATATCTTCATATACAAATCGTGAGTCTTCTCTTTCCAACTAATCAATTATTTGAATCTTGCTATTTGGTGTATCTTTTCTTTCCATGCCTGGATAGACGGGGGAGAGGGCTGTAACCACTGAATCGGAATAAGGGATTTGGCTGCTTCTAATAAGTGTGTCACAAGGTTTTTTTTTTGATGGGGTGTAATTGGGATGTGGTTTAGCTAAGAAAATCTCTTCAGGGCCTAAATTAAGTTTTTTTTATCTGTGATGATGGTTATCTGCTCCAGGATCTCACACCAATACTTTTGTATAGTTTTGCATTCCCACCATATGTGCAGTATCGAGGTAGGTGCTTTTTTTACATCTCCCACATGTGTCCGCGTTGGACAGTTGCCTTTGGAAGAGCCAAGTGGGTGTTCTGTACCATCTAGCCAATATTTTGAAATGTAACTCTTGCAATCTCGTGCAAGTGGAAAAGCCGTGTGAATGAGACAAGATAAATTCTGTTTCTTGGTCTGTGAGTGTGATTTTGAGTTCTGACTCCCATGACCTGAGGTAAGTGGGTTTAGAAGGTCTGTCTGAATGTGTCAGGTATGATTTACATGTTGAGATCTTTCTGCTAGAGCTCAGGGAGTTTAACATGTTTTTCTCGAATGGGGTCAAAGGCCTCTGAAAATTCTCTCGTTGCCTCACGTTAGCAACTACATGTTTGAAGTTAGCGTGGTCTAGGAAGTTTAAGTGCCCTGTAGTTACTTTTGTTTGTAACTCCTCTAAAATGAGAGGAGATCCATTGTGTAGTAGGTCAGACAGCTTGAGGCTCTTGAGCTTTAATCACCAATCCGGTGGAGAAGTTGTGCGAAAAGCAGTGAGAAAAGATCGGATTCCGATCGGCGATCGAGCAAATTTCATGATCATGATCAGCTGGAAAATGATCAGAAATCAGATTTTAAAATCGATCCTAAAATCTCAAGATTGGCTCAACCAGGGGTGAACCTGCCCCTTTCGTCGCCCGAGGCGAATGACAGAAAGCCGCCCCCCCTCCAGGAGGAGGGGGCGGAGCGGGGGCGGGACTTAGTGAAGTAGACGGGGCTTAGCGCCGTTCGCAGGCAGAGAGCAGGCACAGAGAGGACCTGCTCTCTGCCGGAGCATGAGGGGAGGCTGCTGGAGCAGCGCTGCTCCAGTGGCCTCCCCAATCCACCGCTTGGTGCTAAGCCAGTCCAGGACAGCTTGTCCTGGACTGGCTTAGGTAAGAAAAAATGCTGCCCTCCCTTGGGCCCTGGCATAGCGCCGCCTGAAGCGGTCGCTTCAGGTCGCCTCATGGGAGGTGCGGCACTGGGCTCAACCCTAATCTGGAGTCTCCTCAACAGTAATCCTTACCTTGCCTCACCTCTCTGACATTTTCTTCAATACTGTCTAGGCCTCTGGCTGACATACAACACCCTGAGATCATCGCGGATGACACTTGATTTTAGATAAGAGCTTTAACCCCTTAAGTGTATAACCCCATTTTTCAAATACAATGTTTCACTTTTTTTGTAATAACTGTGTTTATCGTGATACATTGTACTTTATGTTTGTGCTAAATATTGGTCAATATGTATTGCATTTATCAAAAATAGAAAATTTTGTGAAAATATAGAAAAAGTAGCAATTTACAAAATGTTAAATAATAAATAACGATAATGTTGTCTTATGTCAATATCATAGTTGAAACATTTTAACATTTTTTAGGGTGATAGAAGGTTTTCAAGAAATTTTCAAAAAACATTTTTTTAAGAGACCTATTCAGGTTTAAAGGGATATTAGAATTCCCCATGAATCACCACATTTTCAAAACTGCCCCATTACTTAATTAAACATGTTCTGGTATTTATCTAAGGGTAAGTTCAGACGGATTTTTTGGACCAGAACCTGAGGCGGAGGCCACCTCAAGTTCCGGTCCAAAAAACAGGCAGCTGCCACTCATCCAGTTGCGAGCTCCGCTCCGAATTAGGCTTAATGAATGGGCCAAGTTGGGAGGAGGGAGTGTCTTCAGGACGAATTGCGAGGCGACTCGGCCTGAAGAATGAGCACCTCCAGAGCGGCTCCCATTGATTTTAATGGGAGCCATCTTTTTGGACAGGATTTTGAAGTGAATACAGCCCCAAATCCTGACCATAATACTCTGTGTGAACTCACCCTAAGGGTATAGAATAGGAAGAATATTTTTGGACAAATTAGGTAAAACTTGTGGAAAAATGTAAAAAAAATTAATAGACAAATTATGATTAAAAATTGTTCACAAATTAGTTAATAAATTTTTTTTATTAACAATGTATTACACCAGAAGCTCCAGGAACCTCCCCCATACGGCTGTAATTGAAATGCATTGTATAGAGCTACTATAGTGCATGGTCAGTTTCTTTTATTCTTAGGTAGCATTACATGGCTGCAGGATCTCAGTGGTCAACCCTGCCCATGGTTCAATTGTAGTCCAAGATACAGTCAAGCCTTTTCCCTAATCTAATGATCAAGATTTGATATATGCAGGGGATTTCGGCAGCAAGGATTCATTCCATTTGCATTTAAGATTACAATATGAAAAACCTGTGCCACCCTTTTAATTCAGACCAGACACTAAAACCCATAATTCTGACCATGGGCCAGGCCACAATATTTGTATTCCAGATTACCTAGCCAAGGGTCCGGTAACAGTCTAGCAACACAGTACCAAATCAAAATCCAAAAGAATAGTCAATAGGGAAAGCCAGAGGTCAGTAATATAATAGTAACAGAAGAGGAGCTTAGCAGGGACAAAGTCAATAACCAGCAAGTCTACGAGGGCTGATGACATGTATATTAGAAGCCCAAGACCCACCCTAGGCTTGATAGGAAGACAGTCTGTCAATCACACAGGCAAGGCTAGAATTAACCATTTGATGAACAGAGCGAGACAAGGTGCAGGAGATGGGTGTGGTGGAAGTTCAATTACAGAGATTGCACAGTGTGAACACTGCTCAACAAAAAACACTAAGCAAAGAATCAAACTGGATACGCCTCCTGCGCCACAGCATGCGAGCGGAGAATGGCGCAGAGACCAGAACAGGCAGAGACGTTACAGCTTGGTGTGGTTATTACTGCTTCTTTTTATTATTAGTCCATTATGAATTTTTTTCAATCCTCTTAAAGAAGACCTTTCATGGTTTGGGAATAGGCAGTTCTATATACTGCTTGAAAGCCAATAGTGCACTGTCGGCTTTCCCGATCTGTGCCCTGGGTAAAGTGCTAGCGGTCCCGGTACCGTAGTTCTTCACAGTCAGAAGGGAGTTTCTGACACTCTGTCAGGACTGTCCTTCTGTACAAACAGTGCCAATAGCGCTGTACAGTGTGAGCGGGGAGGAACACCCCCTCCCTCTGCTCACAGTGCTCGTCCATAGACGAGTATTATCAGGAGGGGAGGGGCGTTCCTCCCCGCTCACACAGTACAGCGCCATTGGCGCTGTTTGTACAGAAGGACGGTCCTGACAGAGTGTCATAGCTCTTCATCTGGGGGAACAAATCGGGAAAGCCGACAGTGTACTGAATTCAGTGCCCTGTTGGCTTTCCAGCAGTATATAGAACTGCCTGTGCCCCAAACCATGAAAGGTCCTTTTTAACAACCCTTTTAGTGGCCCAAAAAGGAAATTAAATGGATATGATCCTCTTAAAAAAAAAAAAAAAAAAAGAAGTCCACAAATTTTAGAAGAATTTTAGAATATTCCTAAATTTTGTACAGTACTTTAAGCTCATCTTGTCCACCTTTTTTTTTTTTTTTTTTTTTTTTTTTACAGTATCCAATCCTCTGCCCCATTTACTTCTGTGTAGAGGAGCTGCAATACCAGACACAATCTATGGGCAGATATCACGCTCTATTTTTTAATTATTATTATATTTATTAATTATTATTATTATTATTATTATTGTTATTATCTTGGACTACTCATTTAAAGAAGAGAAAGTCCTCATAAACTTTATATAGCTGAAAAGATACAACGTAACAGAACTTCTTTACAACTAAGCTAAATTTACAAACTAATCTCTAGAAATTCTAATATGTAAACGCTTCTTCAATTATCTGACTTGACTCATTTTCACCCAATAGGCATATTCTAGTAGGATTAATTTTCTTATAATGTGAGTGGAAAAATCCTCAATTGTCCACAGGCTCGCTCCCCTGATACATTCAATACAATATATATAGTAGCTTGTTCACCTTCATTATAAACCAAGTGCCACCATTTCAGTGGAGAGTTTGTTGATACCAAAATATTTCCCTATTCAGTGTGAGTATTACCAGCTACAACTGTCTTTCTGACATGTATATATGTAATGCCTGTTAGCTTGTCATCTTTCTTTATCTATCAATGTTTACCACATTATAGATTAGACATGAGGATAAGACAATGAGCAGAGATTACTGGTAACCGACATTCCTTAAGTGACATTTGGTATATCCAATTTTGCTTTATTATCCTATCTAACTTTCTTTCTGATAGAAAACAGGTGACAAGATTCTTCTTAGTGACCTTCTAAATAAGCCATTACTAGGGAAAATTCATATAATTTGTATTGTGAATATGTAGAGCCGGGTCATTTACCAAAGGATGGGGATGGGAATTTCAAATAGTTGTATCTCCGGTTGTATACCACCTAGAAAAATTATTCAGATATCACAAGGAAGCCGAGATTCTCAACGTGAATGTCAATGAAGATGGAGTTTCTTACATGTTAATAAAGTATTTGCTACAACAGATTATGAGAACGCGGGACTCCAGCTCTGAAAATATGCAGTGCTAACCACTGAGCCACCGTGTTACCCCAGATATACAGACATTTGAAGTGACTATCCCTCCTTTGATAAAGCTTCACTGAGTACGGCTGTACAGAGAGTTTGCCTGGTAATACTTAGAGCACTGCTATTGCGAACTTTACAGCCTGTTTTCTATTAAAAATGAAGTTTGATAGGTTAATAAAGTATATAACAAAGCATTCATCCTCCCCAACACAATAGCAAAATAACATAAAATGAAATAGGAAATACACTTCTGCTTACATTCTACCAGAAATGTACTTAATGGATAACTTTTAGAATCCACAGAATGTATTATTGCAGTTGAAGAAGTGATTGATAGATGTTGTAATGAATATTGTATGTCAAGAATATTCCCCGCTATAATTTATTTTCTTTCTATAGAAGACATGTATGAAGTCACAGCAGAGAACAAGTCTCATACAGTCCAATTCACAATCTTATGTTTCTCTGACCTTCCTCACCTTCAGATTCCGCTTTTCATAACATTTCTAACTATCTATCTTAATATAGTTTTTGGAAACACTGCAGTTTTTTCGGCAATTGTCTTTGATTCTCATCTTCACACTCCTATGTATATTTTCTTGAGTAATCTTTCAGTTTTGGATATTTCTTATACGTCAACCACTCTACCCAAGCTTCTGTCTATGCTTTCTACTCAACACAAGGTCACGTCTCTTATTGGTTGTATGACTCAGATGTATTTCTTTATTGTTTTTGGCTGCACGGAAATGTTCCTTCTTGCCGTTATGGCCTATGACCGCTACGTGGCAATCTGCCATCCGCTACACTATACCCTACTCATGAGTCCAAGAACCTGCCTCATTGCCATCATCTCAGTATGGATTGTTGGTTTATTAGAACCTCTTGTGTTTACTGTGTTTGTCGCCAACTTGTCGTTTTGTTCATCAAACCAAATTGATCATTTTCTTTGTGATCCCTCCCCCTTACTAAAGCTTTCCTGTAGCGACACCACTCATGTAAATATGACAACATACATTTTAGGTGCCCTGGTGGGTATGTGCACATTCATGCCGACTTTGGTTTCTTATGTCTACATTATATACAATATCATGAATATTCACTCCGCAGGTGGAAGAAGTAAAACATTCTCGACCTGTGGATCCCATCTCACCTGCGTACTACTATTTTATGCCAGTACTTTGACTTTGTATATGAGACCTACATCAATGTATTCTCCAAAACAGGACAAGTATTTCTCTCTTCTGTATATCATACTGATCCCATTGCTCAATCCTATCATATACACTTTGATGAATAAGCAATTTAAAGAGGCTTTTAAAAAAATGACCAAATGTTTTATGTCTTCCAAAGAATAATTAACAGTAGATACGTTATTTTAAGATGTCCCCTTCTGTAGTAGAACCTGGGTCTTCTGCTTTTGATGCTATTGCTCCGCACTTAAGTTCAACTAGTCCATCCAAGAATATAAAAAAAGAAACCTGAATGTGAGTGGCTGAAACACCGAAGGACAAAATCTCACAGACCCTATACATCAGGTATTACCAATCCGCCATAAATGAGGGAAAAAAATCCACCTATGATAAGAAATAGAAAGCACAAGGAACATACCGGCATAACAAGGAGAAATAAGGGAAAGGGAAATGTGGAAAACACAGCCTCCAATAATAGTCCACAAGGAAAGAATGTATGGATGTCAAAATATGACAAATATATATAAGTTAGGAACACTCACTTTCATAAGAGGGGATTGCTGCACGGACCATCCAGGTAAGTTCCTCCGGCTAGGAGCGTGATAACACATCAACGGTGTACTTTATTGTACACCGTATTGTATTTTTAAATTTTTTGTGAAAATAAAAGAATTTTAACGAGAAAGGATTCGCTGGACTCCAACCTTTTATTAGGTTGGAGTCCAGTGAATCCTTTCTCGTTAAAATTCTTCTTTTATTTTCACAAAAAATTTAAAAATACAGCTTTGATCATAGATGCAAAATGGTATAGCAAAGATGGTATAATGCCAGGTAGTGTGACTGGTCTTTGACGTGTTTCGAGAGGGATCCTCGCTTAGTCATAGCTAAATTCTACTACATAAGGAATCCTCTTAGGGGGCGTTCACACTACCGTCGGTGTCCGACTGGTAGTGTCCCCTCAAAATCTGGCACGGACATTAGGAGCGGACACTAGCTGTGTCCGTGACACCTAATATTTATTTAAATGGGAATCGGGTGCGTTCTTTTGCACTCCGTGCCCTTCCTTCACTGTCCGCATGAAAAGATGTCCAACTTCCCAAGCGGACAGAAAAACCCTACATGTCCAAAAACATCCACACAGAGGACGCAACAGGTTGTAGACTACAGTGTGAACATGGACTAGATTGTGCCTGTCCAATCTCAGTTCAGGTGGTGTAAAACCTTATATCTAAGAGACAGCTAACACCATAGATGTGGCTCTATTATTGTTCAAAGCTCAACTTTGTATAAATGTTATATAAGCTATATCAGGGATAGCAGAGTATGTCCCAAAGATGAAAAGCACATATACCTGTAAATTAAGTTATAAACCCAGATCACCAGGTCTTAAACTATACATCCAAAAGGGAAATTGATTACCCATTCCACTCCTAATTTGAATGGCGCACCACCAAAAACCACAGACACATTTCTATTGTTGATCCAGTATAAACACTAGTATTCAATTCCCGTAATAAAGATGGCGTAGTTTCATCCCAAAAGTGTAATACGCATGCACGGCTACGCACTGGCCACACGCGATATCCAAGGGAACAACATACAACAATAATGACATGAACATGTTAAATAGACTAGCAGAGCACATACAAATCCACCGTGATAACAAACCGCATCCACTTAAGACACCAGATCCAAAGCCTATCCCCAACTAAAGCGTAAGTATTTAAAACCTTACCTTACCTTGAATGTCCTAACTTATTCATAATGAACTGTTCTATGTAGAGTAGGATCTATCCTGATCTCCTGAAAGAAGCCATCATCAAGCTCTTTGTAAGGAAGCCTTCTATGGACCCAGATGCCTTGAGTAGCTACAGACCATCTCTAACCTGCCCTTCCTAAGGAAAGTTATAGAAAAGGGTGCTATCCAAATACTGCTATCCAAATAGACACCCGACTATCTGATAATGGCATCTATGACCCTTTTCAGTTTGGCTTCAAGAAAAAAAAACACAGCTCTGAATCAGCACTCACACAAGTACTCCATGACCTGCGCATGGCCAGAGACAGAGGCAAATGCGCCATCCTAATTCTCCTAGACCTACCAGCAACAGATGGCACAGTTGACCATGGTATAGAGTCATGGAGTTTAGTGTAGTCAATAGCACTGGTATTCAGTGGGTTAGATCCTTCATGGTTGACAGACCACAAAGAATATTTCTTGGCTCATCATTGTCATCACCAGTCCCGTCAAAACATGGAGTTCCACTTGGGGCTGCTCGATTACGCATTGCACGTAGATGGTAGTCTACCTCCTCTCCTACACTGACCGTGCTGATATTAGTGGTGTCATTGAATTATATCAATATGAACGTATCTATGCATGTAATGGCATTAGCTTGGAGAGGTTTCGGAAAAACTGGGAACCCTGGGCGACTTCATTTTCCCAAAGGTATCCTTCATTATAAAATCTTCATACTGCAAAAATCAGCTTATTCCACCAACTCCAAGCTGGTCAATGTCTTCATAAACTCACATGAAGACTACTGTAATGCCAGGGTTGTAAATTGAGGGGGTGCAGAGGGTGCAGACGCCTTAGGGGGCCCATAAGCACTTCGATCTGGCTCATAAACCAAGGATACCCACAGATTACCCCTAACCACACTAAGATGGATTAAACTCCTTAGCACCCGTAACCATCACTATCAAGAATTCACTGTAGAGCTGAGGCAGGGTGCAAAAGATTGCATTGGGGCCCACAAGACTTTAGTTATGCCACTGTGTAATGCTCTATATTTAGGTCTTCCACATAAAGAAATGTATTGCCTCCAGCTAGACCAAAATGGCGCAGCGAGGTTAATAAACATTCTCCCGTAATACGTCCTTCTCACTGAACTGGTTACCTGTAAAAGGGAGAAGAACTTTTAAAGTTTGCTTCCTGCAACACTTTGTTAACAATTTCCATTGTGCTGTTGGATGGACTATTGTGCTGAAAGAATCCGCTGACACTAGGAGGTACCACTGCCATTAGGGGGTGCACTTGGTCTGCAACAATGTTTCGGTAAGTGACATTGTACATGTCAAAGTATCATCTCTCAAAAAAGTCAGGGTATCCAAGCGTATTTCCCAGACTACCTCTTCTTACCCCCCTGTTATAAATAAGCCAGCTCCTGCTATTACCCCATGGCCCATTTCTCCAAGAAATCAACTTGACTGTGGTTATAAATCAGCTCAGAAGATCATTCAGGAAAGCAAAGAGACTAAATATTGGATTTGCTAGTGAATGGCTACTGCAGATTTCTATGTAGTGTGCATACATGTAAGATGCATAAAAGAAATGGTGGAAAACACATGTAATTAAAATAAAAATGAGTTGATTTAAAGAAGTCCATGACATTTATTTTACACATTGTAAGGGGCTCCAGCTCACACAGTAAGGGGCTCCAGCTCACACAGTAAGGGGCTCCAGCTCACATGATTGGGGAATGGCAATGACTCAGTTCAGACAGGCAGTAGGATTAAAATCCGGAGTGTTTTATTTAGTCTTCAGCATAAAACACCAGGCAAGCCAAACAAAAACAAACTAAAACCTAAGCCTGTCCGGCTCTAACTACACATCAGCATACCTCTCTATTCTAGAGCAGGGCAAGTGAATACATCACCAAGTGTAGTGTCCACACTGTACAGATCGCCCCAGGAGCGCTTTGTCTCACTCTGGCTGTAACACTGTCAGCCCTCCTGTTCAGCAGGCTTCCTTCCCCAGTAATGACCATAAGGAAACCTCACCTGTGAGCACCTGGGACTAAGGGGAAAACCTGTAATGGACTAAGGTTGTGGACTGGAAGACTCCCACTGCCAACCTGTCCTCCAGTCCAGAAAATCCAGCCCATGATATGGTAAACAAATGAGCCCTAGCAGACTACGTTCTTCTGGGTTTCCTTCACCTCGCCTGGCTGAGGAAACCAGGTGAGATATACTCCCCGTCCACCACGTTACCATACACTTTACCACAACATATACACATATACTGAATGGCCTCTTTATTAAAGAAAACCTACCAAGGCCTTTTGGGACACTAAACCACCCATAGGTCATTATGGACCACGGGATTAATGTCCCAAATTGCCCTTTTGTAAAGTTGTACGTGTCCACAATGAAAATAAAACTTTTTTTTTTTTTTTAATGTAGATTGTGAGTCCCATATAGGGATCACAATGTACATTTTTTTTCCCTATCAGTATGTCTTTGTAGAATGGGAGGAAATCCATGCAAACACAGGGAGAACATACAAACTCCTTGCAGATGTTGTTCCTGGCAAGATTCGAACCCAGGACTCCAGTGCTGCAAAGAAAATAAAGAAAATAAAACATTTTTATACTTGCCAGAGTGCTTCACTAAAGTTAAAAGAGTCCACCTTGGCTTCATTGCAAGTGATATTACTGACATTCAAATTCAGCTCATGGAGAACCGAGGGGCGCTAACCTGTGTTCTGAGTAAGTTACTCCTATGTTCCTCTATGATCTTCATTGCCTGCATTCCACTTCATTCTCATTTCATGTATGCCCCTTCTTTTAAAATGAATCCTTTGCTTCATCCTCTTTGCTGCACTTTCCTCATGAATGAGCATACTGCGCAGGTGCAGGACGTCCGTGTAGTTCTAAGGAGCACTGAGTATATTGATCAAGTGCCTGTGCAGTATGCACATTCATGAAGAAAGCGTACTGAAGAGGATGAAGAGGAGGATTCATTTTTAAAAAGAGGTGTACCTGAAATAAGAAGGAGGCGGAATGCAGGGTAAAGCCCCCTGTGCTAAATGAGCTGAATATGCATATCAGTAAAAATCATTTTATTCAAAATGGCTGACAGGAACAGAAGAAGGAAGTTAGGACTAGAATAGCCTTTGTAAAGGCTATTCCTACGTGTGCTTATTGGTAAATACATAGATCCAATGATAGACTCCCTTTAGATATACCTGTCCCCTACTTAGACAAATCAGAAAAATAGGTCCCATTCCAATCAATATAGAGAAAATAGTGAAAAAATCTATTTATTTTACATGTCATCTATCTATCTATCTATCTATCTATCTATCTATCTATCTATCTATCACTGGAATATCTGATATACAAATTATTATTATTATTATTATAATTTATACCCAATAGACATATTCTACTAGGATTAATTATTTATAATGTGATGGAAAAAGCCTCAGTTGTCTATAGTCTTACCCCCTGATACATTCAGTAAAATATATATAAAAGCTTATATACATTCATGATAAACCAAGTGCCACTGTTTCAATGGGGAGTTCACTGATCACAAAATATTTCCCTATTCAATGTGATTATTACCAGCTAATCCTATCTTTTTGTCATGTATATATCTAATGTCTATTAGCTTTTCATCACTTATTGTACATCACTCTTTACCACTATACAGTATAGTCATGTAGGTAAGACAATGAGTGGAGATTAGGGTTGAGCCGATCTTGAGATTTCAGGATCGATTTTAAAATCCGATCATTTTCCAGCCAATCCCGATCATTAAATTTGCTCGTTCGCTGATCGGAATCCAATGTTTTCCGATCCCGATCGCTCAACCCTAGTCAATGCTTCTCTATGGGAAAAGTCACTTTTACGGTTGAGGCTATCTTGAAATTTCAAAATCTGATTTCAGATCATTTTCCAGCTGATCTCGATCGTGAAATTTGCCCGATCGACGATCGGGATCCGATCTTTTCCGATTCCGATCCCGATCGCTCAACCCTAGTCACCCAGATCCTTTGAGTGACAACTGACATTTGATATACCCAATTTTCTAAACCTATTTGCTAAAATGTTATTAAGCCAATTCCCAAACATCGTAAACACGTGATTAAATATTAGAGATCTAAATTTTCCTTTTAAATATTTTTTTGTAATTTTTTTTGTTCTTTTTTTAAATCAGACATAGTACATGGGACACAGTCTATGTACCAGTGGTTCCGGTATGCGAGAACCTCGGACACACTGACCACACCATTTACATCTGGTTTGTCCAGGGGTAAGATGTCCTCAGTTTGCACTACAAGTCTTCAACTGGATCCATCAAGGCTGTAAAGGGATAAGGTCCATTGAATCAAAACAGACCTAATCCATATCTCTATACACTGACTAGTTATCGTAGATCTAATTGTCATCCGTAACCTTTGGGTCTTCTAATGGTCAGTGGAAGAACTCTTAATACTTTTGTGTATGTTATGTTGGAAGAAGTGATTGATCAATGTCAAAAATATTCTGCAATGTTATTTTATGTTCTTTCTAGAGAAGATCATGTATGAAGTGACAGCAGAGAATAAGTCTCATACAGTCCAATTTACAGTCCTTTGTTTCTCTGATCTTCCTCACCTTCAGATTCCTCTTTACATAATATTTTTAATTTTCTACCTTAACATAATTTTTGGAAACACTGCAGTTTTTTTGGCGATTCTTTCTAATTCTCATCTTCACACTCCTATGTACATCTTCTTGAGTAATCTTTCACTGATGGATATTTCTTATACATCAACCACTCTACCCAAGCTTCTTTTTATGCTTTCTACTCAACACAAGGTCATGTCTCTCGTTGGTTGTATGACACAGATGTATTTCTTCATTGTCTTTGCTTGCATGGAAATGATCCTTCTTGCCGTTATGGCCTATGACCGCTATGTGGCAATCTGCCATCCGCTACACTATACCCTACTCATGAGTCCAAGAACCTGCCTCATTGCCATCATCTCAGTATGGGTTGCTGGTTTATCAGAACCTATTGTGTTAACTATGTTAGTCGCCAATTTGTCGTTTTGTTCATCAAACCAAATTGATCATTTTTTTTGTGATCCCTCCCCATTACTAAAGCTTTCGTGTAGTGATACAACTCATGTTACTATAACAACTTTTATTTTTGGTGGACTGTTGGGTATGTGCACATTCACGCCGACTTTGGTTTCTTATATCTATATCATATATAATATCTTGAACATTCACTCTGCAGTTGGGAGAAGGAAAACATTCTCAACTTGTACGTCCCATCTCACCTGTGTACTTCTATTTTATGGCACTACCTTTACTTCATATATGAGACCTACATCGATGTATTCTCCGAAACAGGACAAGTATTTCTCTCTTCTGTATATCATACTGGTCCCATTGCTCAACCCTGTCATATACACTTTCAAGAATAAGCAATTTAAAGAGGCTTTTACAAAAATTACCAAATGTTTTATGTTCTCTAAAAAATAGTGATAGCCCAAATGTATGCTGACTAATATTCTGCAAACAGATTTGGATTTGTGCAATTTGGAGAAGGTCAACACTTCCTGAACAATTTCTTCAATACGGCTGAAAGTGTCCACTGGTACTGAGGACTACTGGCATTACCTCTGCCAATAATTAACATGTCTACTTTGTCGGCAACAATCTCTAACTAGGTGACACTGTATACGTCAAAGAATCATCGCCATAAAAAAAAGCCATAGCCCAAGGTTTACAAGTCAATCATCAGCCGGACCATCACACTTTCTCTGCTGGCTTGGATTCTTTGGATCCTTAGATAAGTACATGGTCCAGTTCTCCAAGTTCAACTTCAATGTGGTCATGAATCAGCTTGGCAGACCATTCAGAAAAACAAAGAGACTAGGTATAGGATTTGCTAGTGAATGGCCAGTTCTCCAAATTCAACTTCAATGTGGTCATAAATCAGCTCAAAAAATCATTCTGGAAAGTAAAGAGACTAAGTGTTGGATTTGCTTGTGAATGGCATTCTGCAGCTTGCTATGTAGTGTGTATACTTGTGAGCTCTACAAGTTAAAGGTAAAAACACATGTAATGTGCCCATGTCTTTCATTTCATATATATACTCATCCACTAAGTGGCCTCTTTATTAAAGACAACAAGTAGAGCACTGGACCTATTTTGGTCTTCAACAATTCATCCTGAAATGATGAGATATCCCTAAAAACCAGAACACCCACTAGGCTGTTTTACGAAAACATTCCCCCAAACACCATAACTCTAGGTTCACACCTGCAATTGGGTTTCTGTTCATTGGGTAGCACTTGGGGACCCTGAAAAATGGAAACCCAATCCAATTAAAAAGTGGTTATCTGTGGAAACTTGCGGACCCCAAATAGAGTTCACCGGGTTTCTGTCCAATTTCTGGCTGAAAAAAATGCAGAAAGAAACATGGTTCTTGCAAAACCTTTCTCTCCACATTTTTCAAGTGGAATGGAAGGTGGGATCCCCGAAAGGAAACCGGACACAAGTGTGAATCCAGCCTTACTCTACTACCACCAGCCTGAAGTATTAATACCTGATTCTTTGGTCCTAAAATTTAATCTCAGCATAGACTATGTTTCTGATCAATATGGTGCAGAAATATGTAAATCTGGCAATACACTACCCGAATAGAGTTGTATCTGCAGAATATTAGCGTGAATTTCATAAATCCCATTTATTAATAAGATATAGATCTCAATCTCAAAAATTTTGTATCACCCATTCAAAATAATAATCAATTAAGTAGCAAATAAAATAGAGTTATAAATATAAATTAATCTAAAGAAGAGTGTAGGGGAGGGTGGGGCGAACCTCAAATATTTCAGGTTTGAATCCAGTCTGAAACATTTGGAAAATTCAGGTCAAATCCAGTTCAATCCAAAATGGTTCTAACTTTAATTCAGTCCCAATACCATAATTTATAGTGTAGACTGCAGTTATTTTTTACAGCATATAGTGATTATTATAAATTATCTCATAAATTTTACAAACAGGTTGTTACGGCTCGACAATACTAAAAATTTTAATTATTTTATGTCTTGAAACTTACGTGTAATAAAGTTCAATCATTTAAACATATTTGCGTGTCTGACTTTCTTACATTACTATGGATGCTCTTCTATTATTTATACTGGAGAGAATTTGGCCAACATGGCACCTACCTACACGCATGTGGGATCATCCCAAATTACAGTACAACCAATGAAATCACCACAGTATTTCATTTTAATGCACTATTGGTCCCAGAACAGACCAATTTCGACATGAAATTTCCAAAAGCTTCGACTTTCAACAACACCAAGGCTTAGTTTACGAGGCACATAGTAATACCCTCCTCATTTATAAAACCCTTTACATGTCTCTGAACCATTTGCAATTAAAATTAAATTCTTTATAAACCCTATATTAACCTTATAGTTCATATACCCCATAATTCAGGCAACAGGCCAGATTACAAAATGTATATCCCAGGACTGTATAATTCAGGCCATAGAACATACTAGAGTTAGTTAACCAGAGGGACTCTTAGCACTGGTAAGCACTAGAGATGAGCGAACAGTAAAATGTTCGAGGTTCGATATTCGTTTCGAGTAGCCCCTCAATATTCGACTACTCGAATTGAATATCGAACCCTATTATAGTCTATGGGGGGAAAATGCTCGTTTCAGGGGTAGGCAATGTTTGATCAAATTATACTTACCAAGTCCACGAGTGAGGGTCAGGCTGGATCCTCCGAGAAGTCTTCTCCTTGCAGCGTCCCCGCGGCGTCTTCCGGCTCTGAATTCACTCTGCCAGGCACCGGGCCTGGGCAGAGCCGACTGTGCATGCCCGATGCCTGGCAGAGTGAAGGAAAGGTAGGAGAAGGTAAAGGTAGGAGAAGAACCAGCGTTGATTGGCCGACTGTATGGCATTCGACCAATCAATGCTGGTTCTGCATCAAACTTTTACATTCGAACAGCGAGTGGTACTCGATCGAGTACGGGTATTTCGAATACCCTAGTATTCGATCGAATACCTACTCGATCGAGTACTACTCGCTCATCTCTAGTAAGACAACAACAAATACTCAGATGTGCTAAAACAACAGGGGCAAAAGATCACAAATGGACATGCCTCCTGCGTCATAGCATGCAACCAGCAGGGTGGTGTAAATGGCCAAATGGACAAAGATGTTACATATACTGCAATTTTCTAAAATATGGGGGTATTGCGTTCTCAACTCTTAGCAGCTGCCTGTTACTTTCCAAATTGTGGAGGTGTTCTCTTAAATTAACTATTCAGACAAGTGGGATATAACAGTGCCACTGGCCTAAATGTGCTTACTTCTGAACATGTCCATGAGGTGTCCATAGGGAAGAATCCATCTGTCCTCTATAAGCAATTAAATGGGCCATACTGTGCAATTGCAGCCCCCACTGCTGTATTGGAGCAGTGGTCATAACTAGAGATGAGCGAACACTAAAATGTTCGAGGTTCGAAATTCGATTCGAACAGCCGCTCACTGTTCGAGTGTTCGAATGGGTTTCGAACCCCATTATAGTCTATGGGGAACATAAACTCGTTAAGGGGGAAACCCAAATTCGTGTCTGGAGGGTCACCAAGTCCACTATGACACCCCAGGAAATGATACCAACACCCTGGAATGACACTGGGACAGCAGGGGAAGCATGTCTGGGGGCATAAAAGTCACTTTATTTCATGGAAATCCCTGTCAGTTTGCGATTTTCGCAAGCTAACTTTTCCCCATAGAAATGCATTGGCCAGTGCTGATTGGCCAGAGTACGGAACTCAACCAATCAGCGCTGGCTCTGCTGGAGGAGGCGGAGTCTAAGATCGCTCCACACCAGTCTCCATTCAGGTCCGACCTTAGACTCCGCCTCCTCCGGCAGAGCCAGCGCTGATTGGCCGAAGGCTGGCCAATGCATTCCTATGCGAATGCAGACTTAGCAGTGCTGAGTCAGTTTTGCTCAACTACACATCTGATGCACACTCGGCACTGCTACATCAGATGTAGCAATCTGATGTAGCAGAGCCGAGGGTGCACTAGAACCCCTGTGCAAACTCAGTTCACGCTAATAGAATGCATTGGCCAGCGCTGATTGGCCAATGCATTCTATTAGCCCGATGAAGTAGAGCTGAATGTGTGTGCTAAGCACACACATTCAGCACTGCTTCATCAAGCCAATACAATGCATTAGCCAGTGCTGATTGGCCAGAGTACGGAATTCGGCCAATCAGCGCTGGCTCTGCTGGAGGAGGCGGAGTCTAAGGTCGGACCTGAATGGAGACTGGTGTGGAGCGATCTTAGACTCCGCCTCCTCCAGCAGAGCCAGCGCTGATTGGCCGAATTCCGTACTCTGGCCAATCAGCACTGGCTAATGCATTGTATTGGCGTGATGAAGCAGTGCTGAATGTGTGTGCTTAGCACACACATTCAGCTCTACTTCATCGGGCTAATAGAATGCATTGGCCAATCAGCGCTGGCCAATGCATTCTATTAGCGTGAACTGAGTTTGCACAGGGGTTCTAGTGCACCCTCGGCTCTGCTACATCAGATTGCTACATCTGATGTAGCAGTGCCGAGTGTGCATCAGATGTGTAGTTGAGCAAAACTGACTCAGCACTGCTAAGTCTCTGCATTCGCATAGGAATGCATTGGCCAGCCTTCGGCCAATCAGCGCTGGCTCTGCCGGAGGAGGCGGAGTCTAAGGTCGGACCTGAATGGAGACTGGTGTGGAGCGATCTTAGACTCCGCCTCCTCCAGCAGAGCCAGCGCTGATTGGTCGAGTTCCGTACTCTGGCCAATCAGCGCTGGCCAATGCATTCTATTAGCCCGATGAACACACACATTCAGCTCTACTTCATCAGGCTAATAGAATACATTGGCCAATCAGCGCTGGCCAATGCATTCTATTAGCTTGATGAAGCAGAGTGTGCACAAGGGTTCAAGCGCACCCTCGGCTCTGATGTAGCAGAGCTGAGGGTGCACAAGGGTTCAAGTGCACCCTCGGCTCTCCTACATCAGAGCCGAGGGTGCGCTTGAACCCTTGTGCAGCCTCAGCTCTCCTACATCAGAGCCGAGGGTGCGCTTGAACCCTTGTGCAGCCTCAGCTCTGCTACATCAGAGCCGAGGGTGCGCTTGAACCCTTGTGCACACTCTGCTTCATCAAGCTAATAGAATGCATTGGCCAGCACTGATTGGCCAGAGTACGGAATTCGGCCAATCAGCGCTGGCCAATGCATCCCTATGGGAAAAAGTTTATCTCACAAAAATCACAATTACACACCCGATAGAGCCCCAAAAAGTTATTTTTAATAACATTCCCCCCTAAATAAAGGTTATCCCTAGCTATCCCTGCCTGTACAGCTATCCCTGTCTCATAGTCACAAAGTTCACATTCTCATATGACCCGGATTTGAAATCCACTATTCGTCTAAAATGGAGGTCACCTGATTTCGGCAGCCAATGACTTTTTCCAATTTTTTTCAATGCCCCCAGTGTCGTAGTTCCTGTCCCACCTCCCCTGCGCTGTTATTGGTGCAAAAAAGGCGCCAGGGAAGGTGGGAGGGGAATCGAATTTTGGCGCACTTTACCACGTGGTGTTCGATTCGATTCGAACATGGCGAACACCCTGATATCCGATCGAACATGTGTTCGATAGAACACTGTTCGCTCATCTCTAGTCATAACCCCTGACAAAGAACTGTAGACAAGGAACAGGATATCTAGAGAAGGTAGTAAAGTTTCCTAAATATGAATATCCTTTTAAGTTTGTTAATTTAGTTGTTTAGTTTACGTATTCTTTATGACATGTTACCAGAAATATCTTGCATCATTATTATTTTCCCTGAAGATTTTGACATTGAATCTTTAAATACTGTCTGATCCTCACAAAGCTTTCTATAGACTGACTGCACTAACAATGTGTGACTTTGCCATTCTCCAACAAGGACCTGCACGAGCTGTAAGAATGTTTATTTGTGTGTCAATCCGATGAAGTAGGTTTCCCTCTCTTACAGTATGATACAGTAGTATACAATTTTTTTTAGGTAGGTATGGAAAAAACTACTGCAAAATGCAAATGCAAAGTGAATGAACAAAAGCTAAACCTAAATCGTATGTATATGTAATGTGAGTGCATGTTAATACATCAAGTTTATGCCAAACCTCAATCTTAACAATGTTGATCCTTATTTTTTTTCAAGACTTCTGCAATTCACCCCTCCATGCTTGATATCAGTGTCGGGGACAAATCGTGACGGATGGTAACCCAATTCTGCCCAACTAGTGTTTGGAGTTTATTACAACTTCTGCCTTTTTTTATTGGTCCTTGTCCATCCGCTTTTTGGAGATTGACCAAAGTTCTCAATGGAATTGACATCTGGTCTTGTTTCGTTGACGGAGCCTCTTAGTTATAACTTTTGACTTGTGATCCATTAAAGATCTTGGATCATTGGGAGAAGCTACTCTTGGTGTATATACCTTTATTGTTTCATGGCCTGAGTTCTTAGGCAAATATGTTAGTGATATATAATTCCAGTTGGATGAGTCAGTCCAAGGCAATAGAATTTACAGTCGAATGTTTCCCGGACATCGCTCAATATCGAGTTCCACTCTTCGTACTATTTCTTATAGTTTATCTTAACATTATATTAGGGAATATAGTGGTGTTTATATGTGTTGCATTGGACTCTCATCTGCACACACCAATGTATATTTTCCTAGTCAGCTTATCAATTGTGGACATTTTATCCACCTCCAACATCTTACCAAAGCTTCTGTCCATGCTCTTCACTCAACAGAAGACCATCACCTTTCATGGATGTATGACTCAACTGTATTTCTTCATCTACTTCACTTGTACTGAATTCTTCCTGCTGGCAGTCATGGCTTATGACCGTTATGTAGCCATCTGTCACCCACTTCATTATGTTGTGTTCATGAGTAAGAAACATTGCACATCCTTCTTGCTCAGAACTTGGATTGCCGCCGCACTTGAGCCGGTCATACATACCGTTTTCATAGCCAACTTGTCCTTTTGTTCCTCGCTCCAGGTCAATCATTTCTTCTGTGATATCTCTCCTTTATTAAAGCTTTCATGTAATGATACCATCCATGTGGAGATCGCTACATATGTATTGGGAGCCATTGTAGGAGTGAGCGCCTTCACACTGACGTTGTCGTCTTATGTGTTCATTATTAACACCATTTTGAATATAAAGTCTGCAGAGGGGAGACAGAAGACCTTCTTCACCTGCGCTTCCCACCTGACATCCGTGATTATATTTTATGGGACGTCCCTTTCTTTGCATGTTAGACCCACAACTACATACACCCCAATGCAGGATACCATATTCTCCCTTCTGTACATTATTCTGATCCCATTACTGAACCCCTTAATTTACACCATGAAGAATAAGCAATTTAAAGAAGCGTTTTGGAGGTTGAGTAGAATAAGTAAAAGAAAATGACTCTATTTTATTGCATCACTATTTATTGTTTACTATAAGGATATGTTCACACTGTGGAAACGGAAGAGGAATTTGAGGCAAACTTTCACCTAAAATCGTTCTTCCGTTCTCGCCTCTCCAACTTTCATCTGCTGATTAGGGTTAGATGAATGAGCCTAAACAGTGGAGGGTCTCTCATTGTAGACTCACATTGTAGAGGGTCTCTCATTGTAGACTCGAATTGTAGAGGGTCTCTCATTGTAGACTCGCATTGTAGAGGGTCTCTCATTGTAGACTCGAATTGTAGAGGGTCTCTCATTGTAGACTCGCATTGTAGAGGGTCTCTCATTGTAGACTCGCATTGTAGAGGGTCTCTCATTGTAGACTCGAATTGTAGAGGGTCTCTCATTGTAGACTCGCATTGTAGAGGGTCTCTCATTGTAGACTCGCATTGTAGAGGGTCTCTCATTGTAGACTCGCATTGTAGAGGGTCTCGCATTATAGACTCTGCAGAAATTGTACATCTACATACAGTAAAAATATGACAGAGAGTCATAACTTCAACAGGGAACCGACACCCCTTTTCATTGTGAAAAGCTTATCATTGCGGCAACCCCTTAACAGTGAATCTCCCCATCTTTCTCCAGAACCTTATGTAATCCTAGGAGCAAAACCCTACCTAAAGCAAACTACTAGAACATTGGAACATGAATTCTACAAGGTATGTGGACAAATGTTTGCAACAGGACAACTACCTTTCTTTACAACTTAGCAAAATTGGTACAGAGTAAAATTCTAGAGATGGCTGAACGTCTAAGGCCGGGGTCAGACGGGAGTTTTTTGGACCAGATTTTGATGTGAGAAGCCGCCTGAAATCCGGTCCAGAAAATGCCTCCTGTGGCTAGCTGCGACTGTTGCGGATTACGACAATCACGGCCTTCCTCTCCAGATTAGGGCCAAATGAATGGGCCTAGTTGGGATGGAGTGCCGCAACGTGGTGATTTCACCACGGAATCCGTGTGAAGAAAGGGCAGGTCACATGGGTGCTCCGAATGTCATGACATGATTGAGCATCATAGATGACCCTGGGCCTATGAAGTCACAGAAGAGCACTGGACTTTACCAAGAGAGCACTGGACGCCACAAGGAGGACAGAAAGGAATGGGAAGATAAGTATGAATATATCTTTAATTTTTTTTTTTACTTCCCTGGGCCCCCATTTATTGTACTCTATCGCACTTCTTAGTCATATCGGTCAGCTTCGAAACACATAGACTTGTGGAAAATGGAACCTGCAGAATGGATTTTATATGAGGAATAAAACTTACATTGTACTTATTTTTTTTCAAGTGGTGATGGATTTTTATTCTTTTTTTTGCATTATCAGAATATTGTAACCTCTGTGCTGTAGACACTGGGAATGCCAGGCCACGGGGTCTCTGAATTTGTGTCCTAGATTGGGGACATAGATCTCTAGAGGCTCCCTCTCTGGTGTGGTGATGGAGACTTGTGGTCCTCTGCAACGCCTATAGCTATGCCCCTACATTAAATTGTTACAAGAATTTAAGATTATATTTATATATGTAACTTTTCTGTGCAATCTAGTATAACATAGCTCTGTAAGACATGCAATACGTTGTCATGAAGTCAGAACCTAAACGCTCCTGTACACGACTGCATTTTGTGAAGAGTCCATATGGCCTTACATGGAAGTTGTAAGTCTCCATAGTACAGAGTCACATGTACACTTAGAGATATCCTGCCTTAGTAAGAATGCTTCGAGGGGGAAATATCTCTGGACGTATGGAATAACATTGAAATACTTTTTTTCTGTCTGTATCATATGAAACATCTGAAATGTGCAAAATACTGAGCTAAAATAACACTTAAATATATAGGTTGTACAGAAGCACTTTATGTAATAAATATATCGATTTCTATATATATGTAATTTGCTATTTTGCCACTAGATGACACCATACCACCACAGAAGACCATAAGAATACAAAACGGGACAGAAGCTCCCATAGAGGTAAATGCAGAAGCGTCATCTGAGATCATTGTGCTGCAAATTGTGCCCTACCCTGTATGTACACTCCGCTGTGTGCATGGGGTCTAAGACTACAAGAAGTATATAATAATATATATGGTTGTTGGGATCTCCACCCCTTCCAAGAATGAAGGGGCCATAATAAGATTTAGTGATGCCACATCTTACAATGTTTTCCTTGCATAGATTTGCCTGACCAGTGGCTCTGCAGGGAATTGTAACATAACCATGATACAGATGGGCCATGATACAGTTTCTTGCACAGTATGTAGAGCTGCTGGACAGAGAAACATGTTAGGGTCCATTCACACGGAGGAAAATGGGGCTGAATTTCAGCGCTGAAAAAAAAGCTTCCCATTGACTTCAATGCTAGCAGGAAAAGAAACCCATTGTAGTCTATGGGAGGATTTTTTTTCAGTGCTGAAATTCAGCACCAAATTCAGCGTCATTTTTCTCCATGTGAATGGACCCGAAAAGGGTCGATTAGGGAACTTTGATTGTTTCCCCCATTATAGCTAGGTTCGCACCTGCATTCGTCTCCATTCAAGGTTTCCGTCCCCAATCCTCTTAATCCTGGCAGGACTTGTCTCTCCCTTTTTTTGGGTGGAAACCGTTTCCATAAGTAACCGCTTTTATAAGCAGAATAGGTATCCGTTCGTGGGGCCCACTTGGGGAAACCTGAGCGCAGGTGTGGACCTGGTGTAAAGTGAACACTGTACAGAATAAAGACTTTTACTTTCATCACTTAGTTTATAAAGAAACTAACCAGGTTTATTTATATAGTCGCTGCATTATTTGCATTTTTAAAATAGGAAATGGGGTTATAATTTTTTATATATTTTTTTATATACTTTATTACTTTGTATTTTGCAGTTGTTCCCTCCTCCCCCTTCTCTCTCCATAGACTTCTGTGGGCAGCTGTTGTAATCTGATCTCTCACTGTATGAAATTTTTCAGTGAATTAAGAGCGGGTGATCTGTGCAAGGGGCAGGGGCGGAGGAGCAAGGAATAAAAAAATAGCAAAACTAAAGGAAAGTCACTTAGATTTATTGTTGCCTTGGCGCATTAAACTGACTCAGAGCTTCACATTTAATTATAATGTACTTCAAAACCAAGAAAAACTCTAGCCCTGGGCAAGAGCCTCAACCAGCAGCAAAGCAAGCGATTGACATTTTATACCTTTACTGCAAATGGTGTATCTAGATGACACATTGCAAGTGCCTCTGGTGCCCCTTTCATCTTAACATTGACATCTTCATGAAAATTAGCCCCACCAGGACACCACTTATTGTGTAGCTGTGGCCCCAGAGTGAGCAAATCCAACTCACATTCTGCAGTGATATACAATAATGGGATACGATAGTGAGAATACAATGGAAACATGTTTCACTAGAACAAGTGTCTTCTTCTGGACATTATAAATATAATCAGAGTAATTGTCCTTTAAGCAGTTTCCATTAAAGACTCTGGCATAAACCATCATCTTCGGGAGCAGCTTAGCGATGGCACCTGTATAAGATTAGGCCAGGGTAGGGAGGCGATCTTGAGACATCAGGAAGTGAAGGGACTCCAAGGGAAATGTCAATCATGTCTAGGAGGATCACTCGGAGCAACTTGCATATCACTTTTTATGTTTTCAAACACAGACTGAAAAACCACTTTAGACTAAGGCCACATGGGCCGTATCTGCAACACTAAAGCACTGCGGGAAGAACCACTGCATGAACACATTGTGATTCTTTCCGCAGCGCTTTTAAAGGGGCTCTATCAGCAAAATCATGCTGATAGGGCCCCACATATGCGTGAATAGGCTTTAAAAAGGCCATTCAGTCACCGCTAAAGTTATATTAAACAACCCCCCCGTTTTAAAATAAAACCCTAAAAAAGAATGTTATCTACTTACGGATCGTGCACTGTGGGCAGGCGTTCAGGGTGTGTCTTCATCTACGCCTTTTCTTCCTCCGATGTCCTCCGGTCCCGTCTTCCTCCGGCGCTCGCGAGCGGACACTGATATAAAAAAAATGGCCTGGGCGCATGCGCAGTAGCGTGCGGCTGCTACTAAGGCTACTGCGCAGGCGCCCAGGAAGAAGAGGCGTGGATGAAGAAGACGGCGCACCCTGAATGCCCGCCCAGCGTGCACGATCCGTAAGTAGATCACATTCTTTTTTAGGGTTTTATTTTAAAACTGGGGGGTAGTGTAATATAACATTTACGGTCCCTGAATAGCCTTTTTAAAGGCTATTCATGCATATGTGGGGCTCTATCAGCATGATTTTGCTGATAGAGCCCCTTTAAGAGAAAGTTCACAGAGTTTTCCTCTGCGGACTTTCTCCTAACATTATATCTACGGGAAAGCCACCCGCGTTTCCGTAGAAATAATTGACATGCTGTGATTTGCAAAGCCGCAACGGCTTTGCAAATTGCAGTGTGTCCGCGCTGCGATCTTTTCCGCAAAGTGGGGATGGGATTCGCATGAATCTCATCCACTTTGCCTGCACTGTACAACGCCGCGATTTTTCCCGCATTGTCTCCGCTGTGGGCAAAGGCCCCACGTTGCGAAAATACTGCTTTTTTTTGTTGCAGATTTTGTTGCGGTTTTTTAAGCCAAAGCCAAGAATGGCTGCAAAAGGAATGAGAAATATATAGGAAGTTCTTACACTTCTATCTTCTGCTCAATGCACTCCTGACCACAACACATTCTGCAACAAAAAAAAAGCTGTGTTTCCAAAACATGGGGCTATATCCCAACAGGTCAAAGTCTTCTTTGCAAAATATACAGTGATTGACTTTTAAGAAATGTTGTAATTTATGTATTTTGATGGCATAAAAACTAGATAATTGGAGAATAAAGCCAGGCTGAACCAGAAGGATTGCTCTTGATTTGGCACTTAAAAAGTAACTTTACTTCGTAGAATTCTCATTTTCAGATCTTAATCTTGCTCGTGAGTTTCACAATAGAACTTTTTATTTCCTGATTTTTTAGACTGTAGATAAGAGGATTTAGGAGAGGAACCAGAATGGCGTACAGAAGAGATATGAACTTGTCCTGTTTTGGGGAGTAACTTGAGGTTGGTCTCACATAGACACAGATTAACGTCCCGTAAAACAGGCAAACACATGTCAAGTGAGAAGAGCAAGTAGAGAAGGCTTTTTGTCTACCTGATGTCGATTGTATTCTTACGATGCTAGATATAATAAATATATATGACACTAGTGTAAGCAGAAATGCCGTCCCGACTAAAATGGTTCCTTCTATATAGTTAAGCATTTCTACTCCGGATGTATCACTGCAGGAAATTTTTAGTAGAGGAATTATATCACAGAAGAAGTGGTCAATAAGATGAGATGCACAAAAAGATAGCTTCGATATAGCTCGCAAATGTCCGCTAGCGTCTATAAACCCAACTGACCAGGCAGTGACCGTGAGACCTGCCGACTTCCTCACATTCATAACAATAATGTAATGTAATGGCTGGCAGATAGCTACATAGCGGTCATACGCCATGGCGGCAAGTAAGAGGATTTCAGTGCATGCAAACGCTACAAAGAAATACACCTGGCTCATACAACCCCAAAATGATATAGCGTTATTGTTAATGATGAACATGCATAGTAGGTTAGGCAGAAGATTGGAGGTATAACCAATGTCGATGATAGAAAGATTCATCAAAAACATGTACATTGGAGTATGGAGACGAGGATTCCAGCAAACGACAGCAAAAATGGTAAGATTGCCAAAAAGAATAATCAAATAGATACATAAAAATATTGTAAGAACTGGGTATCGGAGCTCTGGAAGGTTGGATAATCCTTCGATGGAAAACCAGGTTGCGTTAAACTGATTATTAAAATCCATGGGATAGAATCTTGTAGTGTTTTATAGGTGTCTGAAAAAAAGAAAAAGAAAATAAAAAAACACAACTAAGTTGTAAAAAATTTTTACGCAATTATTCATAAATGTATTTATCACATGCAATTTAGTAATGCAATCTCGTGTGATCAAATATAATGTATATTACATGTGATAAGTCATTGGGAAGCCCAAGGAAGTCCAAGGCATAGAGAGATTTATAGATATCTAACATTCAGGCATAACATATAGGTGTTGCAGGTAAGAAAAACAAACACAACAACACGTTATTACAAAGTATCCCATCATATTTCTGTCTATTTGTAACTACCCAGTAAGTATTAAATGCAGAAATTCAAGACTTTAGTTATTTAGTCTCCAGACAAATTGGAATCCTTAAGTAAATTGGAGATTAGTTAAGTGTGGACAGATCATCCATGTACGGGTAAAAAAATATATAGCTATGAAATAAGCAAATACGTCTATAACCACAGTAACATATTGATGTGCAGTACTTACAGTGAAGACTGGGAAATGGTAGGAAGCACGGACATCTTATAAAAATCTTTACTAATGTTTTATACTTTAGGGATCTCAATGAACAGCAACAGAAACTTCAAGTGATCATCAGCTGGCAGAATGCAATAGAGGTTTAAAATAGAAATCAAGTTAAGATTTTGTAAGATGACTCATTAAAAGTTTGTTAATCTGCTTTATTATAGTAATACACATCAGAAACCAAAACTTTGAATGTTCTTGGAATTTTCCAACCATTATGACCACACCAATTTTCCAACCATTATTACCATACTAATCTTTCAACCATTATGACCAGTGGCGTAACTACCGTGGTAGCAGTGGTAGCAGCTGCCACAGGGCCCGGAACATTAGGGGCCCACCCAGTGATAGCCGCTACCCCTGCAGTTTTTTTTTTCCTTAATAGGATCCTTAATATCCCCATACCCTCCCGCAGTAGATGTGGGGCTAGCTGGGCGTGTCAGTGTCCCTTGCAGTGAAGAGATGAAGAGACGTGTGTAAGGTACTGAGAAGGGGGGGGGGGGGGGGGTTGTGAGATGCAGGATGGAGAGAGTGTGAGTGTGAGTGTGAGTGTGTGTGTGTGTGTGTGTGTGTCTGTCTGTGTGTGTGTCTGCCTTTGTCTGTCTGTGTGAATCATTATACTGGGGGCAGAGATGGAGAGGAGGACATGAAATGGTGCAGATGAAGGAGGCACTTAAACTGGGGTGACATTAAACTGGGAACAACTGGAGGGGGCATTAAACTGTGGGAGTAGCTGGAGGGGGACCTGTCTGCCTCTAGTTGCCCCAAGTTTAATGTCTCCCTCCAGCTACACCTACAGTTTAATGTCTGCTTCCAGCTGCCTGAGTTTAATGTCCCACGTCAGTTGCCATTGATTTATTGTCCCCCTCCAACTACTCCCTCTGCTAATGTCCCTCTCCAGCTGATCCAGTTTCATGTTTAAACTGGGGCACCAGGAGAGGGACTTAATACTGTGGGGCAGTTGGAGGGAACATTATAAAGTGGGGACATATAATGTGCGGGTGACTTAGGAGGATTATACTGTGTGGGGGCACATGAAAAATGAAAGAGAATGGGGGAGTCAATGTAAAAGTGGGCGGAGCGAAATTTGTCTATCTATTTGCTAATCTTCTAAGACTGGTCTTACACGACTGTATTGGTTGTACATTCCACAAGTTGCTGATCAGCAACACTACTATTTTACTTCAAATAGACATTCTGCAGACGTCCGTGTCCTGCCGCATGCGCTCATAGAGTACTATGGGTGAGTCCACGCAGTTCCGTGAATTCACGGCCTTTGCAGACCTGCAATATTCAGTGCGGACCTCGGTCATGGCATGGCACTCCACGGATAAAATATTCAGTGGTGTAAGAGGCCACACTGAATACATGAATGGGTTTGAAAAATGACTGCAGGTTACCATCTCCTGTCCAGTTTCGGGCAGGAAACAGAAACCTGCATAACAGAGACCTGGGGCGCAGATGTGAATGATCCCTTAACAGTATTTTTTTGTTGTTGACTGATTTCTCCTGTACCTTGGGATGATACATTAACCCCAGTTACAGGAGGAATACTCCATCGCCCATCTTGTACACAATACAGGGACACTGTTTAGTGGCCGGAGACTGTCACTGCAGCTCACCTCCCATTGAAGTCATCTCTGATCAGTGTGGGGGCTGCCTGTTGGACATCCACCAATTCAGAAAAAAGTCCATAACAAGTTTGAACCTGTAAAACTCCTTTAAGTAACAATAGATTAAATTAAACATATATCTTTAAGTAATAGTCTAAAAGTTTCAGCATTCAAACAAAGTAAAACTTAGACAATTACTGAAATTGTTGACACATTGCCATGAAACTTCAACATCAGCCTAGAATGTAAAATTAGATCTCTAGTGAGATTTAAGGTATTCACATAGAGTATAAATAGGGACTTCTTATAACATAAGAGACTTCACAAGGAATGTGGAGGATGCCATCTCAACAATTCACTTTCTAATTATCTAACCATTGTTCACGCACAAGCACAGGTACGTTGTATAGATCAATGTACAAATATGAAAAAATCAAATGTCTTATATTGTGTGTTTGCCTTTCAGAATGTTAAGAGTTCCAAAAATTGTAGTTTTAATTTCAGAAAATTAAATTCATATTTAAAAAATGTATAAATACTAAAATTTGGCACAGCCTAAAGAATTAAAGTATTTCAGATCAAACTTGTATTTAGTAAAGTTTTGACTTTTTCTCATCTGGACAATCAAGTTTAATATATTGCTCAAGATAATCATTTAGGTTTTCTAGATCTCTGGTTCCTGTAATTTTTATTTTTTTTTACTTCCAGTTCATGGTAATTTAATAGACAGTCCATGGTCATGTTATAGACATACAGTCACAGCAAAGTAGTCAGTCATCTGAATTGTAACTGTGCAATGGTGTATGCATCACATGACATAGACAGATTTTTATCCACGGACAGTAAAAAAGGAATAAAAGCAAGCAGAGAGCTAGAAAATTGTGAGGAATCAACATGGAAAGTTTATCTTTTCTCTATTCTTACTTCCTACCAAATAGCACTTGCTTCAAGTGAATCAAACAACACTGCAATATCCAATATACCAATACCAATATGGTATTAGGAGCACTGCAGTATCTGGTTCCCAATGTAAACAAGTGCCATGACCACTTCAACAGTTGATCAGCATGGGTGATGAAATTTGGACCCCATGTACCTATTGTAAAGGGTTTTTACTGGACTTTTCAGTTGCTGAGATAACCTTAGGATGCGTCATCGTTTGAAGATCCAAGAGGTCCAACATTCTCAATACCCACAGATCATCTGTTTGAAATGGAACCTCTTTCAATTCACAGGACATGTAGTATCACATTCATTCGTCATGTAACATGATCGCCGGTCAGTCCCATTGAAGGTAGTGGGTTGAGCTGTGATACCAAGCACACACCCGTGGTACAGAGTTACCACGCTTACGGTTACCACCAAATACTGCTGCCTCTTCAAACAGCTGACCATTGTCTGACCCTTGTGTTGGAATGGGTGTTGAATAGAGATGAGCGAGTAGTATTCGATCGAGTAAGTATTCGATCGAATATTACGGTATTCGAAATACTCGTACTCGATCGAGTACCACTCGCTATTCGAATGGAAAGTTCGATGCAGAACCAGCATTGATTGGCCGAATGCTATACAGTTGGCCAATCAACGCTGGTTCTTCTCCTACCTTTAGAAGTCTTCTCCATGCAGCTTCCCCGCGGCGTCTTCTGGCTCTGAATTCACTCTGCCAGGCATCGGGCCTCGGCAGAGCCGACTGCGCATGTCCGCTTGTAGTGCGGGCATGCGCAGTCGGCTCTGCCCAGGCCCAATGCCTGGCAGAGTGAATTCAGAGCCAGAAGATGCCACGGGGACGCTGCAAGGAGAAGACTTCTCGGAGGATCCAGCCCGACCCTCACTCGTGGACTTGGTAAGTATAATTTGATCGAATGTTGCCTACCCCTGAAACGAGCATTTTTCCCCCCATAGAGTATAATAGGGTTCAATATTCGATTCGAGTAGTCGAATATTGAGGGGCTACTCGAAACAAATATCGAATCTGGAACATTTTAATGTTCACTCATCTCTAGTGTTGAACCCCTGCCGATCTATAATTGAAAACTTATCTTAAAGATAGCCCATACATTACTTAGCCTGGAAAACTTCTTTGAGGATAGACCGTTAACTTTATAAAACTGGTTAACCTCTTAACATTTTTACATTTCAGAGCTTTAAAAAAATAAAATAAATTTTCCTAGAAATGGTCACAGTCCATAATGACGCTTCGTCCAATTTTACTAGCACTGATTTCTTGATTGAAGGTTTATTTGATACTCCTGAGCTCCAATACCTAGGCTTCAGTATATTTCTGCTCATCTATCTGGTCATTATTTTTGGAAATGCCATTATCTTTTTGGTTATTTCTTGGAATCCCCACCTTCACACTCCCATGTACATTTTCTTGATGAATCTCTCTGCCATTGATATAGTTTATACCTCAAGTATTTTGCCTAAACTTTTAAACATGATCATCACTAAGAATAATACAATCTCATTTTGGGGTTGCATATACCAGATGTATTTCTTTTTATCTATGGCTTGTGCCGAAGTCCTCTTGCTAGCCGCCATGGCGTATGACCGCTATGTGGCCATCTGTCACCCTCTGCATTATATGGCTCTTATGAGTCTTAGACAGGCAGCTGGTCAGGCCGGTATTGCATGGAGTATTGGATTCTTGGATCCTAGTGGTCATGCTGTACTTATATCTAGACTGTCTTTTTGTGCATCCCACGTTATTGACCACTTCTTCTGTGATGTTATCCCACTGTTAAAAATTTCCTGCAGTGATACATCTGCCGTGGAGTTGATCAATTACCTTGAAGGGTCATTAATTTTATCATCTGCCTTTTTGCTTACATTGGTTTCGTATATTTTTATTATTTCCACCATTGTGAAGATAAAATCTGCCGAAGGTCGACGTAAAGCGTTTTCCACCTGCTCCTCCCACCTAACGTGTGTTGTGATATTTTACGGCACAATAATCTGCCTGTACATGAGACCTACAACAAGTTATACCCCCAAACAAGACAAGTTTATTGCTCTTCTTTACACTATTTTAATTCCCGTTTTCAACCCTATTATTTACAGCCTGAAAAATCAGGAAATTAAAATTGCTTTTACAAAATTTACGAAGAAATTGACTTATTGAAAAAAAGTCGGTTTTGATTTGTGGTCTCACATGTTTGCCAAATAAAATATTAAGATATTTACTGCTTTATTTTTTTTAGTAACACACTTACATAAAAACAGATTAGTAAATGAAGATATCTATGTAAACAAAACACAAAGAAGCCTCGAAAGGATTATAAGGATATGCTCACAAGACTGAATTTGGACCAGATTTGGAGACGCATTCCTTCCAGTATCTACCCCCCATTGTTTTCAAAGGGAGACAGTGCCAGGATGCTGAAAAAACAAGTATCTCGCTCAATCTTATCGCTGATTCCAAGTATGATACTCCTTTTTCGTGAGACTGCTCCTTAGTAACCTCATTGTCCATACAGTATATGACCCCATTTTTCTGCCCCCCTACACAGTATATATGCGTGTGCAGCATGCCCTTATGTTGCTGGTCTTTAGGGGAAACATCTGGTGACCTCAGTCCCATCTGACACTGTATTTGTTAGTGTTTTGAGTTTAAACCTACTGGTCAGGAATCCTGAACCCATCTTTTGGTGGTTTCAAGCATCTTCATTTCACTGGAAGCTGAAGAAGCTGTATTACATTAGAATGATGGCTATGGAGGGCAGCAACAGGCTTCATACCACACATGCTTGTATAAGAGATCCCAATGCCTATCATGTACAGCACTTCTGAGTATAGTTTATGCACTTGAAAAAGGGCTGTGTTTGTCCGAAACGCACTTGTGTTGTGCCTTTGCTAAATAAAGTATACGGTTATTGCTATCACTTGTCCGTCCTCCTTTACCAGAGAGCGCAACCCTAACCTTCCATTTGGGTACATTGCTTTGCTCCCGTTCACGTGTCTGGTTTCTGATGTCATTAGTGGGATTTGCTGCCACCTCCACCTTGGTTGATATTCATCTACATATGTGGTTGTGTTATTGTCATATCCACAGCAGGTGAGAGGCCAACTGGTCTTATTCTTTTATCTATGCACAATTGTCCATTTGAGACTTCAAACGGATCTGCACTATATGGTCGCTTGGTGTCCTCTTTCTTCTTTGAGCCTACAAGAATGGCTGGGAGGAGGCAGGACGATGTCTGGGGGAGAGGTCACTTATGTGCATGTTAAAAACAACAGCAGGTAGAGTTCAGTCCCCTCTATTCAGTTTCCTGTAACTAATGATAGAACTTGCTCATATCATAATGTTACAGCTGGACAGGTGACCTGATAAAGTAGGAATATTCAAAGGACCACAGCTATAACCTCAGAAAATAAGATCTTTGACCAGCTGCTTGACCAGATTCAGGAGACTAATTGAAGGAGACCTGCTGTTGGTTAATTGTAGGTAGGTAAGTGACCTCTATCGAAACAATAAATACAAGAGAAGAGACCACACCGAGCGGATCCTCGTGTAATAAATTCACAGAATTGGGCAAATTTAGGTTGGGACAAATGCCCCCTCACCTGAGGAGGTTGTGTAGTAACACAACACTCAAGAAGCTCGTAATACCCTAATTTAAGGGTCTAAGGCAGCTGCTGTAGGCGTCACTCAGACATAGAGATGCAGGGAAAAATGGACCAGTCAATTTGCCATCGCTGGTGAAGAGATGAGTGACGGTGCTGTATAATCGACACACTGAGAACTTGTTGAGTAATGTATGGAAGAAATGTACACACTTGAGAAAGGGCTGTTTAGCCTGAAACGTGTTGTGTGTCAATAAGGGAGTACCTATTATCTTTATCGGGCGAGCGCTGTTTCCTTCTTGGCCGAAACCTACAAGGGGGCTGGTCCATTTTTCTTTGCATCTCTATCGAAACAAGTCCCCCTTTTGCAGCAATGTAGTTTGTGGCCTGCTTCAGCTGTGTCTATGTCTATGTATTTAAAATTGTGGATGCTTTGGTTGGACATGGATTCCTGAGGAGACTCAGGCCATAGGGGGCTACCAAAATGTTTGCGTGGTTTTTTTGAGCCAAAATCAGGAGTGAATTGACGGGAGAAGTATAAGTACTTCCTATATACCAAGTTCTAAATTATTATGAAAATTAGATTTAATTGTCATAAACATGAAATCATTTGTTTCTCAATTGAACTCATGGCTGGTCTTGTGTCTTAGGTCTCCTTGGATCACTATAATTAATCTCAAACACCTGTGATAGTTAGTTTGCCAGGTGATTCCAAGTAAAGTAACCTAAAGAATGTTCCACCTTATTAAGCAGACCAAAGGTTTTCAGGTATCCCATATTGATGGCATAGTGGATAGTTGGTGGATGGCCACCATGTCCTAGCAAGGCTGCAATGTCCGACATGGAAATTCTCAAACTCCTTTAGAAGAAGAACCATTCTAAAACATTGTCAGTTGTTAATAAAGAAGTTTGTCCATCTGCAACATCTAGGTCATTCAACAAGTTGTCATATTTATCTTATTGTACATTAGAAGACATTTTCTAATTTTTCCCACTGCTTATGTACATTAAATCTGGGCCATACTTTTGTTTCCAACTCAAATATATATTTGCATTTGACCAATGTCTGACTTTGCCACTTGTATAAAATTGCCGAACAATGTACTACACCTACTGGCCTTACAACACATTAAATTGTATTTCTGTTGTCCTGGAGCACTTTTGAATCTATGATACAACAGGACACATGTATAGTGTGACATCATATGACAAGACGATGATATAGGCTTGTATATTTATAAACTGCCACACATACGATTAACATTGTAAACATTTGGTTAAGTTCTGCTCCAAACCTTCCATAAATTGTAGTAAGTAGAGATGCGCTAACTGCTTTGGATTGGCCTAAATTTTCCAAAAGTTTAGTGACTGGTCATCCGTGAACCAGAAGTGAAATTATTGTACTCTGTGGTCTCTTCAGACCAGTAGGTGAAGGCCTAGGGGAGGTTTAAAAAAATTACAGCTATAGCCACCTTACCTTGGCTTTTTTGGGTCTCCTTGTGGTATCCAATGCTCTCTCTGGATCCTCTTCTGGCCTTTTCCAGCCTGGGTGAATTCAGGCCTCAGCAGCGACCGTGGGGAGCATGACATCACCCAGGAGGCCAAAAGAGGCCAGAAGGAGACCAAGAGAGAGTGCCAGATATTGTGGGCAGGCCCAGAAAAGGTGACGGAATGTGAATATAACTGTTTATTATTTTTATACACTGGGATATGAAGAGACCGCTGACTTTAGGTGCAACTCATCTAGCTGTTACTTACAAAAGTACTCTGACGACTCTGCAATAGTAGGCCTCATCACAGACAGAGATGACAGGGAGTACAGAAACTTAAACTGGGATTTTGTGGAATGGTGCCAGCAGAACCACCTCAGGATTAATGCTGGGAAGACCAAGGAGATGGTGGTGGACTTTAGTAAGCGGAGAATTGCTTCAAATCCAGTGGATATCCAGGGGATGAGCATTGAGATAGTGATAAGTGATAAGTGATAAGTACTTGGGTGTGATCCTCATTAATAAACTGGACTGGACTGATCGCCTGGAGGCGCTCCACCGAAAGGGTCATAGCAGACTCTACCTGCTCAGGAGTCTAGGGGGCACTTAGGGTCTTTTCAACTCTGTGGCAGCATCAGCCATCTTCTTCGGAGTGGCCTGCTGAAGGAGTAGCATATCACCCAGGGATAGGAATAGACTTGATAGGCTGGTTAGAAGGGCCAGCAAAATCATGCTGATAGAGCCCCACATATGCGTGAATAGCCTTTAAAAAGGCTATTCAGGCACTGCTAAAGTTATACTAAACTACCCCCCATTTTAAAATAAAACTCTAAAAAAAATATGTTTCAACTTACCGAATGTGCGTGGGGGGTGGGCATTCAGGGTCTGACGTCATCTTCAGCCACACCTCCTCTTTCAGCTATGTCCTCGGGTGCCGTATAACTCGCGAACTGACCTTTGATAAAAAATGGCGCCGGTGCATGCGCAGTAGCAGTAGTAGAAGCAGCATGCTACTGTGCATGCACCATTTTTTATCAATGTCAGTTCGCGATTTAGATGGGACCAGAGGACATCGCTGGAAGAGGAGGCGTGGCTGAAGATGACGTTGGACCCTGAATGCCCGCCCCCCGTGTACATTCGGTAAATTGAACATATTCAGTTTTAGGGTTTTATTTCAAAACGGGGGGTAATTTAATATAACTTTACCGGTGCCTGAATAGCCTTTTTAAAGGCTATTCACGCATATATGGGGCTCTATCAGCATGATTTTGCTGATAGAGCCCCTTTAAAGAGAAGTATTGTGGAGCATTATATGAATAATCTGCATGTTCAAGTTCCCTAGTGAGACTAAGAAACGTATTTAGAAAAATAAAAAATTCAAGGAGAATATTAGGAGCCATATTCTACCCTTTTTTACTTAAAAAGTACTTTATTATAGGAAGAAATAAAAAAATTAAAATAAATTTAAGAAACTATATAAATTTCTACTATTTATCTTCTATGATAAACTCTATACTTACTTTTTGTTCATCCTGCTTCCTAAAAATGTTAGAAATATGTATTTATTTTTCAAAAATAGTAAACCATAGTAAATATATACATCTGGAATTGTGGGACCTTAAGGCTCGTTCGCATCTGCGTTGGTATTCCGTTCAGGGAGTCCACATGGGAATACCCCCTGAATGGAATACCAAACGCACTGGCAAGCGGTGTGCCAGTGAAAGCACACGGAACCTATAGACTATAATGGGACCCGGGTGTTTGCCACCAGATCTCCGCAGGGAACATCTGGATAGGAAAGTACTTCACAATCTACTTTCCTCTCCGCATGACTCGGGTGGAGATTTCGCGGTGAGCACATGGACCCCATTATAGTCTATGGGGTCTGTGTGCTTTCACTGCACACCACTTGCAATTGCATTCGGTAGTCCATTCGGGGATCCCCAAGAAAATAAGATTTACCCCTACTAAAAACATCACTAATCCTGCAAATAAAAAAACAAACCCTGATATAGAAAATGTACATCCCCAGAAAACCTTAAAAAAATACAGAGATGTAAAAAACAAAAAAGTTTGAGAGCTGTGGCTACAAGTCTTTACCTGTACTAGTACAAATTTTTGTATTTTTCAACTTGGTCCAGTTGGTGTTATTTCTTTTGGTGGTTTGTCGTAGATATGGACATAAGTCAGTTGCATTTTTTGTGTGGGGCAAATTGAACGGTAGGTGAAATACATAAAGTTTTAGTCCAAAAATATTAACTTTCGAAGTAAAGATTCCACCATTGTTTTGTTTTTGAGGACTTCACCAGCTGGAAGACTACAAGTATTTCTTTATACTCCTGACTAGAACATTTTTGACATCTTCGTTTTTAAGGCTATATATTATGGGGTTAAGCATTGGAACGAGGACAATATAGAGAAGAGAAAAATACTTATCCTGTTTGGGTGACATACTTGATTTAGGTCTCATGTACAGACAGATAAATGTCCCATAAAAAATACTGACACACGTAAGATGGGCTGTACAGGTAGAAAATGCTTTATGTTGTCCTTCGGTGGATTTTATCTTCAGAATGGTGGAGATAATAAAAATATATGATATTAAAGTCAACATGAAAGCTGTAATTACTAACAAAGTTCCTTCAAAGTAGGATAACATGGTAATAATAGTTGTGTCCGAACAAGCAATATGTAACAAAGGGTTAATATCACAGAAAAAATGGTCAATGTAGTTATTTGAGCAAAAAGATAGGTTTGACGTTAACGCCGTGTGTCCGGTAGGATCTAAAAATCCAACAAGCCATGAAAGAAATGAAAATCTGGCACATTGTCTTAAAGGCATAAGCGCAAAGTAACGAAGAGGATGACAGATGGCGACATAGCGGTCGTACGCCATAACTGCCAGCAGGATGATCTCCGTACAAGACAAACACATGAAAATATACATTTGTGCTATACAGCCTATAAACGAGATTGTCTTTTGTTTGGTGCATAGTATAGCTAATAATTTTGGCAAAATATTTGAGGTTGAAGTAATATCAATGAATGAAAGATTGACAAGAAACACATACATAGGAGTGTGAAGATGAGGAGTTCTCCATATAAGAACAATAATAATCAGGTTCCCGCATAAAATCAGGAAATAGATAAATAGGAAGATCCCAAACATTGGGATTCGGAGTGTAGGAATATCAGAGAAACCCTGGATTATGAATACTGACATGTTAAAATTGCCTGACATGTTAAAGATTTGCAGTTGTATTAAAATTTCTGTCCAACGTTCTTCCGTTTACTATAAAGAATTTTCTTTCTTCCTAATTTAACACCAGAAACTTTCAGTATTAAAGATCTTGATAAAAGGCGTAAGGAACCCCTAAACTGAACATGTATATTCTTGTTGCCCCTCTTACCTCTCTTAAATTCACAGATTTATCTGATTATAAACTATGATATCACTGTGTGGAAGGTCCTGGCAGGGTACAGTGTAGCTTATCCTATAGATTCTGTAAAACTTGATGGCACATGCGTTTTTGATCAGCTTCAGACAGATGTAGGTAAAAGAAAATAAAAATAAGATTTTATGCAGAAATTTCACCAAAAATAGCCAAAACTTTTACCAAACTACATAACCTGATTTTCTTCGCATAGTCACTGAAAGAGTTCATATGTTAACCACTTCCGGACCGCCCACAGACTATAAACGTCCGGATAGTGCTTGCCTAGTTCTGACAGGACGTACCGGTACGTCCAGTCAGAACACAGTAGCTGCACAGAGAACGTGCAGCTACTGAAGCTGGGAGCCAGCTGTAACTTCAGCCAGAGCTCCCAGAAAGATGGCAGGGAAGGTTTATTACCTCCCCTGCCTTCTCAATCGCTGTGTGTACAGCGCTCAATGAGCACTGTATACATAGCTATGGACACTGCCATAATTCAGCCACCCTCTAACCCGGCGGTCACGTGATCACGCGTCTTGCAAGAGCTGCTGGGTCCTACAGGACCCAGATCAGCTCTGCATACTGTGTATACAGCGTGCAGGAGGCTGTTTTCCTCCTGCAACTGAGGCTAAATGTACCAGCCTCAGTTATAGGAGAAATCAGCCTCCAATACAAAAAAAAAGGGATCAGATGTCCCCAAAGGTCTCTTATCACCTTATGGGGACACAATCTGAAAAAAAAAAAAAAAAAAAAATATAATAAAAAAGTTTTAAAAAAAGTAAATAAAATAATAAAAAAAAATTAATAATACGCTAATAAAATGCTGTTATTAAAGGTTATAGCCCCACCCCCGACGACACCATACAAAATGAAAATTACCATAACAGAGAGGAAAGATTATATTATAAAGTTTTTCAGTGACACTTTGTGTTATTAAATTTTTTAATTTTTTTTTATTGAAAACCAGACACAATTTCCCTCCTATTATGTTTATATTTTCCCAGATATAAAAAAAATTAAAACACATTTGAAAATAAAAACAAAGCCCTATGTGTCCCCGAAAAAAGACATAAAAATTAGTTGACTGAGACATACGAGAAAAATGTTACAGACCTCAAAACTGCACGTACAAAATAAACCTAAAATGTGTCTGGTCCTGGATCACAAATTGGCCCGGTACTGAAGTGGTTAAAAAAAATGTACATATCTGTTCTCTCCATTTATGAATATATGGTTTTAAGGAATTGTCTGGGTAACTGAGACAGCATTGAGAATGCAATAAAAAAAATAAATAAAAATAAACAAAAAAAAAAACACATAGAAAAGGGAACAAAATGCAAAAAGATGAACCAAAAATTCTTGTTAATTAAACAATCCCTTAATTGTATTTTAGATTATTGTACATAATACATAGACTAGACTCAATGATTAATTCATCTGAAATCTGAACTACAGAAATAACTTAATATTAATATAATATAAATGAGAATTTTCTGCACAATAGTTACATACCTGTGTGTATTGTATAATTAAATGCGCACATCATATTGGATCAATGACAATAAAAGTAACGGCAAGTTACAAAGTATCGACAAGCCCTGCTCTTTTATATCCTGTGCCGAAATGGTTTAATCTCTCTGGACAAATAAACTTGGAAATAACATTAAACTTTTGGGATTTAAAAGTTAAAGTTAAAGTTTCACATCTAGTAAAGTTTTACAATAGACAAAAAGACAAATATAACTCTGAAGATTGATAACTTATTTTATTGACTCCTTCAATATTCAAATTGTTAGCCAAAAACCTTGTGAACACGTAAAAAGTTTAAGTTCTAAGTTCTGAATTGCATAAGAAGGCCTCTTTTTTTTCAGTATTTTAAATTTTTAACAACAATACCACACATTTCATGCTTCCGACATGACTATTCTTTTTAGAGACATTTTTGGCGGCAATTTTCATTTTGTAACATTTCCGGTTACCCTCACTATATCCTCGCTGTCTGTAGGTCTTCTTCTGCCTCTTCTGACTCCCAGTATGATGTCATGTGCTCAATGGATGCAAGTGAGGCCAGTGAATAACATCTTGACGCTGTGCATGCATCATGAATTTGGACCCAGGGTGTAATAATTTCACTTCCAGGTCAAGGGTCTTCTTGAACCTTCAAACTACTTTTCATTCTGAATATCACTTATCTATCCATCTTGAGAAGGAGTGTAAATCACATGCCTTAGGTCTATAGAACTCTATAGAAATGGATGAGAGGGTAGCGGTTCTAGGTCAGATTCTTCTGTACTTACTGCGAGTAGTGTATGGCTAGTATGTAGTAGTATAGATAGTATGTAGCAGTGTATGTAGTAGTATATAGTAGTCTCCAACTACCACTGTAGAGAAAGCTGCAAATATCTGATCTAACATGCAGATGAAAAAACTATTAAAACTGCAGAATGTCAATTAATGAACAAAAATAGTTTTACTTCTCTGTACACGCACATAACAGGTTATCCTAAGTAGTTTCGAATAGCACGCTCCCATAAGAATAAATGGATGCAGCCGGCACACAGCCGGGGCCAGCGTCCTGCCGCTAAACCCACTGATCGCTGGCCGCTCCCATTCATTCCTATGGGAGCATGCTATTCAAAACGACCGTTTCAAATAGTACTCGCTCATCTCTAATGTATACCATTTGTAGATTTCGAGGAAAAAAGCTTTGAAGTGTTGTACAAATGAGACAGTTGGTGTACTGAGGGTGGGCCTTCAGCCCTGAGTTATGCGTTGCTGCCGCTTGGGGCCTTAACCTAAAAATGATTTAGTGTTTTTCAGATTAAAGATATATTGGCTATTCCCTCATATATGTTGTGTGTGTGAGCCCACCTGTTTTAAGTTGAGCGCCTAAATTTTCAGGACAACAATTTAACTTAGGAAAGGGCAACATGGTGGCTCAGTAGTTAGCACTGTATGTTCTCCCCGTGTTTGCGTGGATTTCATTCCATACTCCAAAGACATACTGATAGGGAAAAATGTAGATTGTGAGCCCTATATGGGACCGTATCTACCCTATATGGGGCTCATAATCTACATTAAAAACAAAACAATTTAACTTAAGAAACCTAAGACTTGGTCAGTCAAAAAGATGACTCTTAGTTGGTTGAGGCCAGCCATCATCTGCCAGACTAAAGATATTTTTTCATAAGGTCGATTAGAACTTTTTTAACATCTTTATTCTTAAGGCTATATATGATGGGGTTAAAAATTGGAACTAGGACTACATAAAAGAGTGAAAAATACTTATCCTGTTTGGGTGAAATATTTGATGTTGGTCTCATGTACAAACAAATTAAGGTTCCATAAAAAATAGTGACACACGTAAGATGGGCTGTGCAAGTGGAAAACGCTTTACGTTGTCCTTCAGAGGATTGTATTTTTAGAATAGTGGAAATAATAAAAATATAGGATATTAGAGTCAACATGAAGGCTGTTATAACTACCAATGTCCCTTCGATGTAGGTTAACATGCTAATAATAGCGGTCCCTTTACAAGCAATATGTAACAAAGGGTTAATGTCACAAAAGAAATGGTCAATGTAGTTATTTAAGCAAAAAGACAACTTTGATATTAGTGCGACATGTCCAGTAGGGTCTAAAAACCCAATAAACCATGAAATAAACGAAAATCGGGCACACTGCCTGAAAGGCATAAGGACAAAGTAATGGAGAGGATGACAGATGGCGACATAGCGATCATACGCCATAACCGCAAAGAGGATGATCTCCGTAAACGTCAAAGACATGAAAATATACAGTTGCGTTATACAACCTAAAAATGAGATTGTTTTTTGTTTGGCATAGAGGATAACTAATAATTTTGGTAGAATATTAGAAGCTGAAGCGATGTCAATGAAGGAAAGATTTACTAGAAAAAAATACATAGGAGTGTGAAGAAGAGGAGTTCTCCATATAACTCCAATAATAATCAGGTTCCCACATATAATCAGGAAGTAGATACATAGAAAGAGCCCAAAAATTGGGAGTTGCAATGTAGGAATATCTGAGAATCCACTTATTATGAATACCGAAATATTACATTTACCCATTGACTTCACAGTTACAATATAAAGTGTATTAGTCGGAAAAATTAATTGTAGAAGCTGATGGGGTAAGCGTCCTAGGCCGGATTCAGACCACTGTAGTCATGAGAAAGGAAAAATTAGATTTTATGCAGGCATTTCACCAAATATGCACCTTTACTATATACCATATGACATTGGTCCGAGAATTTTCTTTCCATACCCTCTCATTTTTCGAGCAACAATATCTTTATTTAAAAAAAATACTTATGTTCCTTTACCTTTAGGATGTCACCATATACAACAACTTGTGGGTCTTATACCAAATAAAAAGTAAAAAAAAATTGATTGCTTATTGGGGTTGTTAAAGAGTCACTGACGAAAAACGTAACCCTTTCCCGACATCTGCCGTAATAGTATGGCGCATGCCGGGTGTGTCACTATGGCGACCGCCCGGGAGCCAGGTGGCCGCCATAGCCACCGGGTGTCTACTGCTTTATGCAGTAGACAACTGGCTCTAATGTCTCCGATTGGTCCCCGGAGGCAGTAACTCCTCCGGCGCCTTTGACCACGGTGCCGAAGGAGTTACTGGTGCCGCCATTTTGCCGTTGATCGCCGGCACTTGGAGCAAGCTCCAGGACCAACGTCATGTTTCCACGACAGCTGGGAGCCTTGTAAAGGCTCCCGGCCGGTCTGCAGCCTCTTTCTTTTGCAGGCTGGTCTATGCAGTCTGCAAAAGAAATTATAATTTTTTGCAATGCATTGCAATGCATTAGCATTGTAATGCATTGCATTAGTGATCAGACCCCCTGGGGTTCAAGACCCCTAGGAGGTCTAATAAATGCAAAAAAAAAAAAAAAGTAAAAATAATATAATTAAAAAAAAAAAAAAAAAGGATTAAAAATTAAAAATCACCCCCCCTTTCCCTAGAACACATATAAAAGTAGTTAAATACTGTGAAACACATACATGTTAGGTATTCCCGTGTCCGAAATCGCCCGCTCTACAAATCTATAAAAATATTTTTCCTGTACGGTAAATGCTGTAGCGGGAAAAATAGTCAAAAGTGCCAAACCGCTGTTTTTTTCACTGTTTTGATTCTGATAAAAATTTGAATAAAAAGTGATCAAAGCAATAGCATTTCCCAAAAATGGAAGAATTAAAAAGTACACCCAGCCCCGCAAAAAAAGACGCCCTATGCATCCCCGTACACTGACGTATAAAAAAGTTACCGCTGTCAGAATATGGCGACTTTTAGAAAAAAAATTTTTTAACACAGTTTTGGATTTTTTTAAGGGGTTAAAATGTAAATAAAACCCATATAAATTTGGTATCCCCGGAATTGTAATAAAACACAGAATACAGGGGACACGTCATTTTGGTTGCACAGTGAACGCCGTAAAACCGAAGCCCGTAAGAAAGTCGCAGAAATGCATTTTTTCTTCAAACTCACCCCATTCTGAATTTTTTTCCAGCTTCCCAGTAACATCTCAATAGTAGTATAAAGTAAAGTAGAGCTACATACCTGTGTCTATTCTGTAACGCACATCGTAACGGATCAATGACAATAAAAGTAATGGCAAGTTCAACAGCGTTGAAAGCTGCTCTTTTATACCCTACAGCAAAATGGTTTAACCTCTCTTGGCAAGCGAACTTGAGAATTAAAGTAATCTTTTGGGATTAAAAAAGCTAAAGTTAAGTTTCAGCTTTAACAAAGTTTCACGAAAAAAAAAAAAAAAAAAGCAAATGACTATTATAACTTTGAACCTGTCAAGGACTTAAAACTTAATTTATTAATCCCCGCAAAATTCAAATTGATAACTTAAATTCTTGTAAAAGCCAAAAAAGTTTTATGAATTCTCAAAAAGTCTCCCTTGTACAAATTTTTTTCAGCATTTTTAAATTTTAACTAAATATCATGAATTGGATGTAGCGGTCAGGGCATTTCTTTTTAAAGACATTTTTGGAGGCAATTTTTATTTAACATTTTGAAAATCATTTTGTTGTTTTTGAAGTTTTATGGAGACGTCTATGAAAATGACTCCCCAGAATGCTATATACAAATCCATAATTTCAGTTTTTTAACTATTTGTCCTCTCAAAGCTCCATTTCTAATTCAACACAGAAATTAAAAGTGAATCTTCTCATTTAACTCTTACTCTCTCTCTCTGTCTCACACACAGGCATACACACACGCATGAGCAGGATCATATTGTATAGGACATTATAAAGAACTGCTAATCATCAATAATGTGAGTAAAGTACTTGGGATAAGATAGAAACTTACTCCAATCTCATTTAGCTCCTGAGCACTACCCTCACCCTTCCATAGACTTCTCTGTAATATGATTCCTCTGTAAGCTGCAATATGTTTTTCTGTAGCAGAGATTTTGAGAGTGAATATGAGTGTAGGAAATATATGATTGGAGATTTGGCACTTCTTTTGTTGGTTTATGCAACACTTGATGAAAATTTATTGACCATTTAAATAAAACAAGTCAAGTTTTCCAGAGCAAATACTGATCTTTGGATGAACTCTTCCCTTTTGCTTACATATGGAATACTGACTGAGACTGTGTGTACAGAACCAAGTCAATTAATGGAAACAGAATCTTATCTACAAGCTGTGTTAAAATCCTTCATCAGAAGCTGAGTTGCACTTTGGTTTTTCAACCCACAGATTATCAATGCTTGAGTTTTCACAGTAGGACCAAAAATGACCAAGTTTTTGTGATTTCAGCGTTCGGAGATCCCTGCTGCTGATTTTTCCTGATGGACACTCAGCAGCAGAGATCTCTGAGGTCTAGACCTGAGTGAGCTATCATACACTCATTTATTGGAAAAACATGGATGCAGTTTTTCAAACTAGTTTTATTAAACTCACAGCATTAAATATTGAATACATTAATATACATTATTCAAGTTAGAAATGAACCATAACAATAACATTTCAAAAATAATAAGATATTCACGGGTGTAGATGCTTCAGATGAACATAAAATATATATGGTATAAAAAAAATGTAGGTTCAGGTTATTAGAGATGGGTGAATCGGTTTGAATCTGGTTCTGTTTTTTTTTTTTTTAACTAATCGAATAAATGGAGATTTGTCTCAGGCAAACTAAACATTATTATTCTCTGCAGACCCCAGAGTATAAGAGGTGCGGCCCAAGGGAGGTGAAAATAATATATAAAATGTTAGAATTCTCCTTCTATTAGCTCTTTTGGGCCTCCTCGCGCAGTCCATTGCTGTTCATCTGAAGTCTGCTGCTCTTCTATGATGTCATTGGCTTCACCAGTGATGTTTTTACATTGATGTCATGATGCTTGGTGTGCCTGTGAGAACACTGGTGGCCCAATCACAGATCACAGAGGGATGCCTGGTCTCCGTTGTATTATACAATGGAGAACCATGGGCAATACCTGCAATCAGGTTTGTTTGCTCAGTCCCCAAACGGACCCAACAAACAGAAACCCGAATGTAGGTGTGAACATAGCTTCTGTCTACAGGCATGTGCTAGCCATAAGCTGCAAGATCAAAAATATTTTTGTTTCATTCTAACTAGAACATTTTTAACTTCTTCATTCTTAAGACTACATATTATGGGGTTACACATTGGAACTAGGACAATAAATAAGAGAGAGAAATATTATCCTGTTTTGCTGAAATACTAGAAAGGGGGTCTTATGTACAAACAGTTTAATGTCCCATAAAAAATACAGACACATGTCAAATGGGCCATACAGGTAGAAAACGCTTTACGTCGCCCTTCACTAGATTTTATCATCAGAATGGTGGAAATGATAAAAATATATTATATTATTGTGAGCAGAAATGCTATAATCACAAGTATTGTCCCTTCAACATAGGTTAACATGGTAACAATATATGTGTCTGTACAAGCGAGATAGCCACAGATAGGCTACATTCACTTTTTTTATTGCTGTAAATCGGTGCCAAAATCGGTAATATGTCACTATCTTTGCTAATTTGCAAAGGAACTTTTTGGAGCAATGAGGACATGGTCACAATGTCAGCCCCCTCTAAGCTCATTTGCACATTGACAAAAATCTCAATATCTCAGCAAGGGAAACACCAATTCACAACTCGATTCAAGTGACCCTGATCTATCTGCGGGGTCGGATTGATACCCTGGGGTCTGGGAATAAACTCCCTTTAAGCCCTAAAGTTTTTTTTTAGAAAAAGACATGGACCCGTACAGTACATTGATCATATCCTCTCACCTCCCTTTAAGACCTATAAAGGTTTTTTATTAGCCAATGTTACTTTTGAAACATTGCACAATACAGACAGAATAAAATTCTAACCTAGGAATACAAATAGTCAGAACTACAGACATTGGTTGTATATGAGCCTCATACAGACAAACAGCGTCTTCTTGGATTCCTACTTTGCTTTTTTATGGAAATTTGGAGAAATAAAATTAGATTTTATTTCATACAAATTCTATTATTCTTATTGTTATTGTGAATTTGTGTGTCCTAAACCTCATATTGTGACCCTGCAGGAAAGAGAAACAGAAGAATAATTTGGGGCAAATTTATGGATATTAGTAAATGGGGCCTGTGAATTTTATATGACTTTGTGCAGTTGATACGACATTACTGCTTTGTAGCATGTGAGAATTATGCAAAAAAGTAATGGCAAATGGACGAATAATAAAGTTAATATTACAGTATATTAAACATTGTTTTAGTTCTATTGAGTAGTTCAGGTTATTACACGAAATACATAGAATGGATTAAATGGTTAATGCAGAATAGTCACCTACCTGTGTGTATACTGTAATGAAATATACACATCTAATGGCATCCTGTATTGTAAAGCTCTGCCCTGTTATATACTGCATTGACGTACAATAGTTTAATGCCTTATGGAAAACAAGTTGCAAAATTGAAATAAACTTTTGGGATTAAAAAACAAAGTTACTTTTCAGACCGAACAAAGTTGAGTTTGAAAGTTACTTTCACAACTTATCAGTGCATGTGGATGAAGTGTAGGGCGCTGGTCTTACTAACACTCTCTGACTACCGTACTGCCCACATGATCCTCCATCACCTGTAACTGCTATAGGGTGCAAATGGTGGCCTTTCTAGTTCCTGCGATTTAGGATTTTGTTTACCGCACCTTGTCTTGTATTTCTGATCTCATTTCCCTGTCTTCTGTGCAATATATTCACTACTCATTGCTGACTTGATTTGCTTCTGACATCTGTACCTGTGCCTCCAGTCCTGGCCTCGTTCCTCTTTCTGACTACTTATACAGACCATGACCCCAAGTCTGAACCTCTGCAGCTCTCCTGACTGTGTACATATCAGTATTATTTGATCTGCTTGAACAGATACTACCAACACCATACCTTTAAGAGGTAGCAACCTTGTAATGTCCCTTCAGTGTAGTCCATATTCCTGTATGGGGGATTAAGGATGAATCCTGGGGAGGCTACGTTGACAGTTATATTAACAGTAAACCAGAGTCAATCTTACTTGGTAGTAGAGTCAGTCCACTTCACCTGGCTCACAACACTCATATAGGGGATCCTACTGCAGTGAGAAAGTGGAAAACTAATTTAGGTCAGGTCTACATAAAACATATGTGCATCAGGTTAGCTGTGGTGTACAGGTGGTTGAGATAAAACCACCTTAAGAAGGTCAATTTATGCTGTGAGACTTAACCCCAGTACTATGTTGCACAATTCAGAGATTAAAAGCAGTGGGATACCAGCCATGGTCACAGATATAGTACTGAAACTAGTCGACATGGTGTCTTCTGTGCACATAGAAGCCAACCCAACTATTGAAACCAATATTTTTAGCTAGGTTAATAATTGGAATGGGTTTGTAACAAAATGGCTGCTACGACATGCATAATGGTAAATTATTATAGTCTGGGGTACCTACCGACCCCAGAATAAAATAGGTAGAGGCCTTGAGAAGGTAACAAAAATACTGCTACCGCTTTACAGCCTCTTCGCAGAGTCTAGCACTCTCTGCCTCCTTGGTGATGTCCGGTACTCTCCTGTGATGTCATACATCTCAGTGATGATCCTGGGTGCATAATTGGGCTCTAACGGTGACATGGACATGCCAAGCAACAAGACATCTGAAGAGATCCCAGAGTATAATAATTCCACTTCTGGATTTATCCAAATAAGCTTGGACCATAACAAACCAGAGGATCTCTTTGTGTGAGCGTGGGAAAACAAATCTTTAGGGGTTGGTCCATCATTGCTGAGTACTGTACTTTTACCAATCACTTAGGTCAAAATTTTCTGGGTCATTAAGTGGATACTACCACTCCATTGAGTCAAATTTCTTGACTGTCAAGGTTAGGCATATATATATATATATAATAAACATACAAAGCTAAGTAGTATTAATACAAACATTGATAAATATCTTTATTAGGATTGGACATATATATTGAAATAGATAAAACAACCAACACGGATCAACACATAAATTACTGCCGAGTCAGAAATACAATCATATTATCCTGTATAAACATGGACATAAAGGGCATATCCCTACTAGCTTCATAAATAATTCATATCATCACATCAATGTGAAGGTAGACCCACCATTGTATCAAGAATTAAGGCCAACCTCATGTACAAAAGCAGCTTCAACATTTTGAAGGGTGTTGGATACAGATATTCCAAGTATCCAGAGTAGATTTCCAAATGGAGGACATCTGGTCCCAGTGAATTCCCATTGACCTTATGAGCAATTAACTTTTCTATCCTGGCCAAAGTAATAGTTTCTAGATATCCAAGGTTCTTTTCCGATAGTTGTCGAAATATGATAGTATTTAGGCAGGTATAGTAAATAAGTTACCATAGTCCCTGCCAAACTGAGAGTGATGTAATTGTTGTTAGAATTTTATGATCTACCTAGAATCTGACTTTTCTTTAGTAAGGTATCCCAATTCTCAAATTCTATAACAAGGTTTGGAAAAAGGTTGTTTTCATGTACTATATGGGCCCAAAGTTCACTGTACTGGTAACCAAGTTTATCCATTTTGTGCCATGGAGGACCCTATAAAATAATGTTCTCTGCCGAGACATTCTCTAGCCATTCTCTTCACATGCCCAACAAATTCATTCTTCATTAAATATACAGTGGATCTGACTCATCTCCTCCTGTACACCTTGAGAGTTTTCCACATTAATATATTATAGTGTTAATGGTTCCAGAGTTTATCTCCAAAAAATGTTATCAGCTGTTGCATAATCTGAATTCTAAAGAAAATTTGTACTAACTGAATGAAGAGAGTATACTCTATGATGTGGCTTAGCCTTCACAAGTCTAGCAACCCCATCTTGTCAAGAAACTTCTGGAGTGCTGAAGAATCCCAAGAGAAGGACTATTATTGTGAAATTTGTTTAGAGGGCAGCATGGTGGCTCAGTAGTCAGCACCATTCCCTTACTACAGTCCAAGGAGTTTGTATGTTCTTCCAGTATTATCGTGGGTTTCCTCTTGATATTCCAGTTTCCTCCTACGCTCCAAAGACAAATATATGTCCTATATGGGTCAGTGACTGATCATGTCTATAAAGCACTGTGATTATGTTGCAAAATAAATAACATAGTAGGGCTCAACACCATAAAGATTATCTTAGAATTTCGGTATGAAACTCCAAGGAAGGCATCGATATACAGAATTGAAATACTGGTAGATGGGAAAATATATAAGTACATGATCACCTACAGGGGGAAAAACATAATGACCTTCAGGGTCACGTGCTATCTGTGTTATTGTCTATTGTCCCCATCCAATTATTTGGAGTATAATGTATAACTGATGTGTTGTGCATCAGTTGCACAGATGATCCTGCCAATACAGTTTTTATTGCACGTTTTTGAGCCAAAGTCAGAAGTGGATCCAACGGAGGCCAATTCTTTATATTTCTTATTCCTTTAAAATCCATTTATGGATAATTTCATTATTACTCTACCACAAAAATGGCGGAATCTCCTCTGAAAAAAACTGGCAGATTAATCATGACATGCGAGCCAGCAAAGTGACGTAAAAGCTGTTAAAGAGTCACAATTTTTGTTGCAAATCATAATGATGACTTTTTAAGTTTTTCTCCCCATGTGTCACTTTCCAAAAAGTGGGCATGATAGGGGCAAGGCCATCAAACACATCAGATTTATCATTATTTATGCCTTTTTTCTGGTGTAAATGAAGTTGGAAACACATGCTAGCAAGTTGCTGGTGTAGAGTTTAAGAATACGCCTAATTTCTGACAATGAGTGGACCTTATCATGAATTAGGGTTCAACACCGGTGGTGCTTGGATCTTCAAAGCTAACATAGAAAGGCTTGGTTTATGCCCAACCAAGTTGGTCTTACGCATTAGAGTTCTACCGTGACCAATATAAGATGCTGTTTTGGTTCTTTGCAGATAGAGGAGGCAAATCAAGCAAAAAATTCTTATTCTTAGACGCCACAATGTAATTTGATTCTATGAGTTGAGCTTTCTACTAGAGGTTAAAGAGGGCTGTTGGTTTCGAGGAAACTCTTAAATGAGTTTTTGATGGGTAAACGTGATGAGTGTTTTGATGACTATTTGATGTGTACAAGTTTTATACTGTAATCTGGTGGCCCCAATATGGAGTTGGCTGAGTTTTTGAAGACTGTTTTGTGCCAGCCATCACCTGCAAGACTTAAAATATTTTTTCTTAAGGCTTACTAGAGCTTTTTTAACTTCTTCATTCTTAAGGCTATATATTATAGGGTTAAACATTGGAACAAGGACAATATTAAGAAGTGAAAAATACTTATCTTGTTTTGGTGAAAAACTTGATGAGGGTCTCATATACAAACAGATCAATGTCCCGTAAAAGATACAGACACATGTTAGGTGGGCGGTACAGGTAGAAAATGCTTTACGTTGTCCTTCGGTGGATTTTATCTTGAGAATATTGGAAATTATAAATACATATGATATTAATGTAAGTGAGAATGCAGTAATCCCAAGTAATGTTCCTTCAACATAGTTCAACAAGGCAACCATATACGTGTCTATACAAGCAAGATTTAATATCGAGATTGTGTCACAAAAAAAATGCTTGACAAACTTATTCGAGCAGAACGATAGCTTTGATATCAGTACAGCATGTCCAGTAGGGTCTAAAAACCCAATAAACCATGACATGAATGACAATCTAGCACATTGTTTTGAAGGCATAAGAGTAAAATAATGGAGAGGATGACAGATGGCGACATAGCGATCGTACGCCATAGCGGCCAGGAGAATGATCTCCGTACAAGACAAAGACATGAAAATATACAGTTGTGTTATACACCCTACAAATGAGATTGTCTTTTGTTTGGCATAGAGGATAAGTAATAATTTCGGTAGAATATTTGAAGCTGAAGCAATGTCAATGAAGGAAAGATGTACTAGAAAAAAATACATAGGAGTGTGAAGAAGAGGAGTTCTCCATATAATTACAATAATAATCAGGTTCCAGCATATAATCAGGAAGTAGATAAAGAGAAAGATCCCGAACATTGGGAGTTGGAGTTTAGGAATATCAGAGAAGCCCTGGATTATGAATTCTGATATATTGAATTCACCATCTGATTTCATGACGTATATAATTTTAAGTGTTCCTGGAGCCAAAAATTACAATTTCTGTTCTGCAAAGTGTATACGGAATTTTGTCTCCACCAAATTTTTTTAGAAGCAGAAAATGTCAAATCCCAGATATATGGGTTCCTTAATCTGTCGGTCCTCTGAGCTAGACCCGTCTTCTTCTTTCTTCCCTTCAATTGTGTTAGTGGATTCTATGCAGTGGCAATTGTGTGAAAGGTCCTGGCAGGGTTACTATGAAGCGAGCCCTATAGTTTATGGAGAACTGGTTGGAATGTAGGTCCTTGATCAGATTCAGACAGATGTAGATTAAAAAAAGGCAAATAAGATTTTTGCAGAAATTTCACCATACACAGCTAACATTTTTGCTACATATTATTATTATTATTATTATTATTATTATTATTATCATTATTATTATTATATGTTTTGATAACTTGCTCTATATATTTTGGTTTACTTGCATAGATTTGTATAAATATATGAAATTTAGTTAACTATTAATAGAGATGAGCAAACAGTAAAATGTTCGATATTCAATATTCGTTTTGAATAGCCACTCAATATTCGACTATTCGAATGAATCTCAAACCCCATTATAGTCTATGGGGAAAAATGCTTCGTTTCAGGGGATCCCACCATTCGACTCAGGAGAGTCACCAAGTCCACTATCACACCCCAGAAAATGATGCCAACACCCTGGAATGCAACTGGGACAGCAGGGGAAGCATGCCTGGGGGGCATCTAACATGCCCAAGTCACTGTATTACGTCGGGATCTCTGTCAGCTTGCAATATGCGCGAGCTGACTTTTTCCCATAGGAATGCATTGACTAGCGTTGACTGGCCAGTGTACAGCATTCGGCCAATCAACGCTGGTTCTGCCGGAGAAGGCGGAGTTTAAGATCTGTCCACAGCAGTTTCCATTGTGGTCCGATCTCAGATGTAGCAGTGCTGACACAGCAATGCTACACGGAGAAGCAGTGGAGCTCAGCACACACAGAGATGCAGCAGAGCTGAGTGTGCAGCATGGTTCAACGCACACTCAGCTCTGCTGCATCTGATGTAGCAGTGAGGGTTGGGCTGGATCCTCCAAGAAGTCTTCTCCTTGCAGCGTCCCCGCGGCATCTTCTGGCTCTGAATTCACTCTGCCAGGCATCGGGCCGCACTACAAGCGGACATGCGCAGTCGGCTCTGCCCAGGCCCGATGCCTGGCAGAGTGAATTCAGAGCTGGAAGACACCGCGGGGAAGCTGCACAGAGAAGACTTCTAAAGGTAGTAGAAGAACCAGAGTTGATTGGCCGACTGTATAGCATTCGGCCAATCAATGCTGGTTCTGCATCGAACCTTTACATTCGAATAGTGAGTGGTACTCAATCGAGTGCGAGTATTTCAAATACTGTAGTATTCGATCGAATACCTAATCGATCTAGTACTACTCGCTCATCTCTAATCATAAGCATTATAAGAGAATAAAAGGCTTTATGGGAGTTCTACTTCAAACAATACCCTAGCTTTGCTGTGTTATTTTAGATTACGATGCATACTATAATCCAGAAATCACACTAAACAATAAATGCATTAGAAACCTCAACACTGCAAAACAATAATATACTAACATCATATTACTATAATAGGTACATACCTGAAGTGTATTCTGTAATTAAATAGCTTCATGGATCAGCATTGACAATACTGTCATGACATTGTGTACGGGTGCAGGAGTCTGCATTGTATATTGCAAACTTCTGATCTTTTATATCCTGCCTTGAAACACTTTAATCCCTCAGGACAAACAGGTTTGACATTGAAATGAAACTTTAGGGATTAAAAAAGTAAAGTTCAGCTTCAGATCTAACAAAGTTGTACTATAAACAAAGAAATGAACTAGCGTAACATCGTACTGGTCAGGGATGGATGATATATGAAAGCTGTTCATAGATTGGGAGCAATATTCAGTATACATGAATGTTTATTGACCCTTCAAAAATGGAGGCGAGTTTTATGTGTTGTGGTAGTGCATTCCAGAGTATGGGGATGTATATATTATATATATGCGCAACAGTGCCCAGTATTGACTGAAAATTACAGCGAGTCACTTGGGTCAGACTTGTAGACCAATATTATGTGATTGAGGGCTTATTCTTCCAATACACATGTTTAGGATGAAGTTCCATTTTTTTGTAACTTGTAGGTGTCCAATCTTTGGCAGATGTAAGGTTTTTGGTATTTACTGGGCAGCACAAGAAGTAGTTTGGTGGATGATTTCATTGAGAAGGTTTTCACTCATAAATAAAAAATATTAGTTTTTAAGGACAACATTGGAATCATTCAGTGTCAGGAGTGGCAGTACGCACTTCCACTACAGGCACCATGTAGTTCTGGGGAATACCTCTACAAGGTCCTGTACCTTATGATCTCTAGTGTCAACTTTTGTCGATGTCCACAGAGGATAAAACTTGAAGTGACACTTAGTGTGCATTCACATGGAGTTTTGTGGCGCTGTTTTTTCCACAAAACTCATGTAAAAAAGCAGCGCTGTAAAACAGAATCCCATTGAGTTCAATGTGTAGCGCGCGTAAGACAGAGCCCGTTGAACTGAATGGGATTCTGTATTTACAGCGGCGATATTTCACATGAGTTTTGTGGCAAAAACAGCGCCACAAGACTCTGTGTGAATGCATACGGAGTAAACGCGTGCTCATTTTGCCAAAATACATGTGTAAAGAATAGACGTGTAAAAATAAGACTCACATTTACTTCAATGACATTTTTTACACGTGTAAAAAACGCGGCAAAAAACGCGTCTCAAAATTACCCTTAGATTGTCGCTGCCTGAAAACGATTCAGTGTCAGAAGCTGTCAGACTGTGACCAAAGCATGGTCAACCCCCCTCATCACTATATACTGTAATCTCAATGGTATAATGTCACTATAATACATTTTTTATATATATATATATATATATATATATATATATATATATATAATTCTAATATATTCTACCCTATATGGTACACATTGCAGGGGTCGGCAGTGACACAGTACACACAGGCAGTGAGTTTCAAACTCCAATGGTGCTTTTATTTAGGTGCTTCAGCCCAAAAAACACTGTACAAACAAAACAAAACCCTAGGCCTGCCCAGCTCTAACTATACAGCAGTAGGCCTCACTAACCTAGTGTAGGACAAAATGTGTCATCAAACTCTGTAGCAAACTGTGCAAACATCCAGTCCAGGAGTGATCTCTCTCACAGGTTACAAAACTTGTCAGCCCTCCTTTCACCAGGCTTCCTTTCCCAGTAATGACCATGAGGAAGCCTCACCTGGGACTAAGGGAAAAACCTGTAGTGCACTAGGGGTGCGGACTGGAAGACTCCCACTACCAACCTGCCCTCCAGTCCAGGAAATCCAGCCCAAGTAACTTAAATAAATAGCCTTAACAGACTACATTCTGCTAAAGCAAGATATATCCTTCTGGATTTCCGATATCTTGCCTGGCTGAGGAAACCAGGTGAGAAATACACCCTGTTGAAGTGAAGTAGACTTCATAACAGAGTAGCTTCATTCCAGAACAAACAAAGTTTAAACCTCACAGTCTAGGGGGCATGGCCTATGCAGCTATTGTGAGCAGATGCATCTTCGGGGATTTCCTGCCCTGCTTGCTCAGACAAGGACTAATTTTAGCTCAAAAAAGCCTCCACGGAGACTTGTGCATCGAGTGACTGTCCTTCCCAACCATACCTTGACACTTACCTTCTTTTTGCATCCTTGCTGTTCTGATCCTCTTTCCACCCACAGCCATCTTGTGTGGTTGTACATGTGGCTCCTGAGCTTTGGCTACCTCCAACGATGCCCTCTTCAGAGGATCGCCATCGGAGGAGACAGCCCCAGATGATGGCTGCTTCTACCTGCTTCCCCTCCTCGGTTCCTGCTAGGGTTCTATGTCAGAACTCCCTCCCACAGCTATTATCCTCCTCCGCTTTGTCCTTGCTACCTCCTGCTCCTGCTTTGGTGCCTCTGCTTTCTGTTGGTCTTTGACCTACACAGGCTTGTCAGGTGGGTCTGATGTCTATAATATCCTCTGCACTATCTCTAGCTGCTCCTCCAAATGACCCTGCAGTATCTATCATTATGACCCTTGCACATTATGCAGATCCTCCTGCTCCATCTTTGTCCACAACACCCTCCACTTCTGGTGCTCTGCTTAAGCAAGCTCTGGCCTCCTCCCCATCCCATGGAGTGGATGATATGAACTTGGGGGTGACTCCCTCTATGTCCCCATATACTATCAGGGGGCACTGCTCATCCTCGCCTCTCCTGAGCTGTTTGACCAATATGCTCCACTTCCCACTTCTATGCCAGTTCAATGGCCCCAAATACTTGCTCACTTGTCAAACAGACTGGACTGGACAGGACTTCCAGTCCATGGTCACTGAGGAGACAGATACATTTCACACAGAGATCTCTGCTTTGCGGAAGGACTTTTAGCATTTCACTGTTAGGGTGGAGATCCTTGAGGAAGATCATGACCAAACCCGCGCTTATCTTTCCCAGTTTCAAGCCTTTGTCCATTCCCAATGTCAAACCATGCAGGATATGCAGTGCCATATGGAGTACTTGGACAATAAGGAACGCCATAACAACATCAGAGTCAAAGGACTGCCTGAGGTCACCCAGGAGTAGGACCTACATTTCACCCTAGCGGCATTCTTCATTGCTATCCTCCAGAAACTCCCAACACATAATGTTAACCTTGACTGTGCTCATAGGGCTCTGTGCTCCAAAGTGGTCTGACCTAGCACCATGTAATGTTATTTGTGGTGTACACGATTTTTCCCTGAAGGAAGCCATTCTCTCTAAGACCTGCCGCCAGGGGCGTAATTTGAGGGGGTGCAGAGGGTGCAGTCGCACCAGGGCCCAGGAGTCTTAGGGGGCCCATAAGCACTGGCATCTGTATTGAGATTGCAGCTTTCATCTGGCCCATAAGCCAAGGAGATAGACAGAATACCCTAAACTACCCTAAGGGTGCATTCACACTGAGTATACACTAAGCTGATACTGAACATAAAACACGTTCAGAATCAGCGCGTACAAAGCAGATCCCATTCATTTCAATGGGAGCCGGCATACGTGCGCTCCCCATTGAAATTAATGGGCTGCTTTTTTCCCTATTGGTTTTAATGTGATGTGCGTATCACATTGAAACCAATAGGGAAAAAAGCAGCCCATTCATTTCTATGGGGAGAGCACGTATGCCGGCTCCCATTGAAATGAATGGGAGCTGCTTTGTACGCGCTGATTCTGAACGTGTTTTAACATTCAGAATCAGTCAGCGTATACTCAGTGTGAGTGCACCCTAAGTTGATTAAAGTCCTTAGCACCCATAACCATCACTATCAAGAGTTCTCTGTAGGGATGAGATAGGGGGCTTCAGAGAAAAGATTGCACTGGGGCCCACAAGACTTTAGTTACGCCACTGCCTGCCACCTTAAAGACTTTGACTTTGCTGGAGCTAAAATACTACTTTATCAGGATATCTCCTGGATCACCTTGCAGAAAAGGCACCCGCTACCCCAACTACTTCAAGACCGCCAATTTCCCAGTTGCTGGGGTTTCCCCTATGTCTTGACTGCTTGACTGAATGGTCACTCTGCTACTCTGTGGTCCTATAGAAACATACATCCCTTCTGTGCTACATTAGACATTCCACCTCTGGAGATGTCTGACTGGGAGCTTAGCCTTCTACCCCCGCCCCACAGACTCTCAGAAGCCATGTCATCTGCCATCTCCATGAACTTCAGCTAGGAGGCCGCGGGTGGACCCTCCACTTCCATGTTCCCACTGGTGACTGGCTTTCTAGTTCTCCTTTTTTCCTATTTCCTTTTTGCCAAAAAAGTGACATTATTGCGAGGTTTTTTTGCAATTTTAGTGTGACTGTTGGGTGAAGGTTCTTAAAGAAGAACAATCATTAGCTATTTTACATTTCTTAAGCAGTTTTATAAAGTTTTATGAGCAAGGTTCTCTTTAAATAAGTAAAGTTGTACTTCTCAATTCAAACTTTTTTCTTCCACTATGTAACAATCTCTGGGGTATAGAACTACATTCATTTCACTATATAAGAGCGTAAACTTCAAATGCGTCTTACACTTCATAACAAAGAAGTAGATGACACCAGCTCTGGGTAAGTACGGTAGGTCTGAATCCAGGCTATAGTTTTTGACAATGCATTATTTTATCACAATGCATTGATGTCTCCTTAAAATCTTTGTTTTTGAGGTTGTATAGTGAGGATTTAAGAATCCACTAGTTAAAGGGAACCTGATGTTGTAGGGCTTGAAAATTGTAATTCCTGCCATGCCAATGATAAGATCCTACATTTCACTATTAAAAATTTTTTAAATAGTTTTGCATTCTAGGGTCATGGAGACATAGGGATAGCGTGGGTATAGTGCAGAGTCATGGAGTCATGGGTGGTATCATACCCATTCCTTCTAGAATACCCTTCTGCCGGGCATGATTTCAATGTGGCTCCATATTGTTGGTATACACTACTAAGTTTTATTTTTCATGTAAACTGTGCAACTGAGGATTTATCATAGCATTATCATAACAAAAATGTTGTTTTCAATTCTTACAATACTATGGAATGAGTTTAATCCCCCCCCCCAAAAAAAAAATCTAAAGCCTGGTTTTCTTTCAATAGTAATTGTCACCTTAAAATCTCGAATATGTATCAATAACTTACTGTCCGTCTTTTTCTCTACCCTTCCACGTTGGAATTTTTATATTTTACATATGAAAAAGAAAAATGATTTATAAATTACTTTTACTGTATATTAATTTGTTATATATAAGGGTTACCTTTAGAAACATCTAATAAATACTTCATAATGAGAAAATCAATAACATCACATACAGATATGCAAATCTATTTTTTTCCGTAGATGCTGTATAAGATGGATAGGTAGAGTAGATACAATAGGTAAACAGATAATAAAAATGTATTAGGTTAACTATGGTATATATTTAATCTTGCTCTAAAGATATTTTTCTGGTGAGACAAATGCAATTTCAGAGGTCCATAAAGAGATTGATTCTGGATAAAATCTAATTATACTATTTTATAATACTTACTTAACATAGCAGTCTATTGTTCACTTTTGGAAATGTAACTATACAATTTAAAAAGTTATAGAATTAAAAGTGTTTTCTAAATGATAAAACTATTCTATCCTATCCAATCCCATCCCATCCCATCCCAATTCCATTCCAATTCCATTCCATCCCATCTCATCCAATTCCATTCCAACCAATTCAATTTTATTCTATACTATTCTATTCTATTCTTCAGCCACTCTCATCTATTGGTTGCGACGTCCTTCCCCAGTCTCTATTTGACTTACAACCCCAATGCCAAAAAAGTTGGGATCCTATGTATACTGTAAAAAAAAACAGGAATTCAATAATTTTGAAATCTCATATACTGTAACCATATTGTATCCATAATAGAACATAGAACACATATCAGAAGTTGAACAATAGACTTTCCCCCCCCCCCATTTCATTGAATTTAGAAATTTATGGCAACAGCAACGCTCAAAAAAAATAGTCTGTAAATGTTTGAGACCAATTGCTGTAAAGTTGTCGGATGTAGGATTCTAGCTGCTCAGGAGTCCTGAGTCTTCCTTGCCATGTTTTACATCTCATAATGTGCCAAATGTTTTCTCTTGGTAAAGGTTCTAAACTGCAGTAATAAAATAACATATTCAGAACATAAACTCAATAATTTTCCAAATTTTATTGCACGATACAATTGTTGACGTCTTTTATATAATAACTTAATTTGTTTAATTGATCTGTTCTTGTTTCTAGAGGCAATAGAAGACTGTAGTTGTAATATAACAGCCTTTCTATTTGAAGGACTCACTGACAATGTAGATCTCCATTCCCCACTTTTTGTAATTTTTTTGCTTTCTTACCTCATCATTATTGCTGGCAATGGTGCCATCCTCTTAGTTATTCTGCTTGATTCTCACTTGCATAGTCCTATGTATACCTTCTTAACAAACTTAGCTGTCATTGACATTATAGCTGCTTCAAATATTTTACCTAAACTATTACTTATGCTTCTGACCCAATATAGCAGAATATCATTTTCTCACTGCATAGCTCAGATGTATATATTTGCGTCTCTGGTTTGCACTGAAGTGATCCTGCTTGCATCAATGGCATATGATCGCTATGTAGCCATCTGTCATCCTCTGCATTACATAAGGTTAATGACTATGAAGCAATGTGCCAGCCTGTCATTTCTATCATGGACCATTGGATTTTTGGACACCATCGGACATGCAGTTCTTGTTTCTAAAATGTCCTTTAGTTTATCTCATCCTGTTGATCATTTCTTCTGTGATTTTTCACCATTGCTTAATATTTCCTGTAGTGACACATTTCAAGTGGAATTGTTAAGCTATGTGGAAGGAGCTTCTCTTGGATTTCTGACATTTATGCTAGTTGTAGTGTCATATGTTTTCATTATTTGTACCATTGTCAATATAAAATCCACCGAAGGACAAGTAAAAGCATTTTCAACATGTTCCTCGCATCTCATTTGCGTTGTGGTTTTTTATGGAACAGTAATGTGTCTACACATGAAACCCACATCAGATTATTCTTCAAAACAGGACAAATACTTTGCACTTTTGTATGTTGTTTTTGTGCCAATTCTAAATCCTTTCATTTATAGTCTAAAGAATAAAGAAGTCAAAAAAGCATTTGTCAAACTATGGAAGCTTGTCTAAAATGTAGTTGTATACAAGAATGCAAACAGACGCTTAGGTCTCAGAGTAGCAAGTGATTTGATGTTGATATGGAATGTGATGGTGTCATGGTGAGAATGGAAGCAATGATGGGTTTTTTGTTGTTGTTGTTTATTTTGTTGCTATTATGCCAACAGTATGGCAATGGCAAATACAGAAAATTTGTGGCACACTCTTAGTATACCTGCCTCTTGAGAAGTGATGCACCAAGGAGTGACAAATACAAAACATCCATAAAAATTTGTGCATATGGATAGTATCAAAATGTTACCATTATTATATGGTTCACCATGGAGAGACAATTACAAAATTTCAAGAAAAAAACAGACAGTATGCCTGCCAGATGAAAAGTGATAAGAAAAAAAAAACACCAAAAATTATCCTTTTATGAAAGTAGGGGTAACACAAAAATATCATTGTCAATATACATTAATAAAGCAGTGAACCACCAAAGTTGGCACATGTGCCATATAGGGATAATGAGTTGTTCTACCCAACTGCCGTACAGCCCCAAAATTCATGTCTTTGCTCAGTTGTAGTTGGCAGGGAGCCATCCGATGGGATACTGGCTGCTACTACTGTGACTTTGCTGATCCAGACTCATGAGTTGTAAAACTACATGGCAACCCTTTGTCGTATACCCATGATATGAGGGAAGGGGAGCGGAAGCAACGGCTAGACCTGGTGAAGTTGGGGGCATAAAATGGTCCAGTGAGGAATGCAGATGAATGCCCCTGTCTGGTGTTGGAACTAGACCTGAACAAACAGTGTGGTACTCATACCTGGCCTTGTTGCATTTTTGGATTGTGGCTGCTGCCACTCAAAACAATGACCCAGTGGGCTGCTAAAGCCATATATTTTGCTTGTCCTTACTTGCTGCCCCACAGTCAGTCAGTGGTAGTATACACCTTTTACCACTCTAAAATATTCAAAGACCCATATTCTCCTACTAATGGTGATATAAAGCAATAAAATAATAAAGAAATAATGGAAGAGGACTCCTCAGCTGTCTTTGTCTACTCCTTAGTGGAAACATACTACAGATGAAGATTTCAGGTCAACAGTAACACAGACTTCCTTGCATAGCTTTTCACCCATTCCTTTCTAGTTTACACTGTGTATAGAACTAAAAGGTGTCTGCAAGTATCAAAAAATTTGTGAAGCATTGGCCTAATAACCTAATGACCACCCAAAACTGCCTGAAAACAGGATCTTCTAGAGAGGTGGTATCCTCAAAGAAGGTGGCTAGTATATAAAACTGAAAATTCATCAAAGAAAATTGGGTCTGGGTAAGAGGTAGAGATGAGCGAACACTAAAATGTTCGAGGTTCGAAATTCGATTCGAACAGCCGCTCAATGTTCGTGTGTTCGAACGGGTTTCGAACCCCATTATAGTCTATGGGGAACAGATACTCGTTAAGGGGGAAACCCAAATCCGTGTCTGGAGGGTCACCAAGTCCACTATGACACCCCAGGAAATGATGCCAACACCTCTGGAATGACACTGGGACAGCAGGGGAAGCATGTCTGGGGGCATCTAACACACCAAAGACCCTCTATTACCCCAACATCACAGCCTAACAACTACACACTTTACACACTCAATACCACCTCTCTGACAGTAGGAAAAAGTGTATTTGGCACTTGCAGTGAGGAGAGCTTGTCACCAGCAGTGAATTTGGCCCTTGTAGTAAGTTGAGGTTGGCACCAACATTTGTTTTGAAAATCAGGGTGGATTGAGCCTCTAACCAGCAGAGTTTGGGCAAATTCATGGTGGAGGGAGCCTCTAAACAGCCCAGTTTGGGCAAATTCATGGTGGAGGGAGCCTCTAAAAACCCCAGTTTGGACCAATTCATGGTGGAGGGAGCCTCTAACCAGCCCAGTTTGGGCAAATTCATGGTGGAGGGAGCCTCTAACCAGCCCAGTTTGGGCAAATTCATGGTGGAGGGAGCCTCTAACCAGCCCAGTTTGGACCAATTAATGGTGGAGGGAGCCTCTAACCAGCCCAGTTTGGACCAATTAATGGTGGAGGGAGCCTCTAACCACCCCAGTTTGGACCAATTCATGGTGGAGGGAGCCTCTAAACAGCCAAGTTTGGACCAATTCATGGTGGAGGGAGCCTCTAAAAACCCCAGTTTGGACCAATTCATGGTGGAGGGAGCCTCTAACCAGCCCAGTTTGGGCAAATTCATGGTGGAGGGAGCCTCTAAACAGCCCAGTTTGGACCAATTCATGGTGGAGGGAGCCTCTAACCAGCCCAGTTTGGACCAATTAATGGTGGAGGGAGCCTCTAACCAGCCCAGTTTGGACCAATTAATGGTGGAGGGAGCCTCTAACCAGCCCAGTTTGGACCAATTAATGGTGGAGGGAGCCTCTAACCAGCCCAGTTTGGACCAATTAATGGTGGAGGGAGCCTCTAACCACCCCAGTTTGGACCAATTCATGGTGGAGGGAGCCTCTAGACAGCCAAGTTTGGACCAATTCATGGTGGAGGGAGCCTCTAAAAACCCCAGTTTGGACCAATTCATGGTGGAGGGAGCCTCTAACCAGCCCAGTTTGGGCAAATTCATGGTGGAGGGAGCCTCTAACCAGCCCAGTTTGGACCAATTAATGGTGGAGGGAGCCGCTAAACAGCCCAGTTTGGGCAAATTCATGGTGGAGGGAGCCTCTAAACAGCCCAGTTTGGACCAATTCATGGTGGAGGGAGCCTCTAAAAAACCCAGTTTGGACCAATTCATGGTAGAGGGAGCCTCTAAACAGCCCAGTTTGGGCAAATTCATGGTGGAGGGAGCCTCTAAACAGCCCAGTTTGGGCAAATTCATGGTGGAGGGAGCCTCTAACCAGCCCAGTTTGGACCAATTAATGGTGGAGGGAGCCTCTAAACAGCCAAGTTTTGGGAAATTCATGGTGGAGGGAGCCTCTAACCAGCCCAGTTTGGACCAATTCATGGTGGAGGGAGCCTCTAAACAGCCCAGTTTGGGCAAATTCATGGTGGAGGGAGCCTCTAAAAAACCCAGTTTGGACCAATTCATGGTGGAGGGAGCCTCTAACCAGCCCAGTTTGGACCAATTAATGGTGGAGGGAGCCTCTAAACAGCCAAGTTTGGACCAATTCATGGTGGAGGGAGCCTCTAAAACCCCCAGTTTGGACCAATTCATGGTGGAGGGAGCCTCTAACCAGCCCAGTTTGGGCAAATTCATGGTGGAGGGAGCCTCTAAACAGCCCAGTTTGGGCAAATTCATGGTGGAGGGAGCCTCTAACCAGCCCAGTTTGGACCAATTAATGGTGGAGGGAGCCTCTAACCAGCCCAGTTTGGACCAATTAATGGTGGAGGGAGCCGCTAAACAGCCCAGTTTGGGCAAATTCATGGTGGAGGGAGCCTCTAAACAGCCCAGTTTGGACCAATTCATGGTGGAGGGAGCCTCTAAAAAACCCAGTTTGGACCAATTCATGGTGAAGGGAGCCTCTAAACAGCCCAGTTTGGGCAAATTCATGGTGGAGGGAGCCTCTAAACAGCCCAGTTTGGGCAAATTCATGGTGGAGGGAGCCTCTAACCAGCCCAGTTTGGACCAATTAATGGTGGAGGGAGCCTCTAAACAGCCAAGTTTTGGGAAATTCATGGTGGAGGGAGCCTCTAACCAGCCCAGTTTGGACCAATTCATGGTGGAGGGAGCCTCTAAACAGCCCAGTTTGGGCAAATTCATGGTGGAGGGAGCCTCTAAAAAACCCAGTTTGGACCAATTCATGGTGGAGGGAGCCTCTAACCAGCCCAGTTTGGACCAATTAATGGTGGAGGGAGCCTCTAAACAGCCAAGTTTGGACCAATTCATGGTGGAGGGAGCCTCTAAAAACCCCAGTTTGGACCAATTCATGGTGGAGGGAGCCTCTAACCAGCCCAGTTTGGGCAAATTCATGGTGGAGGGAGCCTCTAAACAGCCCAGTTTGGGCAAATTCATGGTGGAGGGAGCCTCTAACCAGCCCAGTTTGGACCAATTAATGGTGGAGGGAGCCTCTAACCAGCCCAGTTTGGACCAATTAATGGTGGAGGGAGCCTCTAACCACCCCAGTTTGGACCAATTCATGGTGGAGGGAGCCTCTAAACAGCCAAGTTTGGACCAATTCATGGTGGAGGGAGCCTCTAAAAACCCCAGTTTGGACCAATTCATGGTGGAGGGAGCCTCTAACCAGCCCAGTTTGGGCAAATTCATGGTGGAGGGAGCCTCTAAAAAACCCAGTTTGGACCAATTCATGGTGGAGGGAGCCTCTAACCAGCCCAGTTTGGACCAATTAATGGTGGAGGGAGCCTCTAAACAGCCAAGTTTGGACCAATTCATGGTGGAGGGAGCCTCTAAAAACCCCAGTTTGGACCAATTCATGGTGGAGGGAGCCTCTAACCAGCCCAGTTTGGGCAAATTCATGGTGGAGGGAGCCTCTAAACAGCCCAGTTTGGGCAAATTCATGGTGGAGGGAGCCTCTAACCAGCCCAGTTTGGACCAATTAATGGTGGAGGGAGCCTCTAACCAGCCCAGTTTGGACCAATTAATGGTGGAGGGAGCCTCTAACCACCCCAGTTTGGACCAATTCATGGTGGAGGGAGCCTCTAAACAGCCAAGTTTGGACCAATTCATGGTGGAGGGAGCCTCTAAAAACCCCAGTTTGGACCAATTCATGGTGGAGGGAGCCTCTAACCAGCCCAGTTTGGGCAAATTCATGGTGGAGGGAGCCTCTAAACAGCCCAGTTTGGGCAAATTCATGGTGGAGGGAGCCTCTAACCAGCCCAGTTTGGACCAATTAATGGTGGAGGGAGCCGCTAAACAGCCCAGTTTGGGCAAATTCATGGTGGAGGGAGCCTCTAACCAGCCCAGTTTGGACCAATTAATGGTGGAGGGAGCCTCTAAACAGCCAAGTTTTGGGAAATTCATGGTGGAGGGAGCCTCTAACCAGCCCAGTTTGGACCAATTCATGGTGGAGGGAGCCTCTAAACAGCCCAGTTTGGGCAAATTCATGGTGGAGGGAGCCTCTAAAAAACCCAGTTTGGACCAATTCATGGTGGAGGGAGCCTCTAACCAGCCCAGTTTGGACCAATTAATGGTGGAGGGAGCCTCTAAACAGCCAAGTTTGGACCAATTCATGGTGGAGGGAGCCTCTAAAAACCCCAGTTTGGACCAATTCATGGTGGAGGGAGCCTCTAACCAGCCCAGTTTGGACCAATTAATGGTGGAGGGAGCCTCTAAACAGCCAAGTTTGGACCAATTCATGGTGGAGGGAGCCTCTAAAAACCCCAGTTTGGACCAATTCATGGTGGAGGGAGCCTCTAACCAGCCCAGTTTGGGCAAATTCATGGTGGAGGGAGCCTCTAAACAGCCCAGTTTGGGCAAATTCATGGTGGAGGGAGCCTCTAACCAGCCCAGTTTGGACCAATTAATGGTGGAGGGAGCCTCTAACCAGCCCAGTTTGGACCAATTAATGGTGGAGGGAGCCTCTAACCACCCCAGTTTGGACCAATTCATGGTGGAGGGAGCCTCTAAACAGCCAAGTTTGGACCAATTCATGGTGGAGGGAGCCTCTAAAAACCCCAGTTTGGACCAATTCATGGTGGAGGGAGCCTCTAACCAGCCCAGTTTGGGCAAATTCATGGTGGAGGGAGCCTCTAAACAGCCCAGTTTGGGCAAATTCATGGTGGAGGGAGCCTCTAACCAGCCCAGTTTGGACCAATTAATGGTGGAGGGAGCCGCTAAACAGCCCAGTTTGGGCAAATTCATGGTGGAGGGAGCCTCTAACCAGCCCAGTTTGGACCAATTAATGGTGGAGGGAGCCTCTAAACAGCCAAGTTTTGGGAAATTCATGGTGGAGGGAGCCTCTAACCAGCCCAGTTTGGACCAATTCATGGTGGAGGGAGCCTCTAAACAGCCCAGTTTGGGCAAATTCATGGTGGAGGGAGCCTCTAAAAAACCCAGTTTGGACCAATTCATGGTGGAGGGAGCCTCTAACCAGCCCAGTTTGGACCAATTAATGGTGGAGGGAGCCTCTAAACAGCCAAGTTTGGACCAATTCATGGTGGAGGGAGCCTCTAAAAACCCCAGTTTGGACCAATTCATGGTGGAGGGAGCCTCTAACCAGCCCAGTTTGGACCAATTAATGGTGGAGGGAGCCTCTAAACAGCCAAGTTTGGACCAATTCATGGTGGAGGGAGCCTCTAAAAACCCCAGTTTGGACCAATTCATGGTGGAGGGAGCCTCTAAAAACCCCAGTTTGGACCAATTCATGGTGGAGGGAGCCTCTAACCAGCCCAGTTTGGGCAAATTCATGGTGGAGGGAGCCTCTAAACAGCCCAGTTTGGGCAAATTCATGGTGGAGGGAGCCTCTAACCAGCCCAGTTTGGACCAATTAATGGTGGAGGGAGCCTCTAACCAGCCCAGTTTGGACCAATTAATGGTGGAGGGAGCCTCTAACCACCCCAGTTTGGACCAATTCATGGTGGAGGGAGCCTCTAAACAGCCAAGTTTGGACCAATTCATGGTGGATGGAGCCTCTAAAAACCCCAGTTTGGACCAATTCATGGTGGAGGGAGCCTCTAACCAGCCCAGTTTGGGCAAATTCATGGTGGAGGGAGCCTCTAAACAGCCCAGTTTGGGCAAATTCATGGTGGAGGGAGCCTCTAACCAGCCCAGTTTGGACCAATTAATGGTGGAGGGAGCCGCTAAACAGCCCAGTTTGGGCAAATTCATGGTGGAGGGAGCCTCTAAACAGCCCAGTTTGGGCAAATTCATGGTGGAGGGAGCCTCTAACCAGCCCAGTTTGGACCAATTAATGGTGGAGGGAGCCTCTAAACAGCCAAGTTTTGGGAAATTCATGGTGGAGGGAGCCTCTAACCAGCCCAGTTTGGACCAATTCATGGTGGAGGGAGCCTCTAAACAGCCCAGTTTGGGCAAATTCATGGTGGAGGGAGCCTCTAAAAAACCCAGTTTGGACCAATTCATGGTGGAGGGAGCCTCTAACCAGCCCAGTTTGGACCAATTAATGGTGGAGGGAGCCTCTAAACAGCCAAGTTTGGACCAATTCATGGTGGAGGGAGCCTCTAAAAACCCCAGTTTGGACCAATTCATGGTGGAGGGAGCCTCTAACCAGCCCAGTTTGGGCAAATTCATGGTGGAGGGAGCCTCTAAACAGCCCAGTTTGGGCAAATTCATGGTGGAGGGAGCCTCTAAACAGCCCAGTTTGGGCAAATTCATGGTGGAGGGAGCCTCTAACCAGCCCAGTTTGGACCAATTAATGGTGGAGGGAGCCTCTAACCAGCCCAGTTTGGACCAATTAATGGTGGAGGGAGCCTCTAACCACCCCAGTTTGGACCAATTCATGGTGGAGGGAGCCTCTAAACAGCCAAGTTTGGACCAATTCATGGTGGAGGGAGCCTCTAAAAACCCCAGTTTGGACCAATTCATGGTGGAGGGAGCCTCTAACCAGCCCAGTTTGGGCAAATTCATGGTGGAGGGAGCCTCTAAACAGCCCAGTTTGGGCAAATTCATGGTGGAGGGAGCCTCTAACCAGCCCAGTTTGGACCAATTAATGGTGGAGGGAGCCGCTAAACAGCCCAGTTTGGGCAAATTCATGGTGGAGGGAGCCTATAAACAGCCCAGTTTGGGCAAATTCATGGTGGAGGGAGCCTCTAACCAGCCCAGTTTGGACCAATTAATGGTGGAGGGAGCCTCTAAACAGCCAAGTTTTGGGAAATTCATGGTGGAGGGAGCCTCTAACCAGCCCAGTTTGGACCAATTCATGGTGGAGGGAGCCTCTAAACAGCCCAGTTTGGGCAAATTCATGGTGTAGGGAGCCTCTAAAAAACCCAGTTTGGACCAATTCATGGTGGAGGGAGCCTCTAACCAGCCCAGTTTGGACCAATTAATGGTGGAGGGAGCCTCTAAACAGCCAAGTTTGGACCAATTCATGGTGGAGGGAGCCTCTAAAAACCCCAGTTTGGACCAATTCATGGTGGAGGGAGCCTCTAACCAGCCCAGTTTGGACCAATTAATGGTGGAGGGAGCCTCTAAACAGCCAAGTTTGGACCAATTCATGGTGGAGGGAGCCTCTAAAAACCCCAGTTTGGACCAATTCATGGTGGAGGGAGCCTCTAACCAGCCCAGTTTGGGCAAATTCATGGTGGAGGGAGCCTCTAAACAGCCCAGTTTGGGCAAATTCATGGTGGAGGGAGCCTCTAACCAGCCCAGTTTGGACCAATTAATGGTGGAGGGAGCCTCTAACCAGCCCAGTTTGGACCAATTAATGGTGGAGGGAGCCTCTAACCACCCCAGTTTGGACCAATTCATGGTGGAAGGAGCCTCTAAACAGCCAAGTTTGGACCAATTCATGGTGGAGGGAGCCTCTAAAAACCCCAGTTTGGACCAATTCATGGTGGAGGGAGCCTCTAACCAGCCCAGTTTGGGCAAATTCATGGTGGAGGGAGCCTCTAAACAGCCCAGTTTGGGCAAATTCATGGTGGAGGGAGCCTCTAACCAGCCCAGTTTGGACCAATTAATGGTGGAGGGAGCCGCTAAACAGCCCAGTTTGGGCAAATTCATGGTGGAGGGAGCCTCTAAACAGCCCAGTGTGGGCAAATTCATGGTGGAGGGAGCCTCTAACCAGCCCAGTTTGGACCAATTAATGGTGGAGGGAGCCTCTAAACAGCCAAGTTTTGGGAAATTCATGGTGGAGGGAGCCTCTAACCAGCCCAGTTTGGACCAATTCATGGTGGAGGGAGCCTCTAAACAGCCCAGTTTGGGCAAATTCATGGTGGAGGGAGCCTCTAAAAAACCCAGTTTGGACCAATTCATGGTGGAGGGAGCCTCTAACCAGCCCAGTTTGGACCAATTAATGGTGGAGGGAGCCTCTAAACAGCCAAGTTTGGACCAATTCATGGTGGAGGGAGCCTCTAAAAACCCCAGTTTGGACCAATTCATGGTGGAGGGAGCCTCTAACCAGCCCAGTTTGGGCAAATTCATGGTGGAGGGAGCCTCTAAACAGCCCAGTTTGGGCAAATTCATGGTGGAGGGAGCCTCTAACCAGCCCAGTTTGGACCAATTAATGGTGGAGGGAGCCGCTAAACAGCCCAGTTTGGACCAATTCATGGTGGAGGGAGCCTCTAAAAACCCCAGTTTGGACCAATTCATGGTGGAGGGAGCCTCTAAAAACCCAGTTTGGACCAATTCATGGTGGAGGGAGCCTCTAACCAGCCCAGTTTGGACCAATTAATGGTGGAGGGAGCCTCTAAACAGCCAAGTTTGGACCAATTCATGGTGGAGGGAGCCTCTAAAAACCCCAGTTTGGACCAATTCATGGTGGAGGGAGCCTCTAACCAGCCCAGTTTGGACCAATTAATGGTGGAGGGAGCCTCTAACCAGCCCAGTTTGGACCAATTAATGGTGGAGGGAGCCTCTAACCACCCCAGTTTGGACCAATTCATGGTGGAGGGAGCCTCTAAACAGCCAAGTTTGGACCAATTCATGGTGGAGGGAGCCTCTAAAAACCCCAGTTTGGACCAATTCATGGTGGAGGGAGCCTCTAAACAGCCCAGTTTGGGCAAATTCATGGTGGAGGGAGCCTCTAACCAGCAGAGTTGTGGGAAAGCAGGGTGGAGGGAGCCTCTAACCAGCAGAGTTGGTGGAAATCAGGGTGGAGGGAGCCTCTAACCAGCAGAGTTGGGGGAAATCATGTTGGAGGGAGCCTAGTATTAGCAGAATTGTGCAACGCTTATGGTGGATGAGTATGAGGATGCGGAGGAATTGGAGAGGTTGAGTACAGACATGGAGTTTCATGTTGGGGTGCTTTACACAGGTGGGCACAAAAATGAAGGCTCTATCCAGTGGTGGTTCATTTTTATCAAAGTGAGCCGGTCGGCACTCTCAGCTGACAGACGGGTGCGCTTGTCAGTGATGATGCCACCGGCTGCACTGAACACCCTCTCAGATAGGACGCTGGCGGCAGGACAGGACAGCACCTCCAAGGCATATAGGGCAAGTTCAAGCCACAGGTCCAACTTCGACACCCAATACGTGTAGGGCGCAGAGGGGTCGGAGAGGACAGGGCTGTGGTCGGAAAGGTATTCCCGCAACATGCGCCTATACTTCTCACGCCTGGTGACACTAGGACCCTCCGTGGCGGCACTTTGGCGAGGGGGTGCCATCAAGGTGTCCCAGACCTTAGACAGTGTGCCCCTCGTTTGTGTGGACCGGTGAGAACTTGGTTGCCTACTGGAGGAACTGCCCTCCCTGCCGCCAACGTCACATGCTGGAAACATCTCCATCATATTCTGCACCAATTGCCTGTGGCAAGCATTGATGCGATTGGCCCTCCCCTCTACCGGAATAAAAGATGAGATGTTGTTTTTATACCGGGGGTCAAGGATAGCAAAGATCCAGTACTGGTTGTCCTCCATGATTTTGACAATACGCTTGTCGGTTGTAAAGCACCCCAACATGAACTCAGCCATGTCTGCCACAGTGTTAGTTGGCATGACTCCTCTGGCCCCACCGGAAAGTTCAATCTCCATTTCCTCCTCATCCTCCATGTCTACCCATCCGCGCTGCAACAATGGGACGATTCGAAGTTGCCCGGAAGCCTCCTGTATCACCATCACATCATCGGACAACTCTTCTTCCTCCTCCTCCTCCTCCTCCTCCTCCATTAAACGCAGTGAAGCGGACAGATGTGTGGACCTACTCTCCAGCTGTGACGGATCGGATGCTATCCCTAACTCCTCTGTGTGATCTGAGTTATCCCTGATGTCAATCAGGGATTCTCTCAGAACACACAAGAGCGGGATTGTAAGGCTCACCATCGCATCCTCAGAGCTCACCCTCCTTGTGGACTCCTCAAAGACCCGTAGGATGTCACAAAGGTCTCTCATCCATGGCCACTCATGGATGTGAAACTGAGGCAGCTGACTTTGTGGCACCCTAGGGTTTTGTAGCTGGTATTCCATCAAAGGTCTCTGCTGCTCAACCACTCTATTCAACATCTGAAACGTTGAGTTCCAGCGTGTGGGGACGTCGCACAAAAGCCGGTGTTGTGGCACATGCAGGCGTTGCTGGAGAGATTTTAAGCTAGCAGCGGCTACTGTCGACTTGCGAAAGTGGGCGCACATGCGCCGCACTTTCACCAGTAGCTCTGGAACATTGGGGTAGCTCTTTAGGAAACGTTGCACCACTAGGTTGAAGACGTGGGCCAGGCATGGAACATGTTGGAGTCCGGCAAGCTCCAGAGCTGCTACCAGGTTCCGGCCGTTATCACAAACGACCATGCCTGGGCCCAGGTGCAGCGGCTCAAACCATATTGCCGTCTCATCGAGGAGGGCATCCCTCACCTCGGAGGCAGTGTGCTGTCTGTCCCCCAAGCTGATCAGCTTCAGCACAGCCTGCTGACGTCTACCAACGCCAGTGCTGCAACGTTTCCAACTCGTAGCTGGGGTCAATCTAACAGCGGAGGAGGAGGCGGTGGCGGAGGAGGAGGCGGTGGCGGAGGAGGAGGCGGTAGAGGAGGAGGAGGAGGGGGGTGTTCTTCTCGTGTCCCTGCCAGGAATGTTAGGCGGGGAGACGAGGTACACCGGGCCAGTTTGGGAAGCAGTCCCAGCCTCAACTACATTCACCCAGTGTGCCGTCAGTGAAATGTAGCGTCCCTGTCCGCATGCACTTGTCCACGCGTCGGTGGTCAAGTGGACCTTTGTGCAAAGCGCGGAACTAAGGGCCCGCCTGATGTTGAGTGACACGTGCTGGTGCAAGGCGGGGACGGCACACCGGGAGAAGTAGTGACGGCTAGGGACGGCATAGCGAGGTGCCGCAGTTGCCATCAGGTCCAGGAAGGCGGGAGTTTCAACAAGCCGGAACGCCAACATCTCCTGGGCCAGCAGTTTAGCGATGTTGGCGTTCAAGGCTTGCGCGTGTGGGTGGTTAGCAGTGTATTTCTGCCGCCGCTCCAATGTCTGAGAGATGGTGGGTTGTTGTAAAGAAACGCCTGATGGTGCCTTTGATGGTGCAGGAGAAGGAGATAAGACAGGACCAGGGGAGGATGAGGTAGAAGTCAACAAAGTGGCGGAGGCAGATGAAGTGGTGTCCTGGCTCGTCCTCTGGAGTGCATCGCCAGCACAGTCAGCAGTGGCAGTGGCAGAGGCAGAGGCAGTGGCAGTGGCAGTGGCGTGAACGGCAGGCGGCCTTTGTCCTGCCGTTGCTGCCTGCCACTGATTCCAGTGCTTGGATTCCAAATGACGGCGCATTGAAGTGGTGGACAGGTTGCTCTTCTCAGAGCCCCTAATCAATTTCGAGAGGCAAATTGTGCAGACAACACTATATCTGTCCTCGGCGCATTCCTTGAAAAAACTCCACACCTTCGAGAAACGTGCCCTCGAGGTGGGAGTTTTTCGGGGCTGGGTACGAACTGGAACATCTTGGGAGATTCCGGGTGTGGCCTGGCTTCGCCTAAGCTGCTGACCTCTGCCTCTGCCTCTAGCTACCCTTTTTGGTGCTGCACCTGCCTCAACATCCACACTACTTTCCCCGCTTGACATCCCCCCTGTCCAGGTCGGGTCAGTGTCCTCATCATCCACCACTTCCTCTTCCAACTCCTGTCTCATCTCCTCCTCCCGCACAATGCGCCGGTCAACTGGATGCCCTGACGGCAACTGCGTCACATCATCGTCGATGAGGGTGGGTTGCTGGTCATCCACCACCAAATCGAACGGAGATGGAGGAGACTCTAGTGTTTGAGCATCTGGACACAGATGCTCCTCTGTTAGGTTCGTGGAATCGTGACGTGGAGAGGCAGGTTGAGGGACAATGAAAGGAGCGGAGAACAGCTCTGGGGAGCAGGGACAGTTTGGGTTATTGTTCTGTAAAGCTTCGGAATTTTGGGAGGAAGGAAGACAAGACTGTTGGGTAATAGGAGGAGAGGAGGCAGAGTCTGACTGGCTGCTGGACAATGTGCTGTAAGCGTTCTCTGACAGCCATTGCAAGACCTGTTCCTGGTTCTCGGGCCTACTAAGGTTTGTACCCTGCAGTTTAGTTAATGTGGCAAGCAACCCTGGCACTGTGGAGTGGCGCAATGCTTGCTGCCCCACAGGAGTAGGCACGGGACGCCCTGTGGCTTCACTGCTACCTTGCTCCCCAGAACCATTCCCCCGACCTCGCCCACGGCCTCGTCCACGTCCCTTTCCGGGAGCCTTGCGCATTTTGAATTCCTAGTTAGAAATTGGCACTGTATACCAGTAGTAAAAATTGTGGGTGCACGTAACCCCAATATATTCTTTGAATTCCCAGTCAGACACTGGCACTATATGGCAGTAGCAAGAAATGAGGGTATTTGTATTCCCAATATATTCTTTGAATTCCCAGTCAGACAATGGCACTGTATACCAGTAGTAAAAATTGTGGGTGCACGTAACCCCAATATATTCTTTGAATTACCAGTCAGAAACTGGCACTATATGGCAGTAGCAAGAAATGAGGGTATTTGTATTCCCAATATATTCTTTGAATTCCCAGTCAGACACTGGCACTATATGGCAGTAGCAAGAAATGAGGGTATTTGTATTCCCAATATATTCTTTGAATTCCCAGTCAGACAATGGCACTGTATACCAGTAGTAAAAATTGTGGGTGCACGTAACCACAATATATTCTTTGAATTACCAGTCAGAAACTGGCACTATATGGCAGTAGCAAGAAATGAGGGTATTTATAACCCCAATATATTCTTTGAATTCCCAGTCAGACAATGGCACTGTATACCAGTAGTAAAAATTGTGGGTGCACGTAACCCCAATATATTCTTTGAATTACCAGTCAGAAACTGGCACTATATGGCAGTAGCAAGAAATGAGGGTATTTGTATTCCCAATATATTCTTTGAATTTCCAGTCAGACACTGGCACTATATGGCAGTAGCAAGAAATGAGGGTATTTGTATTCCCAATATATTCTTTGAATTCCCAGTCAGACAATGGCACTGTATACCAGTAGTAAAAATTGTGGGTGCACGTAACCCCAATATATTCTTTGAATTCCTAGTCAGACACTGGCACTATATGGCAGTAGCAAGAAATGAGGGTATTTGTATTCCCAATATATTCTTTGAATTCCCAGTCAGACAATGGCACTGTATACCAGTAGTAAAAATTGTGGGTGCACGTAACCCCAATATATTCTTTGAATTCCCAGTCAGACACTGGCACTATATGGCAGTAGCAAGAAATGAGGGTATTTGTATTCCCAATATATTCTTTGAATTCCCAGTCAGACAATGGCACTGTATACCAGTAGTAAAAATTGTGGGTGCACGTAACCCCAATATATTCTTTGAATTCCCAGTCAGACACTGGCACTATATGGCAGTAGCAAGAAATGAGGGTATTTGTATTCCCAATATATTCTTTGAATTCCCAGTCAGACAATGGCACTGTATACCAGTAGTAAAAATTGTGGGTGCACGTAACCCCAATATATTCTTTGAATTCCCAGTCAGACACTGGCACTATATGGCAGTAGCAAGAAATGAGGGTATTTGTATTCCCAATATATTCTTTGAATTCCCAGTCAGACAATGGCACTGTATACCAGTAGTAAAAATTGTGGGTGCACGTAACCCCAATATATTCTTTGAATTCCCAGTCAGACACTGGCACTATATGGCAGTAGCAAGAAATGAGGGTATTTGTATTCCCAATATATTCTTTGAATTCCCAGTCAGACAATGGCACTGTATACCAGTAGTAAAAATTGTGGGTGCACGTAACCCCAATATATTCTTTGAATTCCCAGTCAGACACTGGCACTATATGGTAGTAGCAAGAAATGAGGGTATTTGTATTCCCAATATATTCTTTGAATTCCCAGTCAGACAATGGCACTGTATACCAGTAGTAAAAATTGTGGGTGCACGTAACCACAATATATTCTTTGAATTACCAGTCAGAAACTGGCACTATATGGCAGTAGCAAGAAATGAGGGTATTTATAACCCCAATATATTCTTTGAATTCCCAGTCAGACAATGGCACTGTATACCAGTAGTAAAAATTGTGGGTGCACGTAACCCCAATATATTCTTTGAATTACCAGTCAGAAACTGGCACTATATGGCAGTAGCAAGAAATGAGGGTATTTATAACCCCAATATATTCTTTGAATTCCCAGTCAGACAATGGCACTGTATACCAGTAGTAAAAATTGTGGGTGCACGTAACCCCAATATATTCTTTGAATTACCAGTCAGAAACTGGCACTATATGGCAGTAGCAAGAAATGAGGGTATTTGTATTCCCAATATATTCTTTGAATTCCCAGTCAGACAATGGCACTGTATACCAGTAGTAAAAATTGTGGGTGCACGTAACCCCAATATATTCTTTGAATTCCCAGTCAGACACTGGCACTATATGGCAGTAGCAAGAAATGAGGGTATTTGTATTCCCAATATATTCTTTGAATTCCCAGTCAGACAATGGCACTGTATACCAGTAGTAAAAATTGTGGGTGCACGTAACCCCAATATATTCTTTGAATTCCCAGTCAGACACTGGCACTATATGGCAGTAGCAAGAAATGAGGGTATTTATAACCCCAATATATTCTTTGAATTCCCAGTCAGACAATGGCACTGTATACCAGTAGTAAAAATTGTGGGTGCACGTAACCCCAATATATTCTTTGAATTACCAGTCAGAAACTGGCACTATATGGCAGTAGCAAGAAATGAGGGTATTTATAACCCCAATATATTCTTTGAATTCCCAGTCAGACAATGGCACTGTATACCAGTAGTAAAAATTGTGGGTGCACGTAACCCCAATATATTCTTTGAATTCCCAGTCAGACACTGGCACTATATGGCAGTAGCAAGAAATGAGGGTATTTGTATTCCCAATATATTCTTTGAATTCCCAGTCAGACAATGGCACTGTATACCAGTAGTAAAAATTGTGGGTGCACGTAACCCCAATATATTCTTTGAATTCCCAGTCAGACACTGGCACTATATGGCAGTAGCAAGAAATGAGGGTATTTGTATTCCCAATATATTCTTTGAATTCCCAGTCAGACAATGGCACTGTATACCAGTAGTAAAAATTGTGGGTGCACGTAACCCCAATATATTCTTTGAATTCCCAGTCAGACACTGGCACTATATGGCAGTAGCAAGAAATGAGGGTATTTGTATTCCCAATATATTCTTTGAATTCCCAGTCAGACAATGGCACTGTATACCAGTAGTAAAAATTGTGGGTGCACGTAACCCCAATATATTCTTTGAATTCCCAGTCAGACACTGGCACTATATGGCAGTAGCAAGAAATGAGGGTATTTGTATTCCCAATATATTCTTTGAATTCCCAGTCAGACAATGGCACTGTATACCAGTAGTAAAAATTGTGGGTGCACGTAACCCCAATATATTCTTTGAATTCCCAGTCAGACACTGGCACTATATGGCAGTAGCAAGAAATGAGGGTATTTGTATTCCCAATATACTCTTTGAATTCCCAGTCAGACAATGGCACTGTATACCAGTAGTAAAAATTGTGGGTGCACGTAACCCCAATATATTCTTTGAATTCCCAGTCAGACACTGGCACTATATGGCAGTAGCAAGAAATGAGGGTATTTGTATTCCCAATATATTCTTTGAATTCCCAGTCAGACAATGGCACTGTATACCAGTAGTAAAAATTGTGGGTGTATATAGCCCCAATTCTATTGCTAGGGGACTTGCAGGGTATTTCTGGGGTGAAGGTGGGGGGGCACACCGTTGGAACGGGTATCGGGGTATATATCGGGTATACGGGAATACACTGACAGTGTATTCCATTCAGGATCCTGGGAAAGCTGGGTTGCGGCGATTGAGCCCGTCAGTGCCACGTTACACTGACAAGCTTCTCCCTGGAATTTAGCTCTTATAAGAGCTGTTGGTTGTCTTCTCCTTCCTATCCTAGCCTGTCCCTGCCTACCCAGAATCTAAGCCCTAGCTAGCTGGACGGAAACCTCCGTCCTCGGTGAATTGCAAGCTCAGAATGACGCGAACCTGGGCGGCGCTGTTCTTTTAAATTAGAGGTCACATGTTTTCGGCAGCCAATGGGTTTTGCCTACTTTTCTCAACGTCACCGGTGTCGTAGTTCCTGTCCCACCTACCCTGCGCTGTTATTGGAGCAAAAAAGGCGCCAGGGAAGGTGGGAGGGGAATCGAGTAATGGCGCACTTTACCACGCGGTGTTCGATTCGATTCGAACATGCCGAACAGCCTAATATCCGATCGAACATGAGTTCGATAGAACACTGTTCGCTCATCTCTAGTAAGAGGGTGTTTTTCTCAAAAAGTTGTTCTTTCTGAGAGATTTCAATGAATATATTATCTTTTATATTTTCAACAATATGATTCTTTAATACTGTAATATTCTTTGTAAAATGTTTCTGCTACTTTTATTAAGTTTCCAAACTATGTTGACAATCTATAAACTTATGCGATGTGAATAAACTTTTAAAACTAAAGTTGAATGTCGTTCTTCTCCTGTGTAACATTCCCTGAAGTACTGTATATTACATCATCAATTTCTCTATATAAAAGAAGCTTCAGAAACATCTTAGAAGATTAAAAAAAGAGAACAAAGTTGCACTTCCTGTGGGTATGTTATACAATATGGTTTTCTTTATACTGTAGATAGATAGATAGATAGATAGATAGATAGATAGATAGATAGATAGATAGATAGATAGATAGATAGATGGATAGACAGTAGTGTGCAAAAGCTTTAGACAGGGTCCAAAAATGCAAATAACTTTTTTCAAAAATATAGACGTGTTACTAGTTCATTCTTGTCAATTAACAAACTTAAGTGAATGAACAAAAGATCAATCTAAATCCCATCAATTTTTCTAGGCACAGTTACAAACAGTCTTTGCAGAAACTTGGCAGGATGGTTGTTTCAAACAACTAGGAGAACTCAGCACAGATCTTCTGTAGGTGTAGACTAACTCCAATCCTCCCATTTCATCATATAATCCCAGACAAACTGGATGTGGGTTCAATTTCATCACTTCCAGGGCTCATCCTCCAAAGGTTAGCCACACCAAATATTGATTTATATTTCTTTTTTGTCCATTTTCTTCATCTTGATAATTGACAAAAATAAATTATCAACAATTCTATTTATAAATTAAATAAAACATTTTTACTTTGTAGCATTTGTTCCACATCTACCTGTAACACTAGTGCTCTATGTTCACTAATGTACTGTCTTTTTCAGTATACTTAGCTACTTGGTTACCCCTATGTATCCTCCTGTTTCTCTAAGAATTGGTGCTCACCTGCTAACTTCCTTCTGCCAATCCCTGTCTGTTTGAATGTATTTAGGCACCCATGCCTATTTAGCTGCAACCAAACTGGGACCATTATAGGAGATACTGGTCCACCCAGATACTGGTCCACACACTGAAGATTTGATCCCTGTATGTGGGGTAAAGAGTGAAAAGATAGATAATTGTAAGTAGCAAACTTTCATTTGTTGAAAAAATTTGTAGCCTTCTTATTAATATCTGGAGAAAATTTGTCTTGGGCCACGTGAAACCTATTCTCCTCGCAAAATATTTCCCAATTCTTGGCATTTCTTGGGTTGTTGCTTGTTGACTGCCCTCTTTAATATATCTCACAGTAGGTTTTTTTCTTCAATTATTTCTCTGTGTTTAAAGGGGTTGTCCCATCTTAAGGATCCTATCTATACCTTGTAAATTGAATACTTTTCCTAAATATATTGCTTTAGAAATGCTCTTTCCTTGCCTACAATGTGACCTTATTCCTTCCATTGCTTATACTGCATTGCTATAAGCATGGACCTGGGAGATAGGACAAGTGATGTCACTCGGCAGGACAATCCATTCAGCTAATTGCAGTTTGCTGATAAACCCAAGTCTGTTAACTCTCTATGTAAACACACAGATAACACCGAGTCCATTCTGTATACACACCTGCATATTATCTGATCTGCAGAAGGATTGTGTATACTGTACAGCTGGGGTGGGGTAGGTGAAATACAGGAAGTGAGAAGCAGACACTACAGGCAGCCTGGCTGAAACACTTAGACAGGAAAACCCCTTTAAGTGTTTAGTAGGGATTGTTTCACAAGGGGTCCTTCAAAAATAGCATCAAAATAGTCCAAGCTGACCACTTCACTACAGTACAAGTAGCAAAGTTCAAACTTCAGTCAAAGGCATCTGTCTGTGCAGGTGACATTTGACTATATACTGCCACTTTCTATCCTGCACAGGAACACAACTATCTGTCTCATTGTAGTTAAGAGCTCTTTGGTTTTACTTATGTAGTTGGCTGTCATGTGATACTGAATGTACAGTGTGCAATATCTTATTACAGGAATTTTTCCATAGCTAACAATGGAGTTCTGATTGGTACCAATAAAAAAGACAGATTTACTGAACAAATATCTTTTTAGCAATTTTTTTACTCTTTAAAGGCACCGATTATTTTGAACAATATGTATTTATTTTTGAAACTTGAAACTTTACTCACAATAACACTCACATGTTTGGAGATTATGTAACCAATTATATTTCCTTGCCTGGTTTCTTAAGGAATCCCAATAATTCAGAATTTAACTGTGTACAATCTGAACTTGTTACTATTATGTATAGTGATTGATAGCCAAGGTATGCTATTACCTATAGAGGAGTGTTTGGAAATGAGTATCTTGGTCAAGGCATACAACTTTATCCTTGGCTGGATATGTCTTGATATGTATGAATAGCTTTTTAAGACAATATTGTTTAGCTGTATCGCACCACATATTGATATTTTGTATATGTGTCTACCCAATGGTTGTATGGTGATTTCTAATATTTCAAGGCTTGTGCTAGCAAGCTACAATATTGCATTACTTTCATTAAAAATTGTAGTGTAAGCAAAGATGGAGGTTGATTTTAAAATAGATTGAATATTAATCAATTAATATTGTTATTATTATAAACATTTAAATACGATATCGATAGCTACGGTTCTACAGAAATGTTCCACCACCTTGGAAACAACATTAATGAAGTTAACATAACAGGATTTCTAGTAATGGGTTTTTCTGATGTTCCAGAACTCCAATTCCAAATTGGACTATTATTTTTACTTGCTTATATCCTTATTCTTGGAGGTAACATCACCATCATTATTGTTGTTTGCAAAAGTTCTCAACTGCACACTCCCATGTACTTCTTCCTATTAAATCTTTCCATTATTGATATCGCTTCAACATCAAATATTTTGCCTGAACTATTAAATATGCTCTTCACAAATGACCACTCGATTTCATTTACTGGATGTATGAGTCAGACATTTTTCTTAGTCAACATGGCTTGTGCCGAGGTCATTCTTCTAGCAGTTATGGCTTATGACCGCTATGTAGCCATCTGTCATCCTCTTCATTACACGACTCTAGTTAGCTTACATCGCACTGCCAGTCTTTCATTAGCTCTCTGGATTATTTCGTTTTTAGTGCCGATTGCTCATATTTTTTATATTTCTAATATGTCTTTTTGTGAATCCAAGGTCATTGATCACTTTTTCTGTGATTTTTCACCATTACTGAAGATCGCATGCAGTGACACCTTCTTAGTAGAAATGTTGTCTTATATTGAAGGCGCAATAATCGGATTGACGTCCTTTATGTATACTATAACGTCATATATATTTATTATTTCTGCCATTTTGAAGATTAAATCTGCAGAAAGCAGAGAAAAGGCTTTTTCTACATGCACCTCTCATCTTACTTGTGTTATCTTTTACTATGGGACTTTATTCTGTTTGCATTTGAAGCCGTCATCCATGTATTGCCCCAATTTGGACAAGTTTTTTACTATTGTATATGTTGTTTTGGTTCCTATGGCAAATCCTTTTATTTACAGTCTGAAAAATAAAGATGTCAAAATGGCGTTAAATCATGTCAAACAAAATTATTTAGTAACTTATTTTAATTTCTTCCGGAAAGAGTAAACTTTGGTTTTGATATCTCATGGCATTGTTTTCATTTTTTTTTTAATTTTAGAAAACATAACTACACATAAATAAAAATGTAATTTTAGCTATAAAATTTATTTTTAATTCTATTTACTATACAGTACATTGTAAAGTATTTAATATATTAGATGTATATACAATCAATGTCTTCTGTGTATACACTTCTCAACATTGAAATTTCAACAGCAAGAAGGAAACGTCTTGGAATTATGGAAATCACAAGATTAATAGATAAGTTAATAATATGAAAATGATTAAAAAAATTAGACATTACAATAAATTCACTTACACACCTTGGAATTCTGTCAATAAGATTATTAATTGTTGTCTGAGGAGCATTTCGCCATACTGACTGCTCTTGGGCACGCAAATCATCAAGATGGGCTGTTGGCAGCTCCTATTTGAATGGCTGACCAATGATGTGCCAAATGGGCTCAATGAAAGAACATAGAACATCTCATCGTCAAGTAATAAACCAATGTCTCTCAGTTCAAGGATTCTGTCCCTCTCGACTTGAAACACGTGTATAGTCATAGCACAGTCTTCCACACCACTTGATCTAATGTTTTATGGTTTATAGTGTCCATAGCGCTATACTGTCAGTAGGGGCGTTCCCCCTCTGAATTCAGCGCACTGTTGGCTTTCTAGCGGTATATAAAACCACGTGTTCTACATGAAAGGTCCTCTTTAATGTTTTTCTTGTTTTAGGATGTCTTTTGACTGTAAATAAGATGGGTTCCGCCTACATAATTCAATCTGAGGTGTCTCCAAGTCTCCAAAGTTTCCTTTAGGACTGAGACACCTAAGTAGAGTAGAAATATAGTAAGTAGAGATAATACAAGTTATTCCACCAAACGAAAAATAAATTGAAAATGTATATATATATATATATATATATATATATATATATATATATATATTTTTGCTGAACTGCTTTATCCTACTTACAACTAAAAAATGAAACTTGAAAAAAAAATGAAATTAATTTTTTCCCTCCCCCCTGACTGTACTCATCCATAGACTAGTACTGGGAGGGAACGGGCATTCCTCACTACTCAGCGTCATGGCTGGGTATTAAGGAACGTCCCCTCTGACACTATAGGGCTATGGATAGTACTGTCAGGAGGGGCGTTCACAGCTAGAATGTTAGAAATGCCCTTCTGACAGTGAAGAGCTATCGGTAATGGCACTGATGTCTCTTCTCCCTGAGCACATAATGGAAAAGACAATAGTGCGCTGAATTCAGTGTACTGTAAGCTTTCTAGGGCTATATAAAACCGCATGTAACCGAGAACATGAAAGGTTTTCTTTAACTAGTAAACTTAAATAAAGTCATTAATCTAGAGAGTGCAACAAATCCAAATGAGTTAAACTCTGCTACATCTGTTCATACATATGATACGAATTGATACATATGTTTCATCAGGATTAAAAAAAACACCATCATCATATATAAGGTTACGTTCATACCTGCATATAGGACTCTGTTATGAAACTCCATAAAATAACCTGTTAACTGTAGACAAAGTCCAAAATGTAAAATTTCTTTCAGTAAAATAATAAACACCAAAATCCCAAAATGTGATTTTTGAAGTTCTTAAATAATTACATAATTAATGGAATGCCATTGTATTCACTTTTGTTTCTTTTACTTTTCTTCTTTTGAGTTAGGTTTAAACTTTTTTTTGGCTTCTCATCAAACACTCCTCAGAGAATAGTCGCTCATTTACTTACTATAAATGAGTTCACCGTTGAGGAGTCTGAAACTTAACAGTGAATTCGCCATTGATTTACATGTAGCTGGAAAGCACAGGTAGGTGCCTTGTTTCATTTTGTGGTACTGTAAGGTCTCATACAATTCTATGGTGCCCCATTATGACTGCCGATAACTGGAAGGTTGTACAGAGCGACTGTATGATATATTCAAGTACATGAATCATAAGAGAAGAAAAAATAAATGGGTTATGACTAGAGATGAGTGAACAGTAAAATGTTCGAGGTTCGATATTCGTTTCGAGTAGCCCCTCAATATTCGACTACTCGAATCGAATATCAAACCCTATTATAGTTTATGGGGGAAAATGCTCGTTTCAGGGGTAGGCAACGTTCGATCAAATTATACTTATCAAGTCCACGAGTGAGGGTCGGGCTGGATCCTCCGAGAAGTCTTCTCCGTGCAGCTTCCCCGCGGCATCTTCCGGCTCTGAATTCACTCTGCCAGGCATCAGGCCTGGGCAGAGCCGACTGCGCATGTCCGCACTACAAGCCTGATGCCTGGCAGAGTGAATTCAGAGCCGGAAGACGCCGCGGGGAAGCTGCACGGAGAAGACTTCTAAAGGTAGGAGAAGAATCAGCGTTGATTGGCCGACTGTATAGCATTCGGTCAATCAATGCTGGTTCTGCATCGAACTTTTCCATTCGAATAGCGAGTGGTACTCGATCGAGTACGAGTATTTTGAATACCGTAGTCTTCCATCAAATACCTACTCGATCGAATACTACTCGCTCATCTCTAGTTATGACATTTTTAGAGCAATAGTGTATGAAGATATATAGCAGAAATGCATATATTTAATACAAAATATTATTGTTGTCAATGTAGCCATTGGTGAGACCTAAAAACTCATTGCGTGGAATAAGTTTCCCCTGGTAAAGGCTGCACAAAAAAATGACATGAGAGTTGAAACCCTGAAGTGCAAGTCCCGTTTTGCCGCATATAGTTTAGATATTGGGAATTCTCACCAGGTTAGCAATAGGTGAGTGCATTGTGACTTACATGTTGGATTTTTCCTTCTAGACATGAAATCTGGAGAGCTGGTCAACACAACAGAATTTGTATTTGAAGGGCTGACGGATGATCCGATGCTACAGAACATACTATTACTAATATTCCTGATTATCTATTTTATAGTAATTTGTGGAAACAGTGTAATATTTGTGCTTATCTGGCAGGACTCTAACCTACACACTCCTATGTACATCTTCTTATTAAACCTGTCGGTCATTGACATGACATCCACGTCGAATATTCTGCCCAAGCTTCTAATGACGGTCTTCGTAGAGCATGACACAATCTCATTTGGAGAATGTATAACTCAACTATATCTTTTCATTATGTTTGTTTGTGCTGAGGTTTTCCTTCTGGCAGCCATGGCGTATGATCGCTATGTAGCAATCTGTTTCCCTTTTCATTATATTATTATGATGAGTTTGAAGCACACAGCAGGACTATCCGTTACGGCATGGGCGGTTGGACTTATTAGTCCCGTTGGACATGTTACCCTCATATCAAGAATGTCCTTTTGTGGGTCTCATGTAATCCACCATTTCTACTGTGATATTACACCATTGTTACGCATCTCATGCAGCGACATAGATAGTGTAGAAATGTTAACCTACGCTGTAGGGATACTTGTGGGATTTTTTACATTAATTTTTACATTATTGTCGTACATTTTTATCATTTTAAGAATTCTTCGCATCAAATCCTCAGAAGGTCGAGGTAAAGCTTTTTCTACTTGTTCTTCACATCTTACTTGTGTGATTATGTTTTATGGAACGATGATGTGTCTGCACATGAGACCGACATCAACTTACTCTTCACAACTTGACAAATGCTTCGCTCTTGTGTATTCCGCCTTTGTGCCAATGTTGAATCCATTTATTTACAGTTTGAAAAATGAGGAAGTAAAAAGGGGTTTGAGGAAGCTCAAGAATAAAATAATAAATTATATTTAGAAACCATAAAATAAAATGAAAAACTTTAAGAGTCGGGGAAGGTGCAATAAACCTATTATATTTGAGGAAGAGCTGGTCATGGTACATCCATCCGGAGGAACTCAAGGGGGAGTTTGTCAACTCTAAATACAATATCTGCTGTAAAAGAGGACCTACAGTTTTGGTATAATTCTATAGGATTATAGTAAACCTTTTGAAGACCAACACTATTGAACTATCTTTGATGGCCAGTTGGACTTGTGAGTTGGGCATGTGATTATATATCAAGAATGTACTTCTGTTTCTCATCTATTCCTATATTTCTACTGTTATGTTACACCATTGTTAAGGATCTTTTGTATTGACACATATAGCGTAGAAATGTTAGCCTATGTTGTAGGGATTTCTTACACTAATCTTTACATTGTCATATATTTTTATACTTTTAAAAAATCTTAGTATCAAATCCATAGATGGTCAAAGAGAAGCTTATTCTACTTGTTCTTCACATTTTACTTGTATGATTATATTTTATGGAACAATTAAGTGTCTGTGCATGAGACCTATACTAACATATTCTTCACAATTTGACAAATACTTCATTCTTGTGTATGCCGCCTTCGTTCCACCATTGAAAGTCGAAAAAGGTTTATAAATGGTCAAGAAGAGTCAAATAATAAATAATAAATAATATCTTGAAAACGGGAACTATTCGATTTGAACAAGTTTATCAAAACTAGATACAGTATATATTTACTGAAAAGAGGACTAGTATATTGGGTACAACGTTACATGTTTAAGATAAAGCCTTCAAGCCATTTTTGAATCATTTTTGGTTTAGCTGTTGCATTGGTTCAAGACCCAACAGACACATTATAACACTCAATCTATCCGAGTCTGCTTGTAACCTATGTGCATTCATGTTGGTCAATGGGACAAATTGACCAACATGGCCTAAAAATAGAGTTGGGCAAATCAGTTCATATCTAACTGGGTTCAAATTGCACTATGTAGCATGGTGTCATCTACATAAATAGTGTCAGCAGTATTAATCCCATCTTCTATATCATTAATAAATAAATTAGATAATAGCAGACCGAGCATAGAACCACTGAAAATGGAGAAGCCAATTCTACCACTTGGACACAGACCAGTTTAGCTACATTTTAGCCACAACAACTACATAAAATGTTCTTTTCCAGGACCAGGGTCTTAAGCTCCCCCATTTGGATTGCTAGGCTTCTGGAATTTGTGAACATATATTTTAACTTGTCATCGAAGTTCACACAAATATTTCCGGAAATGTGAATTCTTAAACTTTTATGACCACACACCATACTGGTTGTAACATATGGAATTCCCCATCAGCTTCCTCCTCACATTCCATTTCTCCATCCACCACTACAGCCTGTCTCAATTCTGACCTAATTGCTGCAGTAATATCTGCCTGGAACTCACCACTTATTCAAATTCCAAAAAATTTCTGGTTCATCCTGAACCCAAATCTTTAGGGGTTTATCAACAGCGAAGCTAAAATGATATTTTTATACTTTGGGGTCTCATCAGAGTCCAGAGTATTATTGTTGAGAGTTCAAAGCAGGATGAAAAATTTATAGTCACCTTCTTGACCAACTGGATTCAAATTCCAAAAAGTTTTGGGTACATCCTTAGCCAAAATCTTTAGGGGGTTCGTCAACTGTGAACCTAAAATGAAAATTATTATACTTTGGGGTCTCTTCGCATCCCGGATTATTATTGTTGGGAGTTCAAAGGAGGAAGAAAAAGTTATAATCACCTTATTTCTCTTTTTGTACAAGTCACAAAGTGTCTAAAATACATTGATAAATGTGCCTTTGGCAGTACACTCTTCTACAGCCATAGGTGTATTCTCCATTGCCCAGACACCATCCACTTTACAATACAGAGATATTGGTAACTTAACTAAAGGTACTAATACATTTTTTAAGGGGGTAGCTACTGACAAAAGAGTCATAACACTGGATTTAACTGAGTATAGTCTCAGTAAAGGTATATAGATCTCCTGGGGTTAGAGGACACAAAAGATGATGTTAGAGGATATCCCTACTCAGAGAGAGAACCAATATTCATGGCCGAAACATCTGTATATTCGCAATAGTGGCAGAAAGAAGGAACAATTTAGTGCCCAAGAAAGGGGCCCTGGAGCAGGGGGTTACAACATATTCAGCAAGGACGAGAGGAACAGAAACCTAGAGATGGGAGTGAGGAGCAGACGCCACTCCTCTCCATGTTGTAAAGTGCCCTGTAACTAGATATTGCTTCTCTGACTTCAAAATAATTTTATTGCTTTAAGATTATTTTATTGTCAGAGGTTACACCTCTTAAACTGACCCACCTCAGGATGTGCCCCAAGTATTACTACCACCCTTCATCACAATTCCATAAGTAAAAGCCACCATAACCAGAAGAAAAGGCCAGCTGTTATCTGGGACCTCTTCCACCCCACCATTATACCAACACTTTCCCTTGGACGTTACAAAAACTTTGAGAAAATGAAATTAAATATTATTCAAGTGAATAAATTCTATCTATTAATATTATCATTGAAATCATTCAGCCTTTCATAGATTGTAAACCATCGCAGGCAGGGCCCTCTATCCCACTGTGTCAGTCCATTTTGTGTACTGTATGTGAACCCTCAAATGTAAAGCACCATGGAATTATTGGTGCTCTATAAATAAACAATAATAATAATCATTGAAATCATCTAGCTTTCCAACCTGTAAACAAAGAGTCAATCCTGCTGTAGATTTATCTCTGCTTCTCTAGGGAAGGTTTATCCATCTAATACACTATATAATACACGGCTTTGTTGGGGAACGTTCTCCACATTCAAAAAGGATCTGGACTTTTTGAATGTGGTTACGTCTGTTTTATTCATATGTTGCCCTCCTATGGATACATTGTAGGTAAGGAAATGATGGATTTGATATTTTTCTAAATATTGAAATTTGTAAATGTGTAAATGCCAATTTATGAATTTACAGATATGAAGAGATAGGGTTTAGTGATATCTCCTCACTAGGGCAACAAATGGTTTATCTAATTTCAAGTTTCATCATATCTGATATGGTTAGAATTTTTGTTCAAGTGGATTCAATTTTTTCAATAATTTTTTATTGAATCTAGGTGGTGTTGGTTGGATTTTTGATTGATGCTATCATAAAGTAATATCACCTTGCTACGATATGCATTCACTTTGAGGATCAGTGTAGGTCCAAACTTTAGGACCCTCATCGATCCTGGCAATGAAGAAGTCACAGCACTGGATTGGTGCTTTCCCTGTACAATTCTACACTAGGTCACTGTCTGTGCAGGGAACTGCAGCAATGCAGCCCCATCCCCTAAATGGAAACTATGCTATAGTTCCCCGTACAGCAAGAAACCAGCTAAGGTAAGAACATTGAAGCATACAGCACTAAAACAGCACTGCAGCCCCTTCTCATTCAGGATCCTTGATCATAGAGCAAAGTCATCTCCTATTTACAGTGTATGCCACCACTTTATGAAAAAGGAATAAATCCTAAGGAAGTTTTTTGGCTTTTTATTTTAGCTTTTTCTACAATTAAATTACTGTAACCATTTCATTTACAGATCACTTGACACAAATTGAAGCTGACGATGAAATCTGGAAGTCATTACAATATAAGTGGATCTGGTTTCTCCATCAAAGGACTTTCTGATGCCTCAGGGCTCCGGCTCCCAGTATTCCTAGTATGTTTGTGTGTCTACGTTAGCATACTTTTAGGCAACCTAACAATTTTCACCATTATTTTAGCAAATCCTCGCCTTCATATCCCCATGTATATTTTTTTAATAAACCTTTCAGCAGCTGATATTATCTACGCTTCAAATATTCTACCAAATTTGATGACTATTATGATCACAAAAAAAAAATCAGTTACTTTTATTGGCTGTATGACACAGATGTATATCTACCTAGCCATGACGTGCACTGAGGTTCTTTTGCTGGAGGCCATGGCATATGACCGGTATGTGGCCATCTGCCACCCACTACGGTATTTGATGCTTATGAGTATGAAACACTGCGCAGGACTCGTAGCAACGGCATGGACCTTTAGCTTTCTAATCTCTATTGGACATGCTGTGCTTATCTCTAAGCAGTCTTTTTGTGACTCACATCTCATTGATCATTTTTATTGTGATGTCGCTCCTCTATTAAAACTAACCTGTAGTGATACATCTGATGTAGAGATCATGAATTATATTGAAGGTGTGCTTGTTACATTCAATGCATTCGTCTTCATTATAGTTTCTTACATGTTTATTATCTCCACCATTCTAAAGATAAAGTCTTCTGAAGGTCGTCGCAAAGCATTTTCTACCTGTTCCTCGCACCTAACTTGTGTCATTATTTTTTATGGGACATTATTTCTTTTGTACATGAGGCCCTCATCAAGTTATTCTCCTGAACGAGACAAATTCTTTTCTCTTTTATCTGGGGTGCTGATTCCTATATTGAACCCCGTTATTTATAGCTTGAAAAATCAGGAATTTAAAATTGGTTTCAAGACTCTTACTAGCAAAATGCTACAGTGAATTAAAATTGACTTAAAAGGGTTTTTTCCACAAAAAAGGATAGAGTTAGTGCTATTAATAGGTAATAAGTGAACCCAAATACCTTTAGCAGTGTTTTGAGTGATTTCTGGGTTTCTTTAGGAGCTCCTGGCATCCTCTGCATATGTTTACTTGGTGTAACTTTCTTTTTCTTTATGATAATCTTCACTCAGAGCTTACTCACACTACATCCTCCTCTCACTCCCTCACACCCCCTACCCATTTCCCTAGATAGCCCGCTCACTACTAGCCCTTCCTAACTAATTCACTCCACCCACCCCCCACTCAATCATTGATACCTCTCTCACTGGATCTTCTGGGCATGGAAAGTTCCTTCCTTTGGTGCAGCTGGCTACTTTTCCTCCTGCTCAATAGAGCCGAAGTGCCACCTGGCATCCTGACTCTATTGTGCAGAAGAGGGAAGCCCGGTCCTCCTTCTCTTGCAGTCTACTGGCGCCTGCATAATAGTGCCGGAGTGCTAGCTTATAATATCTGTCTGTATTTTATGAATGAATGTTTATGCCATATTCTTGTTGCTACACCACACAGAAGACAATACTTCCATTTATAATAGGAGTCATGATGGTGTGCCGCATCTGTCACATGATTGACGTCTAATAAGGTGAGATGGTTGTCCATCATTTTGATGGAAAACTAGTGCTGCTTGTAGGGCTATGTTTCTTGTATTTCATGACTTATTGAGCCTCCAACACAGCACGAAACCAAAGCTTAAAGTATGTGATCTGCATTCATGTCTATTCACTTGTTTGGTAAGAATTATAATAAACGTAGTAAAATAAAACTTGTGTCTGTGCATGAGACCTATATTAAAATATTTTACACAGTTTGACAAATACTTCGTTCTTGTGTACGCTGCCTTTGTTCCACCGTTGAATCCATTAATAACAGTTTGAAAAAAGAAAGACGTCAAAAAAGGTTTATGAATGGTCAAGAGCAAAATAAAAAATAATAGCTTGAAAATGGGAATTATTGTGTTTGAATAGGTTTATCAAAACTAAACTGAAAACTGAATAGAGGACCAGTATATTGGGTACAACTTTACATGGTTAAGATAAAGCATTCAAAGAACCATTTTTGGTTTAGCTGTTGAATTGCATAAAAACCGTCCTAAGTTCAAGACCCAACAAAAACATTATAAAACTCAATCTATCCGAGGTCTGCTTGTAACCTATGTGCATTCATGTTGGTCAATGGGACAAATTGACCAACACGGTCTAAAAATAGAGATAGGCAAATCAGTTCATAACTAACTGGGTTCAAATTCCAAAAAGTTTCAGGTTCATCCTAATTTTTTAATTTTTTTTTTTTTTTTTTTAAATTTTTATGGTAGAGTTGGAAGGGACCTCAAGGGCCATCGGGTCCAACCCCCTGCGAGTGCAGGTTTTCCTAAATCATCCCAGCTATATGTTTATCCAGATTCCGCTTGAAGATTTCCATTGATGGAGCGCCCACCACCTCCCGTGGCAGCCTATTCCACTCTCTCACTACCCTCACTGTCAGAAAGTTTTTCCTAATGTCTAATCTGTATCTCTTTCCCTTTAGTTTCATCCCATTGCTTCTTGTACTTCCTTGTGCTAATGAGAATAGGGTAGATCCCTCTGCACTGTGACTACCTTTCAGATATTTGTAGACTGCTATTAAATCTCCCCTCAGCCTTCTCTTCTGCAAACTAAACAATCCCAGTTCTTTTAGCCGCTCCTCATAGGACATGGTTTGCAGACCTTCCACCATTTTGGTTGCTCTTCGTCACCGCAACCCTAAAATGAAATTATTATACTCTAGGGTCTCTTCAGATACCAGAGTAATATCATTGGTGGTTCAGGGAAAGCATTACAAAATGAGAAAAAGTTATGGTCACCTTATCCCTTTTTGTACAAGTCACAAAATGTCTAAAATAAATTGATAAATCTGGTGCAGTGTGGCAGTACTCTCTTCTACGGCCACAGGGGTATTCTCCACTCACCAGACACCATCCACTTTACACGACAGAGACATTGGTAACTTAACTAAAGGTACTAATATATTTTGTAAAGGGGTAGCGTATGAGAAAAGAGGCATAACAGTGGATTTAGCAAAGTACAGTCTAAGTAAAGATATATAGTCCTCCTGGGTTAGAGGACATGAAAGATGATGTTAGAGGATATCCCCATGAAAACCAATACTCATGACCCAAATATCTGCATATCCTCTAATTTTGACCGAAAGAAGGGACGCTGTAGTGCCCAAGAAAGGGGCCTTGGAGCTGGGGTCACAACATATTCAGCATGGATGAAAGAAACAGTGATCTAGAAATGGGAGTGAGGAGCAGACGCCACTCCTCTCCATGTTGTAAAGTTCCCTGTAAGTAGATATTGCTTCTCTGACTTCAAAATTATTTTATTGCTTTACGATTATTTTATTGTCACAAACTATGCCTCTTAAACTGACCCACATCAGGATGTGCCCCAAGTATTACTACCGCCCTTGATCACCATTCCATAAGTAAAAGCCACTATAACCAGAGGAAAAGGCCAGCTTTTATCTGGGACCTCTTCCACCCCACCATTATACCAACACCTTCCCTTGGACGTTACAAAAACTTTGAGAAAATTCTATTAAATATTATTCATGTGGACAGATTCTATCTAATAATATTATCATTGAAATCATCTAGCTTTTTATCCTGTACACAAAGAGTCAATCCCTCTGTAGACTTATCTCTGCTTCTCTAGGGAAGGTTTATCCGTCTAATACACTATATAATACACGGCTTTGTTGGAGAACGTTCTCCACATTCAAAAAGTATCTGGACTTTTTGAATGTGGTTACGTCTGTTTTACTCATATGTTTCCCTCCTATGGATACATTGTAGGTAAGGAGATTGTGTATTTGATATTTTCTAAGTATTGAAATGTGTAAATGTAAATGTGTAAATGCCAGTTTAGGAATTTACAGATATGGAGAGATAGGGGTTTAGTGATATCTCCTCACTAGGACAACAACTGGTTTATCTAATTTTAAGTTTCATCATACCTAATATGGTTAGAATTTTCATCCAAGTGGATTCAATTTTTCCAATAATTTCTATTGAATTTAGGTGGCGTTGGTTGGATTTTTGACTGATGCATAATTCACTTAAGTGCTATCATGAAGTATTAGCACCTTGCTATGATATACATTCACTTTGAGGATCGTTGTAGGTCCAAACTTTAGGACCCTTGGAATGAAGAAGTCACAGTACTGGATTAGTGCTTTCCTGGTACAATAACACTCCAAGTCTCTGGCTGTGCGGTAACTCAAGAAATGCAACCCCATCCATTAAATGTAAGGTATGCTATGTTTCCCTATAAAGCAGGAAACCAACTCCAGTAAGTAATATTGAGGCTAAAGCCCCATGTTGCAGAAACACAGCTTTTTTTATGCAGATTTTGTTGCGTTTTTTTTTTTTTAGCCAAAGCCAGGAGTAGATTGAACAAAAGGTAGAAGTATAAGAACGTCCTATATATATCCCATAGCCATCTTATATAGCCATTCTTGGCTTTGTCTCTACAATTTAACTTACTGTACCCATTTCATTTACAGATCACTTGACAAATTTAAGCTGACGATGAAATCTGGAAGTCATTACAATACAAGTGAAGATGGTTTCTCCATCAAAGGACTTTCTGATGCCTCAGGGCTCCGGCTCCCAGTATTCCTAGTATGTTTGTGTGTCTACGTTAGCATACTTTTAGGCAACCTAACAATTTTCACCATTATTTTAGCAAATCCTCGCCTTTATATCCCAATGTATATTTTTTTAATAAACCTTTCAGCAGCTGATATTATCTACGCTTCAAATATTCTACCAAATTTGATGGCTATTATGATCACAAAAAAAAAATCAGTTACTTTTATTGGCTGTATGACACAGATGTATATCTACCTAGCCATGACGTGCACTGAGGTTCTTTTGCTGGAGGCCATGGCATATGACCGGTATGTGGCCATCTGCCACCCACTACGGTATTTGATGCTTATGAGTATGAAACACTGCGCAGGACTCGTAGCAACGGCATGGACCTTTAGCTTTCTAATCTCTATTGGACATGCTGTGCTTATCTCTAAGCAGTCTTTTTGTGACTCACATCTCATTGATCATTTTTATTGTGATGTCGCTCCTCTATTAAAACTAACCTGTAGTGATACATCTGATGTAGAGATCATGAATTATATTGAAGGTGTGCTTGTTACATTCAATGCATTCGTCTTCATTATAGTTTCTTACATGTTTATTATCTCCACCATTCTAAAGATAAAGTCTTCTGAAGGTCGTCGCAAAGCATTTTCTACCTGTTCCTCGCACCTAACTTGTGTCATTATTTTTTATGGGACATTATTTCTTTTGTACATGAGGCCCTCATCAAGTTATTCTCCTGAACGAGACAAATTCTTTTCTCTTTTATCTGGGGTGCTGATTCCTATATTGAACCCCGTTATTTATAGCTTGAAAAATCAGGAATTTAAAATTGGTTTCAAGACTCTTACTAGCAAAATGCTACAGTGAATTAAAATTGACTTAAAAGGGTTTTTTCCACAAAAAAGGATAGAGTTAGTGCTATTAATAGGTAATAAGTGAACCCAAATACCTTTAGCAGTGTTTTGAGTGATTTCTGGGTTTCTTTAGGAGCTCCTGGCATCCTCTGCATATGTTTACTTGGTGTAACTTTCTTTTTCTTTATGATAATCTTCACTCAGAGCTTACTCACACTACATCCTCCTCTCACTCCCTCACACCCCCTACCCATTTCCCTAGATAGCCCGCTCACTACTAGCCCTTCCTAACTAATTCACTCCACCCACCCCCCACTCAATCATTGATACCTCTCTCACTGGATCTTCTGGGCATGGAAAGTTCCTTCCTTTGGTGCAGCTGGCTACTTTTCCTCCTGCTCAATAGAGCCGAAGTGCCACCTGGCATCCTGACTCTATTGTGCAGAAGAGGGAAGCCCGGTCCTCCTTCTCTTGCAGTCTACTGGCGCCTGCATAATAGTGCCGGAGTGCTAGCTTATAATATCTGTCTGTATTTTATGAATGAATGTTTATGCCATATTCTTGTTGCTACACCACACAGAAGACAATACTTCCATTTATAATAGGAGTCATGATGGTGTGCCGCATCTGTCACATGATTGACGTCTAATAAGGTGAGATGGTTGTCCATCATTTTGATGGAAAACTAGTGCTGCTTGTAGGGCTATGTTTCTTGTATTTCATGACTTATTGAGCCTCCAACACAGCACGAAACCAAAGCTTAAAGTATGTGATCTGCATTCATGTCTATTCACTTGTTTGGTAAGAATTATAATAAACGTAGTAAAATAAAACTTGTGTCTGTGCATGAGACCTATATTAAAATATTTTACACAGTTTGACAAATACTTCGTTCTTGTGTACGCTGCCTTTGTTCCACCGTTGAATCCATTAATAACAGTTTGAAAAAAGAAAGACGTCAAAAAAGGTTTATGAATGGTCAAGAGCAAAATAAAAAATAATAGCTTGAAAATGGGAATTATTGTGTTTGAATAGGTTTATCAAAACTAAACTGAAAACTGAATAGAGGACCAGTATATTGGGTACAACTTTACATGGTTAAGATAAAGCATTCAAAGAACCATTTTTGGTTTAGCTGTTGAATTGCATAAAAACCATCCCGAGTTTAAGACCCAACAGAGACATTATAACACTCAATCTATACGAGGTCTGCTTGTAACCTATGTGCATTCATGTCGGTCAATGGGACAAATTGACCAACACGGTCTAAAAATAGAGATGGGCAAATCAGTTCATTACTAACTGGGTTAAAATTCCAAAAAGTTTCAGGTTCATCCTGAGTCTAAATCTTTAGGGGTTCGTCACCGCAAACCTAAAATGAAATTATTATACTCTGGGGTCTCTTCAGATACCAGAGTATTATCGTTGGTGTTTGGTGGTATGCCCTCACCTTCCTGGATCTCAGAATTACTAGGGAGGATGATGGCAGAGTCTCTTCGACAATATATCGCAAATCAACTGCAACGAACAGTTTGTTGAACTGGAAAAGCTACCATCCAGAACCCCTGAAAAGAGGGATACCTGTAGGTCAGTTCCTCAGGGCAAAGAGGAACTGCTCGACTACAAGAGAGTTCCTGCATCAATCTAGGGATTTGTCGAGTAGGTTCCAACAGAAAGGATACCCTATGGATACTATCAATAGAGCATTTAAGAGAGCAAAATTGACTGATCGTAAAGAACTACTTGTACCTAAAAAGAAATCAGAAAGTGATGGTAATTACCGTATTATAGGTACATTCGATAGCCAGCACAAAGCAGTAATAAGTACATTTAGAAAACATTGGAGGATTTCGCAGTCGGATCCAGATTTGGAGGATGTATTGGGGTCGAAGCCCATGGTGACATATAGAAGGGGGAAAAACTTGAAGGACAGGCTGGTTCACAGCTTCCTATCACCAGAATTAGGAGGGGAGACTTGGTTGAGTGGAGGGAGATCTGTGGGCACCCACAAGTGTGGGGGCTGCTCTGCATGTCCATTTATTGACTCTTCTAAGACCTTCAAAAACCTCGTCACGCATCAGGTCTTCAACTGTCGTAGTTTCGCTAACTGCTCCACAATGGGAGTTGTCTACCTCCTGAGTTGTTCATGTCCTATTGGATATGTAGGAAAAACGATTCGACAATTCAGGAGAAGAATAAGAGATCACGTGTGTGACATCTTAAATGAACGTGACACTCCAGTTGCAAGGCATTTTAAAAGATATCACAATGCGGACACAAGATCTTTACGCTTTCAGGCAATTGAGGTAGTGAGGCTGCATGCACGAGGTGGGGATTGGGACAACATGGTCCTGAAAAAAGAAACCCAATGGATATACAAATTGGATACCCTCCAACCAAAAGGGTTAAATGAGATTCTTGACTTCTCATGTTATATCTGATAGGTATTGGGTGATCTGGGTCCAATGGTTGCTTGAGGGCTGGTGTCCTTCTTAAAATGGTTTTTCTTTGATATGTATGATTGTCATTCAGGAATTTGTTGCAGATACTCAATAGTACTGTATAAGATCTATCTGTGGAATACTTATACTTACCTGCTGTCTAAATATTAGTACATGTCATCGAAAATATGTACTAGATGTCGATGATTGACCTGACCAGTGGCTGTGGTTAGAATATTCCTCTATAGGTGTGTAGGACAGCCCCTATTATCAAAACACTCTGTCGATGCCAAAGATAGCTTATAACATGAGATTCTGTCCATAAAAATATTGAAGATAGACATCCTTGTGATTATTATTTTGGTATACATTTACTGTCATATTCCATTCATGTGACAGTGAATGATGGGCAATTAAGAGTGCTATTATGCAATATTGTCAAGTTGTTTGTGTTGATACAAGTACAGTGGCAAGGCATCACACGCAGTCCAGGAGATGTTGGAGACTAAGTCTCTATGTGACCATAATGCGCATGCGTCAAGCGTGTACGTGCAGAGGCAAGACATCGCACGTAGTCCGGGAGGTTTTGGAGACTGTGTCTCTATATGACCATAGTGCGCATGCGTTTCGCGGCGCACTATGGACACAGCGGACGATCGCATGTAGCGAAGCTTGTATCGGCTCCGGGCCTTGTGGAGCGCGCATGCGTGGTATGCGGGGTGCTTTGTGTATCAGCCGCTCACATTCGACTACATCACGCCCATGTAATCCGGCTATTGGAGGATTGGTAAGAGAGTAGGAGGGGCTTGTCCTTTAAATAATGGGTAGATCTGCGGCGCGCTACCGCCGACATCAGTGCGGTCTTGTGCGGTCACGCTGCACCTGTAAAGGTGCTATCTCTATGTTGTTGCTCAATTCAATCGGCCCCTGATGATTCATATATTTGAAGAAACGCTAATGTGCTAGTCAGCTTATTTAGATTCATGTCAAAAACAATAAGCAAACGGCTTTAAAGTTGTGGATAGTCACTAAGCTTTAATAGGCTTGTCAGATCCTGTTGGTGTGGCATTAGGCCAGTATCCTCAGGCTCTGTTAAGCTTTATATGCATTATGTGAATCCACACTTGGTTGTTTGTTTATAGGACATGTAACTTGTTGGTTGAGGAAGGTAGGGTGTAGATCAGTTGATATAAGAGTTGGCTCTGATCAATTTACACTTATCCTCACAGCAAGTGTTTCTATCTGACTTATAGCAAACCATTACAATTGGTAACATTATTGTCAGTAACAAATTGACATGTTTGGAATACATGTATACATCTGTGACCACAGTTGAATACCCACTGGTGCTTTTGGTATTTGGAAGCACTAAACAAAACTTTTTAATTGTTATTAATAAAAGTTATATTTTATCTATTTTTTGTTTCTAGAGCTAGTCCCAGTGAATCTATATGTAAATCTAGAAGCGCTTTCATCTTTGAACTCAGTGATAGTGGTTCAGGGGAAGTGTTACAAAATAAGAAAAAGTTATGGTCACCTTATCCCTTTTTGTACAAGTCACAAAATGTCTAAAATAAATTGATAAATGTGGTGCAGTGTGGCAGTACTCTCTTCTACAGCCATGGGGGTATTCTCCACTGACCAGACACCATCCACTTTACAGGACAGAGACATTGGTAGCTTAACTTAAGGTACTAATATATTTTGTAAAGGGGTAGTGTATGAGAAAAGAGGCATAACAGTGGATTTAGCAAAGTTCAGTCTCCGTAAAGATATATAGTCCTCCTGGGGCTAGAGGACACGAAAGATGATGTTAGAGGATATCGCCATGAAAACCAATACTCATGACTAGATTTGAGCTGATCTTGAAATTTCAGGATCGTTTTTAAAATCCGATTTCTGATTATTTTCCATTCGAACCCGATCCCAATTCCGATCCCAATACAAGTCAATGATGTTTTTTAAATAATCAGAGATCAGATATAAAAAACAATCCTATTCACTACACAGCATGTAGTCCAAAAATTGATTAAATTTTTGGACCCCATGCTGTGTAGTGATTACCCTCCCCTCCCAGTACCCGCCCACACTCTCCTAAACCCTGTCTAGTAGATAGACAAGTCAATGTACAGTAGTATCTATCTACTCGTGAACTTGCTTCGTCGTCCTCACAGCAGAGCAGCACACAGTGATGTACCACAGCCTGCCACTCTTCTGCTTCATCCCTGTTTTACCGTATATTCAGCTGAGTATACAGTAAAACAGGGACGAAGCAGAAGAGTGGCAGGCTGTGGTAAATCCATAGGAATGAATGGACGCAGCCGGCACGCAGGGGGTTAATCGGCCGGCCGCTTCCATTCATTCCTATGAGCGCTAAGTTTTTCCCACAATGATTGGCCAGAATTCCGATTGCGATTGTGAAATTTTCTCGAACGCCGATCGGAATACGATCTTTTCCGATCCCGATCACTCAACCCTACTCACGACCCAAATATCTGCATATCCCCTAATATTGACTGAAAGAAGGGACACTTTAGTGCCCAAGAAAGGGGCCCTGGAGCTGGGGGTAGCAACATATTCAGCATGGACGTAAGAAACAGAGACCTAGAGATGGGAGTGAGGAGCAGACGCCACTCCTCTCCATGTTGTAAAGTGCCGAGTAAGTAGTTATTGCTTCTCTGACTTCAAAATTATTTTATTGCTTTACGATTATTTTATTGTCACAAACTATGCCTCTTAAACTGACCCACATCAGGATGTTCCCCAAGTATTACTACCACCCTTTATCACCATTCCATAAGTAAAAGCCACCATAACCAGAGGAAAAGGCCATCTGTTATCTGGGACCTTTTCCACCCCACCATTACATCAACACCTTCCCTTGGACGTTACAAAAACTTTGAGAAAATTCTATTAAATATTATTCATGTGGACAGATTCTATCTAATAATATTATAGAAATCATCTAGCTTTTCCAACCTGCACACAAAGAGTCAATCCCTCTGTAGATTTATCTCTGCTTCTCTAGGGAAGGTTTATCCGTCTAATACACTATATAATACACGGCTTTGTTGGGGAACGTTCTCCACATTCAAAAAGGATCTGGACTTTTTGAATGTGGCTACGTCTGTTTTATTCATATGTTTCCCTCCTATGGATACATTGTAGGTAAGGAGATTGTGTATTTGATATTTTCTAAGTATTGAAATTTGTAAATGTAAATGCCAGTTTATGAATTTACAGATATGAGACAGGGGTTTAGTGATATCTCCTCACTAGGACAACAAATGGTTTATCTAATTTTAAGTTTCATCATACCTAATATGGTTAGAATTTTCATCCAAGTGGATTACATTTTTTTCAATAATTTTTATTGAATTTAGACGGCGTTGGTTGTATTTTTGACTGATGCATAATTCACTTAAGTGCTATCATGAAGTATTAGCACCTTGCTATGATATACATTCACTTTGAGGATCGTTGTAGGACCAAACTTTAGGACCCTTGGAATAAAGAAGTCACAGTACTGGATTAGTGCTTTCCTGGTACAATAACACTCCAAGTCTCTAGCTGTGCAGTAACTCAAGGAATGCAACCCCATCCATTAAATGTAAGGTATGCTATGTTTCCGTATAAAGTAGGAAACCAGCTCCAGTAAGAATATTGAGGCTAAAGCCCCATGTTGCGGAGACACAGCTTTTTTCTATGCAGATTTTGTTGCGTTTTTTTTTTTTTTTTAGCCAAAGCCAGGAGTAGACTGAACAAAAGGTAGAAGTATAAGAACTTCCTATCAGTGGCGTAACTACCACCATAGCAGCGGTAGCAGCTGCCACAGGGCCCGGGACATTAGGGGCCCGGTGACAGCTGCTACTGCTGCTATCATTATGCTCGGAGGTCTTTTTGGACCCCCGAGTATAATGATCGGGGCCCCCTGTTGGTGGAATACTTTCCACCAACAGGGGGCCCCGAAGCTGCAGCAACGGCTGAGACATAGGAGCTGCAGGTCTGGCTCCTGTCAGCGCTGCAGGACGTTCCCCCTCTCTCCCCCCTCCCTTTCTCTGCTGTCCTCTGCCCACCAATGAGAGGAGGAGGCGGGGCTTATCCCTGCCGTCCAGCACAGAAGAGAAGAGGAAGAAGCTGCTCCAGGAAAATGAAACTGAAGATACACAGGTACGTACTGGGGTTACTATACTTATTACTATCAGGCATTTGGGGGGATTACTTGTGTTTTAGTAACTCCATGTGCCTCATAGTAATAGCAGTTAACCCCATCATCTCCCTCACATTAACCCCTGTTTGATCACCATAAGAGTTACTGATATGTGAGACATTTGGGGGTAATAATAATGAAGATACTTTATTATTACCTCCATGTCTCTCACATATCAGTAACTCTTATGGTGAGGCAGACAGGGGTTAATGTGAGGGAGATGATGGGGTTAACTTCTATTAATATGAGGCACATGGAGTTACTAAATTGTAATGCACAGGACCAGATTTTTTTTTATCCACAATTTGTCCTGGTATAGCGGTCAGCGGTGACAGTATTTAGTCCTGTAGGGGCCACTAAGGGACATAATACTGTGTGCAGGGGGCCACTATTGGATATAATACTGTGTGCAGGGGCCACTATTGGGTATAATACTGTGTGCAGGGGCCACTAAGGGACATAATACTGTGTGCAGGGGCCACTATGGGACATAATAGAGCGCGCAGGAATGCGTAGGAGGGACTCGGTCGAGATCTTCGGTGTCGGGGGGGCCCCATGTCAAAAGTTCGCCACGGGGCCCCGCCATTCCTAGTTACGCCACTGCTTCCTATATACATCCCATAGCCATATCATATAGCCATTCTTGGCTTTGTCTCTACAATTTAACTTACTGTAACCATTTCATTTACAGATCACTTGACAAATTTAAGCTGACGATGAAATCTGGAAGTCATTACAATACAAGTGAAGATGGTTTCTCCATCAAAGGACTTTCTGATGCCTCAGGGCTCCGACTCCCAGTATTCCTAGTATGTTTGTGTGTCTACGTTAGCATACTTTTAGGCAACCTAACAATTTTCACCATTATTTTAGCAAATCCTCGCCTTCATATCCCCATGTATATTTTTTTAATAAACCTTTCAGCAGCTGATATTATCTACGCTTCAAATATTCTACCAAATTTGATGACTATTATGGTCACAAAAAACAATTCCATTACTTTTACTGGCTGTATGACACAGATGTATATCTACATAGCCATGACTTGTACTGAGGTTCTTTTGTTGGAGGCCATGGCATATGACCGGTATGTGGCCATCTGTCACCCACTACGGTATTTTGTCCTTATGAGTATGAAACACTGCTCAGGACTCGCAACAACGGCATGGACCTTTAGCTTTCTAATCTCTATTGGACATGCTGTGCTTATCTCTAAGCAGTCTTTTTGTGACACACATCTCATTAATCATTTTTATTGTGATATCGCCCCTCTACTAAAACTAACCTGCAGTGATACATCTGATGTAGAGATCATGAATTATATTGAAGGTGTGCTTGTTACATTTAATGCATTCGTCTTCACTATAGTTTCTTACATGTTTATCATCTCCACCATTCTAAAAATAAAGTCTTCTGAAGGTCGTCGCAAAGCATTTTCTACCTGTTCCTCGCACCTAACTTGTGTCATTATTTTTTATGGGACATTATTTCTTTTGTACATGAGGCCCTCATCAAGTTATTCTCCTGAACGAGACAAATTCTTTGCTCTTTTATCTGGGGTCCTTATTCCTATATTGAACCCCGTTATTTATAGCTTGAAAAATCAGGAATTTAAAATTGGTTTCAAGACTCTTGCTAATAAAATGCTTCATTGAATTGAAATTGACTTAAAGGGGTTTTACGGGCAAAAAAAAATAAATATTTTTTTAAACTAGGTCAGTTAGTGCTGTTAATAAGTGAGTTTTGATTTATTTCTGGGTTTCTTTGGGAGCTCCTGCCATTCTCTACATTTGTTTACATGGTGTAGCTTCCTGTTCAGTTATCCTACAACTACCATGATGCCTTGCTCTTCACTCAGCGCTGACTCACACTGCATCTCCCTCTCACTCCCTCACACCCCCTCTCTCTTTCCTTAGCAAGCCCATTCACTACTAGCCCTTCCTAACTTAGGATGGGTTCACACCTGCACCTGGTCTTCGCTTTAGCCAATCTGGCATGTTTCCGTCTTTGCCCCAAGAAACTGGACAGGAGACAGAAACCCGGCGGCCAGTTTTCAAACCCATTCACTTGAATGGCTTTGCAAAGTGACTGCCCGTGAGCGTCTTGTGCCTCTCTGCAGTGAAACCATTTTTTTTTTAACCGGACAGAAAGTCTTTCATGTCTGACTTTGTGTCTGGTTAAAAAAAAAATGGTTTTGCCACAAAGTGGCAGAAGATGCACACGGGTGGTCACTTTGCAAACCCATTCAAGTGAATGGATTTGAAAACTGGCCGCTGGGTTTCTGTCCCTGTCCAGTTTCTTGGGCAGAAGACGGAAACACGCCGGATTGGTTAAAATGGAGACAGGGTGCAGATGTGAACTCACCCTAACTCATTCAGCCCACCCCATCATTCTTACATATCTTCCTATCGGGATCTTCTGGGCATTGGAGATCTCTTCCTTCTATGTAGCCGGCTCCTTCTCCTTTTGATGCCTACCGGCACCTGTGCAATAGAGTCAGAGTGCCAGCTTATAAGGTCTACCTGTATTTTATGTATGAATGTTTAGGTTATATCCTTGTTGTTACACTGCAAGGAATGCTTCCATTGCCTACTTTAGGACTTCCATTTTAATAAGAGTCATGACGGTGTGCTGCATCTGTCTGTTACGGTTCTGTGTATATATATGAAAATAATATTTTAATGTTGACAGAACCACTAGGCTGCAAGACACTGCAGTGAGGTCCACAGACTCCCAGTAGGGCAGCCATCTGCCTGAAAGGCTAAACACCAGTTAACTGCATTGGCTGTGGTGTTAGTGCGGTTCAAATGTGAACAGACTGCAAACAAACTCTCACCAGCTAAGCTCACTGGGAGAGTGCACCTGTGTAAGGCTGCTGGGTGAAGCTGAGTGAAGCTTTGCAACAGACCTCTGCTAATCACAGCAGAGGAATAGGTGATAGTAAAAGCTTCAGCCTGCTACACAGGAAAGGCTACCGAGGGTTAAGCGTCATCCCTGGTCAGCAACATAAAGGGCTCCACAACAGCAAGGAGCTATAGAGTAACTAGACAGTTGAATAGGCTTTACAGATTCCCACTGGCAGAGCCAAGGAATCCTAACTAGATCCCTAGACTGCTCCTGTCTTTCACTGGAACCTAGCCCTGACCTCCTGTCTCAAAGTATTATAGTCAAAGTGTGAGCACCCAGCGGGCGTCGGCTCACACTATAAAAAGGCAAGTACCATCCACAGGGCGGTGGCCATAACTTCACTGAACATGCTCAGTATGGGAAAACTGGGACTTAGCCTCTGAGTGCCTCCAAAAGGGCTGAGCACGCTCAGTAGGGAAAGAATGGGACTTAGCCTCTGAGCACCTCCAAAAGGTCCGCGCATGCTCAGTGGGCAGAAAGCTGGAGTTAGACTCCAGACATCTCACTGCATGACGCCGAGGGTGAGAGTTGTATTGACCCGCAGGTGGCGCTGTGCGCTGGGAAGGAAACCTGCGGGACCCCATCCTAAGACTGTCACATGATTGATGTCTAATAAGGTGAGATAATTGTCCATCACTTTGATGAAAAAATAGTGCTGCATGTAGGGCTATGGTACCTGTTGTAATTCATGACTTATTGAGCCTCTAAAACTGGTCGAAGCAAATGCTTAATGTATGCAACCTGCATTCATGTCTGTGTACTTCTTTGGTAAGAATTATAATAAACAAATGTAGTAAAATTAAACTTGTTTTCACATTGTATTATTGTATGTAGTGTTAGCCTCGGATGTCTATCACCTACCATTGGAATTGATTCTATTGGCTGTATGGCACATGGGCAACATAGCAACCTGGAATTGTTAACATGTAACCTCTAGCCACGCTGATCTGCAAGGGTCTTGGCTGTTAGACCCCTGTAAATATAATATTGATGGCCTATCCTAAGTTATGGGTGTTAGAATATGGCAACTTTTTAAAAAAGTTAGGGAGTCAGATTTTTGTTAAGGAGTTAAAATATAAATAAAACCATATAAATTTGGTATCCTCGGAATCGTATAGAAAGATAGAATACAGGTGACATGTCATTTTGGCTGCAGAGTGAATGCTGCAAAAACGAAGCCCGTAAGAAAGTCATACAATAGTACTTTTTCTTCAAATCCACCCCGACTCGCGTGTCTCTGGTGCTCCGTCGCTAGTGTCAGTCTCGTGCTGGCCACTTCTTGCTGGGAGTCTTGCATCTCATGCAACTGCTGAGACCTATTAATGACCTCAGCAGCCATTGGTGAGTGACTAGTAAGTGAAGTTACTATAAGATAAGATAAGATAAGATAATCCTTTAATAGTCCCACCTTGGGGAAATTTCAGCGTGTTACAGCAGCATAGTAATACAGATACAGGATAATACAGAGTAATATGTTACAGACGTAGACACAGATAAGCTGAGAAGAGAAGATATACTAGGAGTCCATGGCAGCTAAGGAAAAACAGAAGAGAAAGAGGAAGACCTCATGGTCATCCTCATAATCATTAGTTCTCTGTGCGGAGAGCTCTTCGTTTGGTCTGATGTAGATTATACAGCCTGGTCGCGGTTGGAAGGAAGGACCTGCGATAGCGCTCCTTCTCACACTTGGGGTGAAGCAGACGGTCGCTTACAGTGCTGCCAAGTCCCATCAGGGTCCCATACATGGGGTGGGATTTGTTCTCCCGCATGGAGGTCACCACAGACAGTATCCTTCTGTCACCCACCACCTGTACTGGGTCCAAGGGGCTCCCCAGGACAGAGCTGGCCCTCCTGATCAGCCTGTCAAGTCTATTTCTGTCCCTGGTTGATATACTGCTTCCCCAGCAGGCCACACCGAAAAAGATGGCTGAGGCAACCACAGAGTTGAAGAAGGCCCTAAGAAGTGTCCCCCGGACTCCGAAGGCCCTCAGCCTCCTGCCCAACATGAGACAAAGGATTTCCCAGTTCTAAGAATGAGACACCGCCATGAGACTGAATGGACACTGGAAGGGAAAACTGATCACAAGGGACAGATGAATGTTTTTTTTAAAGGACAATCTCTTTAAAGGGGTTGTCCAAGTTAAATTTTTTTCTGACCTATCAGAATAGACCATAAAGACCTGATTGATAAGGGGTCGACACCCAAACTGGTCAGTTGTACCCAACCGCTGCTGGTGTCAGTCCTGTACACAATACTGGACCAGAAGAGAAAGTTCTGTTTGTTGTATATCAGCCAGTACCTTCACTACAGCTCGGCTCCCACTGACTTCAATAAATTCTGAGATACAGTATGATGTCACACATATGATGTCACTATACAGTAGACTGAGTTTTCTGCTTCTGGACCCACTTTGTGTACAGGATGGGTGCTGTACACCTGATTAGACCATGGTCCAGACCCCCTACCAATCAAGTATCTATGGCCTATCCTGAGGATAGACCATATAAAAATTAAGACTAGACAACCTAGGTGGTTGGGAGAACAATGACAAACTGGAATGATATCAAAAGGAGAACCTGCACGGATAGATCTTCTGTTTTTAAAAAAAGGTACATAGTGATCCATTCTGTACTGCTACTGAAATTGGACATCTTATCCCAAACCTAGGCTGACAAACCAGGTCAACACAAACCACCAGAATTAATTTGCACAACATTGGGCTAGGAGCCAGTTATTCAGCTACATGTCTACCATTGACCTTATCCCACTGCTCTTCAAGGCTATCATGATGCAAAGTCAGATAGAAAAAGAGACAGGAACAGAGGTCTATCCTTCTCAGTGATAAGTAACACTTTTGTCTTGGATGTAGTAAAGGGAGGTTGATACGGAGACCATGTGGTCAACGCCGGTCAAGGCCTTCACCAGGGAAACATCACAGCCATCCTACTGCTGCCCAACGCCTCCTGTATATATGTATGTATATATTTGCACACCCTCTCCTTCTTTCTTTCCACATGGGCACACCATCTGACATAAATAAACATCGGTGCAATGGTTCCCACCTTCACTGCTAAATACCAAAAGCAGTCACATGACCACAAGGTGCTACCAACTGTAGAGTAACCGGGTCCTTGCAATCACATGATCTATGACAATCTAAGGCAACGGGAGGAAGACAACTCCCATCACTGCCCAAGTCATGAGGGTCATGTCACCAAAAACTGATTGATAGATAGATAGATAGATATGAGAGATAGGAGATAGATAGATAGATAGATAGATAGATAGATAGATAGATAGATAGATAGATAGATAGATAGATAGATATCGCACTTCTGGTTGCTAAACTTTTAAGGATCATTATTTTTAAAAAAAGCGAAGGAAAGAAAACCTGTTGCCATTGATTTCCCTTGAGGCAGAATCTTTTTCTACAGCACTTGCAATATAAAGGATCACAAGAGAGCTACTAAGGCCGTGATGATTCCCGAACTTCTGACACATCACTGCTTTGTGTATTATTAGATTTTTTTAACCAGATAAGGTAAGTTTATATCCTGAACATACATGATATACATAGAGAGTATCACATTGATCCAATGCCTAATAAAAAAAACATATTCCATATTATTGAAGGAGATTTGTTGTCCTACTTCACTAACAAGAAACCAATATCTTGTAAATGGTGAAGAAATAAAACACAGGATATGTTAGTAAGTGTATACTTAATACTTAGTAAGTGTAAGTTTAAGGAAATAGGAGCTAGTCTCACCAACCCTGGCACAGGCCATGCTCCAACTTAGTGTCTAGACAACGTACTTTGAAACATGTTCCAGCATTTTAAGGGAAATCTATTCTATTTTTTATTTAGACGATATTATTGATTTTGTTTTAATAAAAAAAAAGCATCTGTCCATACCTGTAGACATAGAGCACTGGTACAAAATAAAATCTGAAGGTCCATATAAAGCAGAGTTATCCTGAATTATGTCCTGCAATAACTAGGAGCCAAGGGGGATAATAATAAACTAGTAGACCTATCTGTCTTGTAGCCTACAGACCAAGAGAATTAAGGTGCAGGCCAAATGACTTACATCACTTGGTTCCCTCCAATGGGGAGAGATTCAGCAGTCATATTCTATATCAAACTCCCTTTAAGGGCGCCCACAGCTTATTGAACTTAATAGAAACCCCATGTTTTGAATAGACAATTTTTTCCATACCCAGCATCCAGTTAAATTTATCTATGAAATCCCAACAAGTAGGATTGGATATCCAACCAACCAATGCTGGGCAATACGTTTTTGGGCCATATATAGCAATCTGACTACAGTCATCTACATAGATCTAAGAACCAGTGGAGAGGGGAGAAGTTTGACACCATCGACCGTGGACCCTGTTAACAGTGGTAAGCACATAATTACAAAATTGTTCCATCTCATGCCCACATCACATGGAGCAAATCAGATGGTTGGGATTGATAATGGGCAAGAGGAATCCTCCTGTATGCGTTCTGTACCCATGTACATATGAGTCGGTGAGCTTCACTCATTGATAGCTTGGGAACCATCTACAGGAAAGGCAGCTATTGAATTCTGTATGGGTCTGAGATCACCTTCCCGTCCCTCAAAAATTTTCAACAATTTTTTAGGTTTTTCCATTTTCAAAATTAAATTGGTGTATACTTCTTGTTTTATATTTTTAACCCATTGTGAGTACGCTTGAAACTATTTTTCCCCTTAAAATAATGAGCTCTGCATAATCATCGTCACGTGATCGGAACAGGTCTGAAAGTTCTTATTGAATTGCCACAAGCAAAGATTTATAATAGAAAATTGTATATTTATAATAATTTCTGTTATTTTCATATAATTTATTTGTATTATTGATTTGAATATTAAAATTTCAGAAACAATTTTATTATGTTGTATTTTAAAAGGTAAACGAAATGCAAATTTTACTAATGTTAATATATATATTCTATTCTGATAGAAAAATGTATAAAATGAAGCAAGAAGCTCAAAACAATATGACAGAATTCACCATTCACATATTTTCCGAAAAATCAGAACTTCAGTTACCGATTTTTTTTACCATTTTATTTCTCTATATTCTGATTCTTTGTGGGAACTTGACTATTATTGTTGTCATTTGGGGAAGTTCTCACCTACACTCGCCAATGTATATTTTACTGCTGAACCTTTCCCTCATTGACATTGGTTATACTTCTAATATTCTGCCAAAGCTGTTGAATATACTTGTCACTTATAGAAACATTATTTCCTTTGTAGATTGCTTGGTGCAGTTGTATTTCTTCATTGCCTTGGCCAGCACGGAGGTCGTCATACTTGCCGCTATGGCCTATGACCGCTATGTTGCAATCTGTCGACCTCTTCGTTACCATTCCCTAATGAGTCTGAAACATTGTGTCGGGTTCACAACATCTGCGTGGATCATTGGTCTCCTGGATCCTACAGTACATATATCTCTTGTATCTAAGCTATCATTCTGTGCATCCCATCAAATTGACCATTTTTTCTGTGACCTCTCACCCCTTCTGAAGATCTCTTGCAGTGACACCTATAAAGTAGAGATGATGAATTATATTATTGGCAGCCTTTTGACCCTCTCTACGTTTTTGCTTACATTGGTTTCTTATGTTTTAATAATTTTTACCATATTGAAAATCAAATCTACGGAAGGTCGACATAAAGCGTTTTCTACCTGTTCTTCCCACCTCACATGTATAAGTATATTCTATGGCACCATAATGTGCCTGTACATGAGACCAGCATCAAGTTACAATCCAGAACAAGATAAGTTTTTTTCTCTCCTATATATTGTATTAGTCCCTTTATTGAATCCGATAATTTACAGCTTGAAAAATAATGATTTTAAAAATGGGGTTAAGATACTTATAAACAAGCTGGTCTTATGAATGACATATATACAGTGCTTAAATTGGGTATAAAGAACCCCACAAACACTGCTTATCAGACCCCTGAAGTATAATAATCAGAGGGCTAGGAGAGGTAAGGGAACATAAAAAATACTGCTACTCACCTCTCCTGGCATCGGATGTCTTTGGAGCTACTTGGTGACGACACAGACGTCACGTGGGCTGGGCTTGCATCCTTATGAGTCACGACGGAAGCCTGGCTCAAGTGACGTCTCTTCCATCATTGAAGATGATGGCCAACATGCACGGGAATGCACAAGAGAGGTAAGTAAGTCAGTGTTTTTTATGTTTACATCCTCTCCTAGGTCTCTGATACTCTGGGGTCTGAGTATTTATTCCAGAGATCCCCCCAAAAAAATGTCACAATTTAAGCACTATATATATGTAAACATTCCTCAACATAGAATTTTCAACACCAAGAAGGACTAACCATATGGTTATGCAAATTGAGAAAGTAGCAAGTTTCGGTAAGATTTGCGATTGATCACATTTTCAAGCACCAATCTGTGGCAAATTGGATCGATCATAAAGCCAGATTGAAACCAAAGCTTAACCACATGGACCACAAAAATTGGTTCAAGTGGTGTTGGATAATGTCCGAAACGACCTGTTTGTTAACATGCTAGTTATCACCACTTGTAGCAAACTACACACCTAACCTGAGATGTCAGCACTTAACATTACATGTCCTAGTAGTTGGGAGAACAATGACAAAACGGAATGACAGGAAGAGGTGAGCTACGTTGAATCTCTGCATGGATTGATCATAGAATTGGGAAAAAGGCACGTAGTCATCCATTAATTCTGCACTGCAGTGACATTGGACATCACACCCCAAGCCTAGAGCAGCAACAAGGTCAACCATCAAAAGGTATTTACATGACACTGAGCTACAAGCCAGATGTCTAGCCTTGTGCATGTTTCATTGACCCCATGCCACTGCTCTCAAAGCTCATGGTCCACAGCAAGATGGCATTGTCTCCCATCAAGCACATTTGGGATGTCTTTGGTTTGCAATTGTAAAGGGAGCTGACTGTAGTCAATTTTGATAATTCGCCAGCCCAAGTGCATGCAGCATGGCATACCATCTTCAGATACCATTCATAATCTCACTAATAGCATGCCAAGGCGTTTAAGTTTGTGCACTTCAGTAAGTGATGCTCATACTCAATATCCCAAATAAATGGAGATATTTTAAATATTTTAATTCCCTTTTTGGTCATTTGTATATCATTGACTTGTATATCATTGACTTGTATATCATTGACACGTCTATCGATCCTGTGATTTACATAGTTACAAGATTCTTCCTTTTTGGTATTGAAAATTCATGTTGACAAGTAGCCAGTTGATATATACATATATATGTATTATAAAATACAACTAGTAGACTTTCTTCTGAACCAAAAAACTAAACTTTCCTGTCTACCATTCACAAAGGACTCCTGCAATTTCCCAAGTTCGGGCTACCTAGAAAACCCAAAGTCAGATGACAATTTCCATTGGACCAAGAATTGAACATTTTTGGTTTTTGAGCAATAAAGTTTAACTAAATAAATGTGCTTTTTATGAGTTTGAATCTTATATTGTGGACACTTTTTACCCATAAATGTATGAAGGTTACTCTGCAGTAATATTACAATATCTTGTTAGTTAATTGGATTATCTCGACCATAGGATTTTCTACTAAAAAGTTCTAAACAATGCAGCAGGGCATCCAAAGTGAAAACATGATATTTGAGACAGCCGAGAGACAGTTGCTGGTGTTCTGTATTAGTACAGGGGGATGTCACAAAAGGATGTCTATAACTGGGTGTCATCAGCTTAAAGATGGTAACAAAAGCCCAATCTAGTGATGGTTTGTCCAATAGGGGCTGTGTAGAGAGAGAAGAACAGGGGGCCTAGGATCGAGCCCTGAGGAACTCCAACGGCAAGGGGAAGAGACAGAGTCCACAAATGATACACTGAAAGTGCGGTCTGAGACATATGAGAAGAACCAAGAGAGCACGTTGTCTAGAAGGCCGACTGAGAGGGGCATAGTGGGGAGGAGTAGTTAGTCCACAGTGTCAAATGGTGTTGAGAGATACAGGAGAATAAGAAGAGAGAAGTCACCATTGGATTTAGCCATCAGGAGATCATTGGAGACTTTTGTGAGGGCTGTTTCAGTAGAGCACAGAGAACAGCACAGGATGGGTCAAGGGAGAATTTCTTGAGGTGTGGGGTTATGACAGCATGTTTGAAAGAGGAAGGAAAGATTTCCACATCAGACAGAGAGGTTAAAATTTTTTGTAAGTTAAGTAGTGACAGCAGGTGACAGAGACTGGAGAAGGTGTAAGGGGAAGCATGAGGATATTGCAGTTCCCACGCTCCCACGCCCCATCAGGGTTACTGATAATCCTAGTCATCTCATATATACTGTTGTGTCTGTGCCATTTAGCTATATTAAATGTATTCAACCTGCGCCCCTCTATTCCACCTGAAATAAATTGGGTCCCATTAGAGATGAGCGAACACTATTCGAAATGGCAGTTTCTGCATATGATAGTCAACTGCAGCATATGTTAGTTAACCTCCTATGGTTCTCCCATCATTTTTATGGGGTGAAATGCATTAATAACTATTACAGAATTTGGGGGTGTCTAGGATCAGTCACCCAGGGTTAACTCCCCAGATACTAATACTCATACTTCTCAAATATATCTATTATTTGTTATCCTATATCTATTATATGTTATCCTAGGTGATAACTAAAAATGGCTGGATTGGTTTGCACTGAGCTGGGTTCGACTTGAATGTTCCAAATTGTTTCTTATTTTACGAAACAGAACAAATGGAGATTCTAACTAAAATGTCCTCTGCATTAAACTCTGGGGTCTCTTCTGACCCCAGTTTATAAAAGGCCCAGGGGACGTGAAAAAATAAAAAAAAAACATTCATACTAATCTTCTGTTACCTCTTTTGGTCCTCCACGATGGTGTCCAATGCTCTCTTGGTGATGTACTGCGCTCTTCTATGATGTCATCAGCCAAGGTTCAGCACTGAGACCTGTGATTGGGCCTGGATTCGCCGAGAGTCGTGATGTCATAATACTCAGTGTGCCCATGTGACCACTGGTTGCCCAATCACAGGCCTCAGCTGTGACCCCCCAGGCTGTTGATGTGAAAGCAGAGCACCAGACGATGCAAAGAGGCCCAAAAGAAGTAACAAATTGTGAATATGAAAAAATTTTTCATTATTTTTTGCATGTCCCCTGGGCGTCCACCTGATCCCAGAGTATAATACTGTCACTTTTCACTTTGACATACCTTTGGCTGAGTTAGCCTAAGAGAGCTAGAAATTGGATAGATAGGTTCCTAGGAGTACTAACAGTGTTCTACACCATGTATTAATTTAATGTGTGGTTCGTACCAAACTTTTCCGATTTACTACGAATGAGTGTTGTAAAATGGTTAGGGTTAGGTTTAATAATTCTAACCCTAATTTGCAGTCACAATTGGTGGTACAGGGTCAGTGGGTCTTAAACAAACTTACTGGCACTCTCTCTATACACTTTGAGTGGCAATGACAGCATGCCCTCTCTCCTCTTCTTTATGCTAAATGGGTGGTGCTGAAGTGGAATGCCTGAATTGTGGGAGTCAGCAGGGGTAGTACCTGACATATGGTCACATAGGTAGCCTAGCCCCCAGAATAGTAGCATCCATAAGGTAGACTCAGGAAGCAGGACGTGGGACTCTGGAGTGGGTAAGTGGATTTTGCCCTGTCTTGGGGGAAAACATGTCCTGGATAGTTGAGAGCTGTGGTATACATATTCTCCGTGTCAGTGACGTCATGTGACATAACCTAGCACTGGAGGTGCTAATTAACTAGGACTTATTTTTGGAGTAGGACTTACATTTCAAGCCTACATCAAAAACCCTGAAAAATTTATTTAGGGCTTATTTTCGGGGTAGGGCCTATATTTTTGAGAAACAGGGTATATACAGCATACTGTATATAGAAACTTCCTCCCTCTCTTACATGTACAGTAGGGGTAACATTGGTACAACACAGGAGCTCCCTTTTAAAAAAAAATAAAAAATTGAAGGTCAGGTGCTCAATGGTGAAGAAGTCAGATATTTAACGGAGATTGACCCATGCAAAAGAAGCAACTGCACCGGATTTAACTGTTTATACTGTATATTGTTGCTAAAATTTTAATGCATATTAATTAAAGGTTATGTTTTAACCAATGGGCAGCACAGTGGCTCAGTAGTTAGCCGGGTTAGAAGTTAGGAATCCTGTTGGTATGTTTTCCACATGTTTGCATGAGTTTCCTCCTAGTACTAACCCCAAAGAGAAAGGTAGTGACCTCCGCCAGAATACGGGTCACTTCCAGTGGTCAGTCACCTGCTCCAAATCAATCATGCATGTACGCGCTGACAAAGATAAACACTGACGTTGATGCAGTTTCAATCTCAGTCCATGCAACTGGGCGCTCTGGCTGCTCACACAGTACTGAGGTTTATTGAGGAAGTTACAGTTTTTATACAGGAATGCAAGAAAGATAAGATAACGGCAGGCTGTAAGCATATACGTCTTGTATCCGAATACACTGGCGATCAGTCATTGGCTCTTAAGTTTCAACATCTCTTAGATTTCGATTTCCCGAGAAATGATACTGTCTTTCTTGTAAACCACATGACGATCGTGTGCGTCAGCCTCTGGGTGCGGTACTGGATACAGGCGCCATCTTAATGTATAAACGTTGCACAAAGAAAAATATAATTTCTTAAGCAGTATAAAGAATGTATAAAAATAAGAATGGACATGGTCTACCTTCACAATAGGAAATTTAGATTGTTATCCATATATGGGAACAAGTTAATAATATCTGTACAGCGCTGTAGAATATGATGGTGCTATATAAGCTAAATAAATAAATATATAAATAAACAAACTCATATTTAGTGTCATACTTTTCACTATGGCAGGATTTTGTGTTAGCTGCTAAATAGGCTACCTCTATTCCACCATTCCCCCAGAACTATGGGCATAGCTATAGGGGGTGCAGAGGTACTTGCAAAGGTCCCAATATTCTAACTGCCATGTGGTAGTAAATGGGCCTGCCTGGCATTACCAGAATGAGAAATGAAAAAACGGCTCTAGATATAAGTTTAGTTTGGAGGAGTCTGTTTTCTGTAAAGTGACAAAGTGACATATTGTACATCCCAAACAGTCACAACCCTCAAACAACGAAACCTATTTAACATTTGGCCCACAAAAAGTCAATCTATGTGTTTTCAAATGATAAGCCCATTATCACTATCCCTATGTAAGGTCGTTTCTTAGAATTTTTTATTATAACCGTTGTATGAGGTTTTTACTATCATTTTGTTATTATCATGTTTAGGATCCAGATACTTAATTGATATATTTTTTATATTTTTTACATAAATATGATATTATCAGTCAAAAATAAGGTATTGTAAACTCTGTATGTTCAGTGAATAAGAAGTTAATAAATTCAGATTTTCTTAAACCTACAATACATTGTAAAGCTTTAGCATTGGGAATCCCCTGACAGAAGCCAATTAGTCAATTAAACTTCTAAACATAACAATGATATAATTTACAGTAATCGCAGATGATTAACTGGATTAATTCCTCGGTGTTCACAAGTCCTTTGTGTTCAATTTCCATCATAAACCCAAATATATCTTTTTGTTTTTTTCTTCGAGAGATTTCAATTCCCAGAATAAGTCATTAATTCTTTATTCGTTAGCTGTAGAAGTTTAAGAAAAATGAGACTAGATAAATTAGATAAAGATTTAGCTTGCTTAATAAGTCCATTGAGAAATCTTTAGAAAACTCGAACAAACTAAATTGGGAATGTTTAAACTTATTTGTAATGCAAAGAATTCATTGAAACTTGTGACATACAGAAGTAAATGCTGATGAAATGTTCATTTCACAACTTTATTATATGAAACTAGATTTGATTGAAAGATATAAATATAATTTATGTAATTAAAGTTTTTACTGCAACTGAAATACTTCAAAATATTGTAAAATTATATAAACTATTACAAATATATTTTATTTACATTTTATTTATTTCATATTTTATTTTATTATTATTATTATTATTATTATTATTATTATTATTATTATTATTATGCATTCTTATTTATTATTATTTATTATTGAACATTTCTTTAGTATTAGGTATAAAAGTGGTTTAAATCATTTTAGCAATATATAAAGTAAATAATTTAGTAAACTTTTAGCCTATTCTAGCTATAGGTTACAATCCTTGAATCTCATTGACTTACAATTTAATTTACATATTTGAGAACATTAAAGTTGAATCGGCATTGTTATCAATTCTATATACGAAGATTTGCACACATGATAAGTATTGAAAAAGTATATAGTGAAAAAATAGAAAAAAAGGGAGGGCACTCACCCACATAAAGGCTCGTCTTCATAAAAGGCTTCTTTTATTAAGGAATCACATTTTAAAAACAATACTTGTAAGGAGGAAAGAACAGCATCAAAGATGGCAGGAAGGCAACAGCCGTTTCGCGCAGCTATGTGCGCTTTCTCAAGCCTCAAAATGCAATACCAAATAGACAAGAGAGCAGGCTTAAGTACTATAAGAACAATCAGGCATATAGAAAAAGTATATGCCTATGTGGATGTAAACAGAAATATTTGAGGATGTTTTTTACATCAAAAAATTCCTCAATCCTGATGGAAAGGGAAAAATAGCTATTAAACAGGACCTACTTGAGACACAACTAGAGACAGGTGGACCTTGAAAGGTTCATTTTGTGAATAATTGAGAAGTTATCTCTATAGCTGTATGTACTCAGTCGCTCTATACTCTGTTAGAATAATCTCAAAAAAGCTATGCACTCCTCTTCCTTAAACCCTTCACTTCGCATTGGTCAGTTATCTGGTGTATAGCTTTAAATGGATTTTCCTATCAGGACAACCTCTATATGTCCTACTATAGCATTTTGACATCAAAAAATGGAAACCACATGTGAGATTGGCTTCTGCTCAAGTGGACCTATCACAACCATTAATCCTTTCCAAACATCCCTTCCCGGGTGTTTAAAGATGGCGCCTCCTCGGGAGCTGGGCGGCAGTCATAGCCGCCGTGTGTCTTCTGTTTTATACAGCAGACACGCAGCACTAATGCTGACCGTGGGCATTAAACCCCCGGACGCCTCGGTCAAGGCTGACAGATGCCATTTTACCGGCAGAGCTTGGGCGCTGCTATTTTCCTGTGGTTTGCCAGTGCCCGGAGCTTATTCCAGGGCCAGTATTTTCCTTCATATCCACCCCATTCTGAATTTTTTTCTAGTTTCCCAGTACAATTTACAGAATAATTAATGGTAGCATCATGAAGAAAAAATTGTCCCACAAATATTGACCTCATATGGCTCTGAGAGCGGAAAAATAAAAAAGTTGTGGAGTTTAGAAGGGTGGGAGTCAAAAATGAAAATAAAAAAATGTCTGCAGTGGGAAGGGGTTCAATATATGGATGGTCAATGAATGAGAACATTCTTCCTGACCAAACCCTTCCTCAATGATAATAGATGATTGTTGGGGATTAGAGCTGGCTTCTTTATGTTCAGTTGGGGAAAAAATGTTCTATCTTGCCTTTCTTGGACATGCTGGTTGACCAGGCCCATCCATGGAAACATTTTCAGGTTTTTTTGTATATGCAGTGCTGTAGACAATAAAGAATTTTTTCACTCACATTATTTCAATCATTTTTTTATTTTTTATTTTTGCTATTTTTTGAAAATATAAATACAATATAAATATCAAAAAAGGGAAAGAAAATGTTTATGTAGGTGATATAGTTTTGTGTCACCAGTGATAGGATTACAACCTTTGACATCAATGTGGTTTTATTTTTATTTTTTGACATTGCACCCCTCTTAAGGGGGCATTTTAACATTTCATTAACAAACCTTATGAACAACCCCTTTAATATTTCTATATTCTATTACAATATAGTTTTCTTTTCTTTTTTAAAATACAATTTTTTGGTTTTAAAGTAGACACAAAACCAGGCAGCGATCATAAAAATAGTCATACAACATGTAAATAAATCTGCAAGATAAGTGACTTAGAACAATTGGGATGATGATTGATAATAAAACTAAACTAATAAGATAAATAATTTTCAAGAGATACATTCCTATTGATAGATTGTTGTGATGTCAAGGGTCTAGTTATTGGGCTAGAATATTCCTAACAAGTAGGGTTTTTTCAAGTGGTGTCTCTTGTGAAGGAGTACCATGGTGCCCAAATGGTTTAAAGGAGCTTAGCGCTAAGTGCGATAGTTCTTCCCATCGAATAATTTGAGATATTTTCCTGAGTAAATTGGGGGGTTTGGGGAAGAGATTTAAAAGCTCAGAATAAGGGAATACAGGCTACAGATATTAATTGGGGCCAAATTTATATCGGAAATCTAGGAGGTAAGGTAGGCCAGAGATGTCAAAAAATTTCAGTAGGGGGTGGTGGAGTTGAATGTCCCCAGATTTGGCCAAAAATCAGTTGAACTTCTGTCCAGTAGGGCTTAATTTTTTTCTCACATTCACCATATGTGGAGGTAAGAGCCATATTCTTTGTGGAAGTACCAGCATAAGCCGGAATTGTTAGGGGAGTACTTATGAGCAGTCGGTTTGTACTGATACCAGCTTATAGGTGGATTCTCGGAGTTTAATACAGCAAGATGGACCCAGAGAATGTTTAAATATAACGTTGGCCTCATCAGTTGATAGGAAAATTTGAAGGTTAGCCTCCCAAGGCTTGAGAAAAAAGGAGGTGAGTTCCCAAGTTCACAGAGGAGATTGGCATACAACAAAGACATCGGTGTCAAAGGTTGTAGTCCTACCATTGACAACACAAAACTAAGTGTCCCCTCCAAAATAATTTCCTTTCCCTTTTTTGACATTTATCTGGATATTTTTTTAAAAAACTGCAAAAAAATTAAATAAATATTGAACAGCTTTTCAAACCAGGTTGTGGTTTGAGCTACAGATGTAGACTTCCAAGTAAGTAGTTCTAATAGACTGGTAATTTAAGAAGTGAATAGATGCTAATTCTGGTTTTCATTTTAAGTAGGGAAGGCTCCTTCTATGAGGATAGAGTCATATGGCAGATGGAGAGTTGATTTCGGAAGGATGGGTCAATTATTGAGAGACAGTAAGCCCAAAGCACTGAATCCAGATTGTACATAATAGGGGATGGGGCTGATGGAAGAATATTACAACATGTTTTTGTGTAACCTATCCTTACATACTTTGACTACTGCTTCTTTCACATCCTTGTTTCTCAGGCTGTATATAAATGGATTTAACATAGGAATAACATTGACATATAGAACTGATAACATTTTCCCTACATCCAGTGAGTAGGAGGATGTTGGTTTCATATACACCCCTACTACTAAGACGTAGAAAAGTATAACAACTGTAAGATGGGACCCGCAGGTGGAGAATGCTTTGTGCCTTCCTTCTCTAGACTGGATCTTAAGAATGGCAGATATTATATAGATATAGGACATTACGGTAAGAAGGAAGCAGCTAAAGAGCAGCACAACACCTTCAGTAAACATTGTCATTTCTATAGCCGTGGTGTCATCACATGATAATTTAAGTAATGGGGTCACGTCACAAAAGAAATGGTTAATCACATTTGATGCACAGAAACTTAAGACCGAAGACAGAATGGTAACTGGAAGAGCTGCAATGAAGCCTGAGGTCCATGCTGCGAGTGATAACCAGAAGCAGGTTTTTGGGCTCATAACTTGCGTATATCGAAACGGTTTGCATATTGCCATGTAACGGTCATAGGCCATTGTAGTGAGCAAGAGATACTCAACACTTGCAAAAGAATTAAAGAAGTAGAGTTGTATCATGCATCTATTTCTAGACAGCTTTTTATGTCCGGTGATTAAAACATACAACATGTATGGCGCTGTGACTGTGCTATAGGAAAAATCTAAGAATGACATGTTACAGAGAAAACAGTACATGGGTTTTTGCAAGTGAATGTCCCAGAGGATCACAGTTATGATGACTAGGTTGCCAAACACTGTAAGAACATAGATTAATAGGAATATCAAAAACAGAATAGGTTGTAAATTTGGGGTATCGGAAAAACCCCAAATGATAAATTCAGTTGCTCCACTTTTGTTTCCCTTGATATATGAGAGTGATGATGCGGTCATTACTATAAAATACATAAAAATAGATATTACATGGATAAGCCTATATATTTATACATCGTAGATTGTGTCTTTGTGATCATACATTACCAATCTTACATTGACAACTTGTTCAATTATAGTAGTTAAATTGCTATGTACATAGGACAAGCTACTCTCTACTATCTATCCTCCTTACTTTTTTGACAACGGAGTGGATTATGTTCCAAAAACTGTAGTAATAGTTAATGCATTATAAACAGAAGAAATGGAGGAAATTGAGATCTCCACACCTATACATCCTGGTCAGTTGCCCAACTTTTTCTCCTCTTTATGTCTATACAATAGTCTTATTTCTAATTTTTGTGTTCCAATTTGCCCATAAAAAATTCTGTCTAAAAAAATAAGTTTGGCGGTCAGATTCAGAATAGTATGGTCTTTGTTCTATTCTTCTTAATGACACTGACCCTGTATCTAATAGGACATTTCTACTGTAGACATAGATTTGTAGATATTATTTAGGATTGATCCTGAATGATTTAAAGTTTTGTCAATACAAAAATTCAAAAATATCACCCAAATTCCCCATCAGAAAAATGTAAATTTAGTTTAGATGTGGTGCTACCAAAGCTGCTGGATTCTGCAGTAAAATGGGTGGACTATTATTTTGTACAGCTGCATCCCTCCCCCTCCTCATCTCCTCAGTCTACTAACCCGAATTTCTTAATTGATTCCCTTACTTCTCTATTGTGAGCTGTCCCCTGCTTCTACTGTGTATAGTATAGAGACTTGTATGTGTAAAGCAGGGGAAATGAAAGGAGATAAAAGGGCACTTTGTCAAATATGTGTCAGGTATTAGATAACTTAGAAACTTGGTTCTTGTGTTTTATGACATGTGACACCTGATATTATAAAATGCAGAAGCATGCTTCTGGTGTCATATATTAACGTGTTACATACAGATAGCCAATTCTTGACTGTAGGAAAATAATAGATTGAGCTGTACACAGTACAGATGTCACATATGACACCAGAAGCAGGTTTCTGTATTTTATCATTCCCCAGAAATAGTCCATCTTTTCCCTTCCTTACACACAAACCTGTGCATCATACACAGAAGAAGCAGGGTAAAGCTCTCAATAGAGAAGTAATAAAGAAATTCAGGTTTTCACACAAAGGAACCAACATTCATACAACACAAGGAGCAAGTTTCTCTGTTATCTAATATTTGAGACATACTTGTTCGAAGTGTCCCTTTGCCCCCTACTTTTCACACACAAGTCTCTACATTAGTCTCTCTGAGAAACAATCCATATCTTTATTCACACATGTAACAAGATTTAATGGACATTGACAACACTAAAAGAATGTTAGCAACTTTTATTGTGGTCTGTGATAAGATAACACACTACAGTAAATTATCCGTGTCAGTTACACTATGCTATATCTATACCTGCTTCAAGTTTGGCGTGGATAAAATATTTAGGGTGCACAGTAACTCCTGCTATAGTAATGATAATCCAATGTTTTACAATAGGTTTCCAAAATTGATTTCCAAAATATTATTGCAAAATTTCAAAGGAAAGTCTTCAATATTTCATCCTCAAGCATATCTTAAAGTAACATTGTGCATCCTGATGTCAGTGTTGGCAAATTGCATGTTATCGAGCATTAACGGTAATATTTATATGTTTTTGTGGTATAACGTGACTAGTCAGACGCAACCTGGGGATTTACACTGTAGCAAATTAGACACCAGACAATTGCTCTGTTTGGCTCGGGCCTCTATTTTACTTTATTCCCTTGTGCTAAAATATTGGGGGGGTTTAAAAGGTACTTTGAACTCGAAAATTTATGCTAAAGATTTATTTGTAGAGATGTGCAAATGAAATTTTGGGATTAATCCCATACAAGGAGTAGGGTACAATCCTAGAAGCCCAGACAGTGTAATGTACTACTTTCCAGGGCAATTGGGGTACTTTTATCTTCACTGAATTTATATGGACTGTAATAGTGCCATGTAGATATTAATACCACAGGTAATGCCACCTATAGTTATTAATGTAATGTATAGTGCCCTCCAAAGTAACTGTGACCAGTAAATAGTGTATTCCATAATGCTTATCTAATACAAGACGATGTCCCTCAATGTCTCCAACACAGTCTAATGATCCCTTAGTAGCTCCTTACATTGCCCTCACACACTATATAATGACAACTTACTAAACCCCACACAGTATAATATTCCCTTATTGATTCCACACACAATATAAGGCCCTCAGCATTCCTCCTGCAGTGGCACCACATACATCTAATACTACCACAGTGGCCCCTTATACAGTATAATGTCCCTCTATGACTCCAACACAGTATAATGCCCCCTGAGTGGCCCACCATACACTATAATGCCTCCTCAGAGGCCCTCCATACATTTTAATGCCCCTTCAGTAGCCCGCCATACAGTATAATGCCCCTTCAGTGGCCCGCCATACAGTATAATGCCCCCTGAGTGGCCCACCATACACTCTAATGCCTCCTCAGTGGTCCGCCATACATTATTAATGCCCCCTCAGTGTCCCCTCACACATTATAATGCCCCTCAGTCAGATCTCACACAATGTAGTTGAAAAGAAGGGTGTGACTTTGTGAAAAGGGAATGTGAGTTGAAATATAACATTTTGTACTAAAATTGCATCAATATAGATTTTATTGAATATTGAAAATTGATAATGAATATTGAATATTGATAGGTATAAATATTAACACAAATTAGGATCATACATATTTTAGGTAATATAAGGTTGAGTTCACATGGAGTTTTTTGGTCAGGAATTTGGTCAGTAGAGTTCTATTGGGAGGCTTTTTTTTGGAGGCTGATTTTGAGGCAGATTCCTAACCAAAAACTCTGTGTGAACTCAGCCTAAACCTTCAGATAGAAAGTCAATTTGCCAAATATATAATACAATCTGAGTTACTGTGATAAATCTGGTTCCTTTTCAATGTGACCAGGTTTAGGCTGGCTAAGTATAATTAAATGTAGTCTATTCCGTGTACTGTACAGGACTCCTTAGAAGTTCCTGGGCTCTAGAATTAAAGTGATATCTACCTGTTACAGCAGCCCTTTCTGACTTTTGGCTTAAAATATTATAACCTATGGATTCCGTGGGTTTATGCGGGTAAACGCTTTTTAAGTGGATCAGGTTTTTGGTCATGAAGATCGGAAAGCCAAACGCTAGTGTAACAACAGTCTTGAATGTCTGCAATTCACTTTATGCCACTGAGTGGTTACAGATAGGATACTTCACATATCACTTTGTGATAACTTGCCGTGAAAGCCAGGATGTATTTAGAAAAGGAGGAGGAAGAGGAGGAGGGGGGGGGGCGGGATAAAAATAGGAATTACCCTTAAACTAAACCCCTCCCCCACCTAACTTCTACTTTACTTCTATTTAAAAAAAAATTCTATAATTATCCAAGACAGTCTGATAATCCAGTGACGTTCTGTTTCACCGTTTCCGAAACAGAAAGTCACCAGCACTTTCCTCCCTCCCAACCTCATCAATACTTATGTGTCTTTCTGGCTTCTCCCCCCCCCTTTCCTTTTTGCAACCCCTTGAACAGTCTGGAGGTGCATGCAACACATGCTCAGTAGAGATGGCACCTCTATCTCTACTGCACAGATGTCACAGGTACTTGTAGTCTGTGTACACACTAGGAGAGTCTCCAGCCTGTGCACAAGAAAGAAGGAAGAGCCATCTCCTCCAGAGGAACATAGGGAAATATGATGCATGGGGTGGGAGGTGGGTGGTTTGAGTTAGTTAGCTGGGAAGGGCTAGCATTGGGCGGGATAGCTTAGGTAGGGAGATGGGGGGTGTAATAGAGAGAGAGAGAGAGGAGGTGAGCAGTGGGAGGGAGGTAGTGTGGAAGGTACACAGGAAGCCACACCAAGTAAACAAATGCAGAAGATGCCACGAGCTCCCAGAAATCACTCAAAATACTGCTAAAGGTATATGGGTGCACTTATTAACACATTATAGCACTAACAGACCTTTTAAAAAAGTTTTTTTTTGCCTGGAAAACCCCTTTAACTTGGAGTTCAAATATATGGATAGTCAAGAGAACAGACAAAGGATTTAGCTACTTTAATTTTTACTTACTACTTTAATGTACTATTTTTGGTTGGTGTTGTTAGGGCATGCTTTGTATAGTAGAGAAAACCTCCCTCATCTTTCCTCTTGGCTATATATATGCACATATGTGTGTCAAAAATAGTATTTGAAGATAATAACATTTTCTAGTATGTGATATTTTCTTTTTGCCTACGACCCCAGAATATAAAAGGGGTTCATGGGTGAACCAGAAATTGTTGGAAAATTTGTAGTAAACCCAGCTTTTTAAGAACCATAGAGTTCATCCTCATACACCACTCATTAAGAACTAAGCCCTCAAAAATAATAACATGTAACAAAACACACACACACACACACATATATATATATATATATATATATATATATATATATATATATATATTTCAACCTATAGAATAAAGTTAATTTCTTATTTTTACTGGAAGGCCAAAAAGGTCAGTATCGCCATTTTTTACACTCTTACAAAATAATTACGTAAAATGCCAGTGAAAAATAAAAATTGTCTCACAAAAAACAAACCCTTTGCATAGCCCATAGAGGATTATGCAGACCTGTTGTGAAAAGTGTTAGCATTGTACAAGTTTGCAGTTTCTACATGTAACCAAGATGGAGTACGCTGAATTGAACCAAATACATCTAAAATGTACAAGGTGTGAAAACATACTTGTTGTTATTAAAGGGGTTGGCTGTGATTATTTTGACCCCCAAAGAGTTAATCCATACAGTGTCTTACGAAAAAATACACACAAACACACTACTGTAAATTAGGTCCTAATGATAAGACATAAACTTATAAATTCATTGACACCCCTTTTAATTTGCTTTTTATTATACAATTGTCCAGACTAAACCATCTTAACATTAAAGGGTCGTTCCCAGTTGGGACATTTATTATCTATCCTTAGGATATACCATATTTATACAATAGAAACTGGATCCATCTCTGGAATCCTCATCTTTCCTTTGTCTTGCATCCTCCCAGATAGATACTTAGATAGATAGATAGATAGATAGATAGATAGATAGATAGATAGGAGATAGATAGATAGATAGATAGATAGATAGATAGGAGATAGATAGGAGATAGATAGATACTTAGATAGATAGATAGATAGATAGATAGATAGATAGATAGATAGAAGATAGATAGATAGATAGATAGGAGATAGATAGATAGATAGATAGATAGATAGGAGATAGATAGATAGATAGATAGATAGATAGATAGATAGATAGATAGATAGATAGTAGATAGATAAGTTAATGAGTTAATAGCAATCTTTTAAGTGCTTCTTTTACATCATTGTTTCTTAAAGAATATAATATGGGATTTAACATTGGGATTACAATGACATAAAGAACAGAAAGACCTTTTCCTTCATCTAAAGAATAGGAAGACGCTGGCTTCATGTACATACAGGCAATCATCAAGTAGAAGAGAACAACAAGAGTTAAATGTGAAGCACATGTGGAGAACGCCTTATATCTGCCATCACTTGATCTGATCTTAAGAATGGCAGAAATAATATAAATGTAAGAAATCAAAGTCAGCAAAAAGCAACTAAAGACGAACAGAACGCCTTCTCCATATATGACGTATTCAACAGATGAAGTGTCATCACAGGCTATGGTGAGCAATGGCGTGAGGTCGCAAAAGAAGTGGTTAATTTCATTGGATGAACAAAAACAAAGCGAAGAAATGAGGACACTTAAAGGAAAGGCAGCAATAAATCCTAAACCCCAGGTAATGAGGGCTAAAGACCCGCAGGTCCTAATATTCATCATGAGATGATAGGACAATGGGTGACAAATGGCAACATAACGGTCATAGGCCATGGAGGTGAGCAACATGTATTCCATGCTTCCGAAAAAGTTGAAGAAGAATAGTTGGGTCATACAACCCTGGAAGGAAATTCTTTTGATTCCTTTCAAGACAATTTGTAATAAGTTTGGGGTAGTGACTGTAGGATAACATATATCAATAAAAGACATATTGCATATGAAGAAGTACATTGGTTTTTGCAAATGACTGTCCATAGAAACTAGACCAATAATCAAAAAATTACTCAACACCGTGAAAAAATATATCACAAGGAAGAGAAGAAAAAGGATAGCCTTCAAGTCTGGATTGTCGGAAAATCCTAACATGATGAATTCATTCCTGTTGGTCTTATTGGAGGTTTTCCCATTCAAGAAGTCTAAGCAGTAGAGTAATAATATATTATCAATTAATAACACACGAATATAAAATGTGAAGGACACACATATGGTTATCCTGGTATATGTATATCATTTTGGGAACCCATTATTTGTCCAATCAGTATAACCTAATGATGAGGTTGTGTTATATACTGATCAGCTGCAACATTAGAATAACCAGCTTGATATTGCATAAGACACTCTCTTACTGCCAAAACTATTCTGACCCACACTATGGACTCCTGAAGACCTCTGAAGGTGTCCTACGGTATCTGGCATCAGGGTATTGACAGTAAATCCAATCCAAGAAGTCCCATACAGTATGTTGCAAGGTCAGCAGGGGCGTAACTTGAGTGGGTGCAGAGGGTGCAGTTGCACCGGGGCCCAAGAGCCTTAGGGGCCCATATGAGCTGGCATTAGTATTGAGATTGCAGCTTCCATTTGGCCCATAAGTCAAGGAGCCCCATAGATTACCCTAACCACACTAAGGTTGATCAAACTCCTCAGCACCTATAACCATCACTATCAAGATTTCGCTGTAGGGATGAAGTAGGGGGCTCCAAACAAAAAATTGCATCGGGGCCCCAAACACTTTAGTTATTCCACTGAAGGTAAGGCTCTCATAGATATACAATTAGATTGAGATCTTGATATTTGGAGGCCAAGTCAATCCCTTTTACTTTTTTCATTCCTGCATAATTTTTGTACTGTGGTAAGATTAGAGAAGAGTGAATCATTTCAAGACGAATTGCATTCTCATTGAATTTTTCAAAAGTTTTCAAGCCTGAAAATCTTGTGATTCTCATTGGGTAACTCTAAATACACAGAAGACACAATGTCAAATTCAGCATCGCATCTTGTATGTATTAAGGAGCAAGATCAGACTTTAAAATTAAACCCTTAAGAGCGAAGCCATTTTTTGTTTTTGCGCATCTCTGTCACATGATGTCTTATTGTTTGCGGGACAAATTGTACTTTGTAATGGTACCATTCAATATCCTGTACAATGTACTGGGAAGCTGGAAAAAATTCTGAATGAGGTGAAATTGAGAAAAAAACGCATTTGCGCCAATTTCATATGGGTTTAATTTTTACAGCGTTCACTGTGAGGCAAAAATGACATGTTATTTGTATTCTGATACCTGTAACTTTTCCATATTTACAGGTATGAAGCTGGGTATTGCATTACATTACAATCACGTCATTTACTTCAGCAGTCAGTGACTTTAATGTTACAGCTGATCTAGGTATATACAGTATATACAGATGTGCCCGCACTTACCATAGTTCTGAATTAGTCGGAGGTGCTTTTTTTTCTTAAAAAAAAAATTTATACAATGCAACGTGCCAGCAAAACCTTCGACAGGCTGTTCCAACACAATCACAGACATGTATAGGGTATGCATCATGTTGTAGAATATCAAAAAAACATGTTGTTTTTTTTTGTTTTTTTTTTGGTCATTTCTAGGCACCCGTGTATGGAAATGTCCAGTTAAGAGGAGAGGTAAGAAGGGGTACATCTGTACTTTGGCAGATTTACATGACCTCAATTTCTATTTAACATGTAATATCCTTAAAAGTAAACTATTAACCCTTAGTGTTCGCTTACTTTCCCCACAATATGTAGTCATGCTTCCACTTGCACCAAAGTAACGCTAGCACTAAATAACATCTGTATGGAGGGTATATGAAGTACAAAGAGCTCGTGGATGGACCAATAGATATTACATGTTCTGTATTATAAATACATTTAGTCGGTTTATATCGGTGAGGTTTTCATAATGAATTGAATCTCTAGGGGATTTCTGTGCTCCTCGGTGTATCCTGATTGTTACTGTGTTGTTATTGTGTTGGTATAATTAACCACATTGGGAATACGGTATTCCATTAGCAAGCCAGATATACTAAATATACCGTATATGATAATGAATGTCATAGAAAATGATGTAAATTACTGTTATGGATAAATTCCAAAAATGCCTTATAATTGAATATTGTTATACTATAGAATCTATAGAGAACATGTGAATATTTTATTTTGTTACAAGTTACTTTCTGCTATAGCAAACTAGTTAACAATTCATACCAACACAACCAATATAGATCCTATCTATACTGGTAGCTTATGTAAACGTAAGACTTTTCCTAAATATGTTGCTTTAGAAATTCTGCTTTGTTTGCCTGCTGTGTGACCTTATTTCTCCCATATAACCAATTTTCAAAGCTGACGCTAGGTTCACACTAGCGTTTGGGACTATAATGGGGTCTGCTGGGTTTCCACCCTGTTTCCACCCAAAATATGGTGTAAGCAAAGTCCTGAAAACAGGACTTTTCTCTCCACATTTTTCAAGTGGAATGGGAGACAGAATCCCCAAACATAAACCAAGCCCTAGTGTGAGTCCAGCTTTAGAATTCTTAAATGCACTGGTGTAATTATAGGGTTTTGCAGCTGTGACCGAGGTTTCAGAAGTCAATTGGGCCTCACAGGACACCATGAACTGGCTTAAGTTCTTTGATCTGTTTCTGATTTCTTTCAGTGGATGGCAGTCTGTATTTTGTAAATTCATGACCCTTGCCCTTTGATGAGCTGGCATAAGGAGATTTATGATACACAGACTTCCACTGTCAGAAAGGAGAAAATTAACCATTTCATGGCAATATATTAATGGAATAGCTTCTTCAAGTGACTTTTTCTGCATGGACTTCAGAATTGGGTCCAGAGAGAAATTAAAAATTTGTGAGTAATAAAAAATTAATAATTTGCCTGTTCCGGTATTTCAGCAGCTCTAATGCTGGCCTGCTGCTGAATTTCCTGGCACCGTGCTTGTGATTGTTCCAGCATCTCAGCAGCTCGCTAGGATGCCATATAATGAGATTGTGGTTGGCGTCTGTGATCCACCTGCTCTAGCGTTTCAGCAGCTCTCAAGCTGGCCTGCCGCTGAACTTGTTCCTCGCTCCATGCCAGTGATTGTTCTGGCTTCTCAACAGCTCACTGGGATGCTATAAAGTCTTTCTATACAAATCATTGAACTAAGACAGCCATAAAGATAAAGACTCTGGGAACTGGGGATTGATTATTTGTTTTTATAAGTATATAGTAATAAGCCTCTTCCCCCTCCCTCCTGTAATCCTATCCCTGTGTCCAGTTATAGATAAATATGCAGCCTGCAGAAAGTGTTTTTAGATATATCTGAAGAAGAAGCCAGAGGAAGCTTCGAAACATCATATTCTGTCATCATTATGAGTTAGCCATTAAAAAAGGTATCACCTACTGAAGACTTGCAAGGTTTGTTTTTTTTTTTTTTTTTTATTTACAGTCTATAATCTTATCAGTTTGGCCAGAATCTTGGAATTTATCATGTAGCTGGTAACGTCCTGTCTTCTTCATCTTTGGGCAGTAGATGTCGCTATGGTACATATTATTACTACAACAAATGTCTTAGAAGGAACTGTGTAGTCTACAGCAGTGGTGGAGAAGAGATAAGTATTCTACCAAAAAATGTAGTGTTATATTAAATTTATATCAACAGTGGAATCTAATGGAAATAAAACTGAAAATAGGTGTATATACTTAAATTGAGTGTGAGGCTGGGGTGGCTCAGTGGTTATTACTTTTGCTTTCTAGCTCTTGAGTCTTGGGCTCAAATCAGACCAAGTCCAACATCTGCATGGACCTTTGATACTTTCCCATGCCTGTCCAGGTTTCTTCTAGGTACTCCAGGTTCCTCCTATACTCCAATCACATACAAGTAAGACATTTAGATTGTGATTCCTACTGGGGACAGTGAGCAAAAATGTCCATAAATGCTCTGTGGAGCACGGTGGCCTAATATAAGCAGAATAGAATAGGTGTCCATTATTTCTAACCTAACATTGATGGGTAAAAAAGTGAGTACTGTCAATGTATTTGAGATTTCTGGGTTATAAATTGTTTAATACAGTATAAAACCCAACAATCAGTGGCGTAACTACCGTGGTAGCAGCAGTAGCAGCTGCCACAGGGCCCGGGACATTGGGGGCCCGGTGGCAGCCGCTACCGCTGCGTTTTTTTTTTTTTAATAGGCCGTTACCGGCTGGAGTTACTCCAGCCGCTAACGGGCCCTATATACTTACCGATCCTGGCAGGGGCCGGGATCGGTAAGCGACACTGCGGGACCCACAAGCACTATTATACTCGGGGGTCTTTTCGGACCCCCGAGTATAATGATCGGAAGTGCAGGAGAGGTAACTGAACACAAAAAACTGTGTTACTTACCTCTCCAGGTTCCGCGCAGGCTTCGGCCTACTTGTGTGACGTCTCAGACGTCACATGATCGGGGCCTGCGTCCTTATGCGTCGCAACGCAGGCTCCCGGTCACATGACGTCCCTGACGTCATTGAAGATGGCTGCCAGCGGGGAGTCGGGAGACAGGTAAGTTACAGTGTTTTTTTTTTTTTTTTTTATGTTGTTCTTTCCCTGGGTCTCCGATTATTATACTCTGGGGTCTGAAAATACCCCAGAGTATAATAATTGTTAATGGGTGTCCACAACGAGGCATAATAGTGTGTGAAGGGGCCACAATGGGGGATAATACTGTGTGTAGGGGCCACAATGGGGCATAATACTGTGTGCAGGGCCACTATGGGGGATAATACTGTGTGCAGGGCCACTATGGGGACATAATACTGTGTGCAGGGGCCACTATGGTGCATAATAGTGTGTGCAGGGGCCACTATGGGGTATAATAATGTGTGCAGGGGCCACTACGGGGTATAATAATGTGTGCAGGGGCCACTATGGGATATAATAATGTGTGCAGGGGCCACTATGGGGTATAATAATGTGTGCAGGGGCCACTATGGGATATAATAATGTGTGCAGGGGCCACTATGGGATATAATAATGTGTGCAGGGGCCACTATGGGATAAAATAATGTGTGCAGGGGCCACTATGGGGTATAATAATGTGTGCAGGGGCCACTATGGGGTATAATACTGTGTGCAGGGGCCACTATGGGGTATAATAATGTGTGCAGGGGCCACTATGGAGCGTAATAGTGTGCGTAGGAATGCGGGGGGTGGGGTCGTGCGGGGTTTTCGGCGTCAGCCGGGGGGGGGGACCATGTCAAAGGTTCGCCACGGGGCCCCGCCATTCCTAGTTACGCCACTGCCAACAATATTCATCATTGTAAATATAATGAATTATCTGTCTATACCATAATGTAATGGAAGGCAAAGTAAAATTAGATTGTGTTTTATTCAGATCTTTTTAATCATATCATGTTTCATAAACCAAAGAAAAACTTTCTTCAGAATATTTTTTACGTCTCCATTTCTTAGAGTATAAATCATTGGATTGATCATGGGAATTATAGCTGTGTAGAGCAAAGCAAAAAGCTTATCCTGAGCTGGTAAGTACATTGAAGCCGGACGCATGTAGACCACTATCATGGTGCCGTAGAAGAGAACCACCACGGTAAGATGAGACGTACAAGTCGAGAAGGCCTTAATCCGTCCATCTTTTACTTGAATATTAGTAATAGTACGTACAATTATAACATAGGAAGCCAAGGTAAACATGAATGGCATAAGTCCCAATACAAGACTCTCCACCAGTATCAACACTTCAATGTTGGTATTTTTGCCACAGGATATGTTCAAAAGGGCGGTGAGGTCGCAGAAGAAATGGTTAATAACATGCGATTTGCCGAAATTGAAATGTGAAGAAATTGAAACTGGAAACAACGAACTTAGAAAACCAATGAACCAACACCCTTGGGCCAAAATGAGACAGGTTTTACGATTCATGACCGAGGCATAATGCAAAGGGTTGCAGATGGCGACGTATCGGTCATACGCCATTGCTGCCAATAAAAAATATTCAGAAACAGCAAAGGCGATATAGAAGTATTGCTGTAAAAAACAGCCTGTGAATGTTATCTGCTTATCGCCCTGTGATTGAAGCCGAATGAGGTTAGGAAGGGTGACCGATGTATAACATATATCTAGAGAAGCCAAATTACATAAGAAGAAATACATTGGCATCTGCAATGACTTATGAAATAACACAAGCCCTAAGATAAGACTGTTTCCTGTTATGGTCAGAATATACATAAGATAGAAAGCCAGAAGAAGAGGAAGGTGCAGCTGTGGGATGTCCCCAAAACCAACAAGCATAAAATAGTTTGGTGAAGATTTGTTCTCCTTTAATAGTTCAGGGAAATTCTGAGCCATTGTATCTAACAGAGAGAAAATCATCATATTATAATACAATAATACACAGTTTTACTATATAAGACTCCAAGTAATAATCTTATCTACTCAAAGAGTCTTATTGGTGCCCATAAAGCATTCATAGGAAATAGTCTCTACTACAAAGCAGAACATCTATATTCTTATCCTGCTACATCTTTATTTCATTTACTTGAATAAGATTGAGCTGCAGTACTAGGTTCCAACCAATGGGCAGGAGTGGCGCTGTTTCTGAAAATAATTTAGATTTTGTTTTAGCTAATCCAGATAAAATAAAACAGTAACAATAATTTAGAGCTCAAAAATAAATATGGACAGAAGAACTAACAGCATTGTTATGTTGTTGCATGATGATACAAATTAATCATTTGTCTTTGACTTGATGTAAAGTAAATGCTGCTTTTCAACAAAGTGGAGATTGTTCATAGCCTTTACAATTAAAAGTAACTGAGGTTTCACCAATCTGTAGGGTCTTGCTGGACAATCAAAACAAAGCCTTTATATGTGGTGTCCTATCAGTTATTCTGCGGCAAATAGCTCTAGTATGGCTGAAGTATATACTGCATTTCTCTCTTAGGCAGGGGGCAAGTGCAATGCAAAGCATTCCACACCTCCATCAATAATTGCTGCTACTTATTTCTTTACAACGATAAAAAAAGCAAACAAATAGCTGAGAAAAGCCCAAGTGACTGTGATATATAGGAGATCCAGGCACACTGGAGTCAATATCCGGGTTATAGTGCAGCTTAGGGCATCACCAAGACAGAAAAAGAGAGATCTGAGCCTCATAAGGAAAGTTATCTGCTGCCGATAACTAACATTCCATCAGAAATGACATGTATCTAGTCAGAAGTAGATATTGTCTAGTCAGAAGATTACACTTACTGTAAGAAGCTGTGACAAGCTTTTGGCTCCTTTCTGAGCAGTGTACAAGCAGGGAACACAAAATAGCAAAGTTGTGTGTAAACATGCATAGGCTGTGAAGAAATATCTACCCCTCTCCCTTCAATTCCTGTGTTCATTCTTGACCTGTTGGTTTCTAAAGACAGACTTTCCCTAGTAACACGGAGTGAACGGCAAATAGGAAGGAGATCCTTAGTGGCAGGAACTTTAGAGAGGTTTTTCAGATACAAAAGAGTAACATTTTTAAAATAAAGTGCATTACATTTTGGTCCACAATCACAAACTCTATTAAATGAGACTAAGTTATATGAAAGTTAATGTCCATTTAAGTTCTTAACTAGTTCACATATTTGTTTTTGTAGGGGAAGGTCTTTTTTTTTAAATCTAAACTGCAGATACACTAGATGATCCATTGGATATCTAATCTGTTTTTTCAATGCCCCTTCCCCAGAAAAAAAAACACCTTGTATTTTTACCATTAAGCTTCTGTTGCAACATGAACTAAGGTATACACATCCATGCGGCTCGATATTATGCACCTAGAAATGCTCTTTGTACTGTCATACTGCGTATCTGTACAACACCATCAGCGGAAAAAAACTTTGTAATGTGGCATCGGATGTAACATTGGCACAATATTTTTCTGACTGTTTCAGCATCTGGATTGAGAACAGTATACAAGTCTATACTCTATATTAGTACAGTATATTCTTGCCACTTGCTCCCTAATACAGTAGATACAGCACGATCCTTATCCCTTCCACATTTAGATGCTGCTCAGTCTTTTTCAGACACCGCTATAAAAGGGACAGTCTTGGAGCCTGGGGACATTGTTAGCAGATGCTCTTATAAAATAATGAAATTAATTTTCATTGGGAATTGTTATTAGAATAAGATTTAATGATCACAAAGCTAAAAATTAAGATGTAATCATGGCAAACCCCATGAGGCTCCGAACATGAAATTCAGATGTGAGTATAATAAACCTCAATATCCTATAATCCTATATCACAGGGGTTCAGAAAACTGTGACCTGGTGAGTTGGTTGGCAGGGCACTATCATTAAGACTTGAGGGGTACCACAAAAATTGGGTAAAGCTCTATGTCCCTGGTCAGGACACACCTATCTAGAAGCCACCATAAAAAGATAATAAATGATATAATATCAATGTGAGCAGATTGGGGAGGGTTAAAGCCAGAATTGTGCCTGTGGACTACACACATCCATAGTGCTAAACTGCCCACATCTTCCCCTGCATCGTTGTCTACCGCCCTAACAGTCCTCTCCATACTGCCAATGACTTTAGACTTCTCTTGAGCTGCTCCAGTATTCTGGATTGCTCTACTCAGGACGATTCCTGGGGCCCTTTGCCCCTGATCAGGACACAGACCTCTTTTAAGCCATTCTAAAATAATGTGTCCATCCCAAAGATCTTTCTAGCCTTTTGAGGGACAAGTTTTCTTCTCAGATATGCTCAGATTTTCTCGATTTAACAAATCCCTTCCATAATGCCTCCGTTGTGGATTGTGGGGGTCTATCTGCTTTAAGCTGTTTCTATAAACAACTTCTTGGTTCTCCAGAGTTAGGAGTTATGTAGTTATCTATTCTATTGGCAGTGCCGTAACAAAAGTGTTGTGAGCCCTGGTACAATCTTTTGTCCGGGGCCCCCTACCTCATCCCTACAGTGAATTCTTGATAGTGATGGTTACGGGTGCTAAGGAGTTTAATCCACCTTAGTGTGGTTTGGGTAGTCTGGGGGTCTCCTTGGCTTATGGGCCAGATGGAAACTGCAATCTCAATACTGATGCCAGTGCTTATGGCCCCCCCTAAGGCTCCTGGGCCCTGTTGTACCCTCTACACCCCCTCAAGTTACTCTCCTATTGTTTGTTTGTTTTTTTCATTTAATCCAACATGATATATTCACACATATACATTACTAAAAACATAATTTATGATATGCCTAAAATAGGAAGTCTGGCATATGGCAAAGCCACAGTTTTGGAAATCAACATCATTATCTCTGAGCCAGTATCTGATACATAAGGGTTACTATAAATAATTAGAACAGTATTACAGGATATAACAGGATATGTTTAGTAGGTCAACTCTTATTCTACTTATACTTCAACAGGACAGGAAATAGCCTTATACACAGCCTACTGACACCCTTATTTCTTACAAATGTGTTACATTTCTTAACCTACTTTTCTTCTTTCTTAGGGTGCTAAGCGTACAGCAACTACAACAACAAGTGGTCTAAGAGAGAGAAAATGTGGTTATTGTTTAACAAGAAAGTAGAAGATCATCGCTCTGTGAAATCAAGAATGTGCACTGAAACATATACTATACATTATATTAATAGTATATGTATTATATATATAGTATATGTTTATTATGTGCATAGTATATGTTTATATTATATTATGTATAGTATATGTTTATTATATATTATATTATATGTATTGAGACCAATGTTATTCTTTGTATAATAAAACGTTTATAAAAAGTTTTACAATTTTCCAAAATAGTTTCTGCTTTCTGTATCAATTCCCCTCCTCATTGGATTTTACTGTATTTCCTTCATTCCAACAACCATGACCTTCTTATTTTTTCAAGGAGACAAGTAATGTAAGAATATAAGTGGGATGTTAAACAAATTAAAAAATATATTTCATTTGAAAAAAGTGCATATATAATAATAGAGATGAGTGAATAGTGAAATATTCGAGATTCGATATTCGTTTCAAGTAGAGCTTCAATATTCGACTACTTGATCGAATATCAAATCCCATTATAGTCTATGGAAAAAAAATGCTCGTTTTAGGGGAAACCACTATTCGACTAAAGGAGAGTCGCCAAGTCCAAGAATAGCAGGAGGAGAGTGTTTAGTAGGAGCGCTGTGCAGTTAAAGTGCACGGACCACATTATAGTCTATGGGAAAAAATGCTCGTTTCAGGGGAAACCACTATTTGACTAAAGGAGAGTCACCAAGTCTACAAGTAGCAGGAGGAGAGTGTTTAGGAGGAGTGCTGTGCAGTTAAAGCACATGGACTCCATTATAGTCTATGGGGTCCGTGCGCTTTAACTGCACAGCGCTTGCAGTTGCGCTGATAAAAAGTCAGCTGCCTCATAACTGCAAGCTGCCAGCTCTCCCACCTAGCAAAGACGAGCCTGCGGCAAATCAACGCTGGTTCTGCTGCAGGCTCTTCTTTGCTAGTCGGGAGAGCTGGCAGCTTGCTGTTATGAGGGAGATGACTTTTTCTCATAGGAATGAATTGACCAGTGTTGATTGGCCAGTGTACAGCATTCAGCCAATCAACGCTGGTTCTGCTGGAGGCTCGTCTGTGAGGAGGCGGAGTCTACGATTGAACCATAATGGAGACTGCTGTGGTCCAATCTTAGACTCCGCCTCCTCACAGACGAGCCTCCGGCAGAACAAGCGTTGATTGGCCGAATTCTGTACACTAGCCAATCAACGCTGGTCAATTCATTCCTATGAGAAAAAGTTAGCTCCCTCGTAACAGCAAGCTGCCAGCTCTCCTGACTAGCAAGGATGAGCCTGCTGCAGATCCAGCGTTGATTTGCCAAATGCTATACACTGTATAGCATTCGGCAAATCAACGCTGGTTCTGAATCGAATATTTACTGCGAATAGCATTCGATCGAGTATGAATATTTTGAATATCGTAGTATTCAATCGAATACCTACTCAATCGAATACTACTCGCTAATCTCTATATAATAAGACTACAGACATATTAGGAAAGAGCCCCTTGATTGTTTTTAAATCTAGTGGTAAATACAATATCATGACTAGATGTGAGCAAACCAAATTCGACATGAACATGAAACTTTACAGGTTCACTATTATATGCTGGGTTCTGAAGAGAGAATGTAATATATAATAAATGGGGGTTCCAGAGGAAGTGAGAAAACATAATAAATACTAAAACTCACCTTGCCTCTCCTTGCTCTCTTCTGACTTTCAGTGGTCCCTTGGTGTCCTCTTCTGGCCTCCTGAATGATGTTTAATAGAGATGAGCGAACAGTGTTCTATCGAACTCATGTTCGATCGGATATTAGGCTGTTCGGCATGTTCGAATCGAATCGAACACCGCGTGGTAAAGTGCGCCATTACTCGATTCCCCTCCCACCTTCTCTGGCGCCTTTTTTGCTCCAATAACAGCGCAGGGTAGGTGGGACAGGAACTACGACACCAGTGACGTTGAAAAAAGTAGGCAAAACCCATTGGCTGCCGAAAACATGTGACCTCTAATTTAAAAGAACAGCGCCGCCCAGCTTCGCGTCATTCTGAGCTTGCAATTCACCGGGGACGGAGGTTTCCGTCCAGCTAGCTAGGGCTTAGATTCTGGTAGGCAGGGACAGGCTAGGATAGGAAGGAGAAGACAACCAACAGCTCTTATAAGAGCTAAATTCCAGGGAGAAGCTTGTCAGTGTAACGTGGCACTGACGGGCTCAATCGCCGCAACCCAGCTTTCCGCGGATCCTGAATGGAATACACTGACAGTGTATTCCCGTATACCCGATATATACCCCCGATACCCGTTCCAACGGTGTGCCCCCCCACCTTCACCCCAGAAATACCCTGCAAGTCCCCTAGCAATAGAATTGGGGCTATATACACCCACTATTTTTGCTACTGCCATATAGTGCCATTGTCTGACTGGGAATTCAAAGAATATATTGGGCTTACATATAACTTCAATTCCAGGGAGAAGCTTGTCAGTGTAACATGGCACTGACGGGCTCAATCGCCGCAACCCAGCTTTCCCAGGATCCTGAATGGAACACACTGACAGTGTATTCCCGTATACCCCATATATACACCCCAAATCCCCGTTCCAACGGTGTGCCCCCCCACCTTCACCTCAGAAATACCCTGAAAGTCCCCTAGCAATAGAATTGGGGCTATATACACCCACTATTTTTGCTACTGGTATACAGTGCCATTGTCTCACTGGGAATTCAAAGAATATTTTGGGGTTACGTGCACCCACAATTTTTGCTACTGCTATACAGTGCCATTGTCTCACTGGGAATTCAAAGAATATATTGGGGTTATGTGCACCCACAATTTTTACTACTGGTATACAGTGCCATTGTCTGACTGGGAATTCAAAGAATATATGGGGGTTACGTGCACCCACAATTTTTGCTACTGCTATACAGTGCCATTGTCTCACTGGGAATTCAAAGAATATATTGGGGTTATGTGCACCCACAATTTTTACTACTGGTATACAGTGCCATTGTCTGACTGGGAATTCAAAGAATATATGGGGGTTACGTGCACCCACAATTTTTGCTACTGCTATACAGTGCCATTGTCTCACTGGGAATTCAAAGAATATATTGGGGTTATGTGCACCCACAATTTTTACTACTGGTATATAGTGCCATTGTCTGACTGGGAATTCAAAGAATATATGGGGGTTACGTGCACCCACAATTTTTGCTACTGCTATACAGTGCCATTGACTCACTGGGAATTCAAAGAATATATTGGGGTTATGTGCACCCACAATTTTTACTACTGGTATATAGTGCCATTGTCTGACTGGGAATTCAAAGAATATATGGGGGTTACGTGCACCCACAATTTTTGCTACTGCTATACAGTGCCATTGTCTGACTGGGAATTCAAAGAATATATGGGGGTTACGTGCACCCACAATTTTTGCTACTGCTATACAGTGCCATTGTCTCACTGGGAATTCAAAGATTATATTGGGGTTATGTGCACCCACAATTTTTACTACTGGTATATAGTGCCATTGTCTGACTGGGAATTCAAAGAATATATGGGGGTTACGTGCACCCACAATTTTTGCTACTGGTAGATAGTGCCATTGTCTCACTGGGAATTCCACAAATAATTTGGGGATTCATTCACCCTACATCTCAGGCTCTTGCCATATTCACCCAGGTTGTCAGTGCTGCACCAGCTCGTTCCCAGACAGCTCGGCCCGAAAAACACGTTACCTATATAGAGGATTTGGACAATGAAGACAACATGTTCTAAATCTAATGTCTGCACCTTCTCCAGAATTAAAATAAAGGCAGCGTTTAACTTTCAAATAGCACTGCACAAAGGAAGAGCTTATCAGCTTGTCTCATGACATGCTACTGAAAAGTGTCATTTGTGTATCTTAATGTAAATATAGTTGTATAAGCTTTTTGGGTTTTAGGCACTGCCAAGTTATTTATTACCACCCGCTCCCTTATAATGATGATGACGCCAAAGTCACTGTGGGTGTTCAGAGCTCACAGCTTTGGTTGACATTTGTCTTGCTCTCTGTCGGTACCAGCTGTCTTTTTGGATACCGTAAAGTTATGTTGACTTTATTAACAGCTATAGAAGCTTTAGCCAGGTTGTGACGGTGTGTAACCCTAACAACACTAAGTGGGATACACATTAATAGTCAGTCTATGTACGCTAAACGTATCACTGAAGTAATTTTTTTTCCCTCTCCCCTAATATAAGAAAGGAACAGACATTAGACCTAGACCGGGATTCGAGGCTTGTAAAAATCCAGTATTATTTGTTCTTCATGATGTGAAATATGTGTTGAAAAGCAACCCAAGATGAAGTCAGCCATGTGTGCCAGTGTGTTACTTGGCATGCCTTTGCTGGCCCCAACTGTAAGGGTCACTCTCCATTTCCTCCATTTTCCACTCCCCTTCACACCATTTGTGGTGAAGCAATGGGATGCACTGAAGTGCACCCTCTAGCCTCGTGTGGGATAGGGACATCAGATGCCACTCCAACCCCCTCGTCTTCCTCCGCCAGCCAACGGTGCGAAGATGAGAGGAGTGTGCTCTGAATGTTTTCTGCCTAGCAGAGGCTAGTTCTCACTTACGAAAATGGCCCCACTTTGACCTGTATATCAGGCACAATGGTGTAGGTTTCAAAGAAACATGGCACCAACAAGTTGGAAAACGTGGGCCATGCGTGGACCGTGTTTGAGTCTGGCAAGCTCCAGATCTGCTACCAGGTTCCAGCCATTATCACAGGCGCAAAAATGCCAGGCCCCAGGTGTAGCAGGGAAAAAAAAAATGCCATCTCAGCCAGGATGGCATCCCTGACCTCGGAGGCACTGTGCTGTCTATCCCCCAAGCTGATGAGCTTCAGCACCGCCTGCTGACGTCTCCCCACGCCAGTGTTTTAGCGTTTGCCGCTACTAGCTGTGGTGGAGGTTGCAGCGTCGTAGGGTTTCAGTCTACTCCTGCCATGGCCTGGGAGAGGAGATAGGCCACCCCAGTTTGCACCCGGGGAACAGACTCCACCACATTCACCCTGCCTGTCATTAAAGATAAGCACTGCAGCATCCCTGACCACAGGCGCTTGTCCATGTGTCGGTGGTCAAGTGGACCTTGCAGCAAAGCGCAGAGCTCTGGGCCCGACTGATGTTATGGGACACATGCAGGCGCAAGGCAGGGACAGCACACCAAGAGAAGTAGTAACGGCTAGGCCCAGCATAGGGAGGTGCCCCAGCTGCCATCTGCTGACGGAAGGCCTGGGTCTCCAGAAGCATAAACAAACACCAACATCTCCAGGGCCAGCAGTTTATCGATGAGGCTGTTAAAGGCTTGGGCATGGGGGTGGGTTGTGTTGTACTTCTGCCTGCAATGAAAAGCTTGGGAAATGTGGAGTGGCTGGGAAGAGGCGCATGATGGTGCAGGCCAAAAGGGCGCATGAGGGTGAACTCCCCAATGTGTCAGAGATAGGTGTGTAGGTGTCCTTGCATCATATACTTGCACCATATTTGGCTTTGGAAGTTAATTTTGTGCCAAAAAGTGGTTAAGACAGCGATCCCTCAGCTACTCCCGTTACACTGTCTATTGAAGTTACCATCTGTGGAAGTGGACCACCATTTCTAAGATCCCAAAGGAAGCAGGCAAGAGATGTGCAGTTCAGAAAAAAAGATGAGAAAATAAGTGTAGGCTGTAGAGCACAGAGGGATCGGAGAGGACAGAGCTGGTGTCGGCCAGGTATTCCCACAACATGCGCCTATACTTGTCCCTCCTGGTGACACTAGGCCCCTGAGTGGCAGTAATTTGTCCAGGGGGGGCCATTAACGTGTTCCAGACCTAGGAATAAGTCTTCCAACAGGGTAGAGTTTTGCATGCCTTTGCTTCTACCCACTGTTTTTGCTGCTTAGCTTCCCTCCACATCTACACTGCTTTAGCCCCTAAACATCACCCCAGTTTATGCCTTTGCTTCTACCCAGGTTTTTTGTTGATTTAGCTTCCCTCTACATCTACACTGCTTTAGCCCCTAGACATCACCCCTGTCCATGTGGGGTCGGTGGCCTCGTCATCCACCAACTCCTCTTCCAATTGCGCACTGCCCCCTTACTGCAAACCGCACATGACCACAGCTTGCCTTGATGGCAACTGTGTCTCATGATCCCCACTTAGGTCCAGACAAGTCGGTGGCGGGTCCAAAACCCCAAAATTGGAAGGAAATGGCAGATGCTGCAGTATTTCTAACACCTGTTCCTGGTGCTCGGGCCTGGTCTGTGTTGTACCCTGCACCCTGCTTAACGCAGCTGCCATATCCGAAGTTGTGCTGAGCGCATGCTAATGTTTCGTGTCCAGTGCAATGGATGGGATGGGATTTCACATAAGTCTGCCACCCATGGCCACTCATGGTTGAGCAACTGAGGGAGTTGACTTTGATGAACCCGAGGGTTTTGGAGTTGGAACTACATCAAAGGTCTGTGCTGCTCACACACTCTGCTCAACACATGATATGTTTAGTGCCAGCAGTGTGGAGACGTCGCACAACAGCCGTTGTTCCAGCAGGTACAGGCGTTGTAGGAGTGCATAGAGGCTAGCAGCGGCAACTATAGACTTTAAAAACTATCCGCACAAGCGCCACACTTTCACCAGTAGCTCAGGAACATTGGGGTACCTTTTTCAAAAGATTAGCAGCAATGAGTTAAAAACGTGGCCCAGGCATGGAATATGTTGCAGGCTGCCAAGCTACAGAGCCAATCCCAGGTTACGGCCATTATCACACATGACAACATGCCTGGGCCCAGGTGCAGTGGCAAAAACCACATTGCCGTCTCATCGAGGATGGCATGACTCACTTTGTAGGCAGTGTGCTGTCTGGCCCCCAAGCTGATGAGCTTCAGCACGGCCCGCTGACGTCTCCCCACACCAGTGTTGCAGCGTTTCCAGCTCGTAGCTGGGGTCAATTTAACAGCGGAGGAGGGTGGTGTTTCAGCCCTCCTCCCAGGAATGTTGTGTGGGGAGACAAGTCAGGCCACCACATTTTGCGACCCGGTCCACGCCTCAACTACATTCAACCACTGTGCCCAAATTGAAAGGTAGCGTCCCTGTCCGCATGCACTTGTCCATTCGTAACTGGTCACATGGAACTTTAGGGCTAAGCGTGAATTTAGGGACCGCCTCATGTTTGGGGGAAAGTGCTGGTGTGGACGGCACAGTGCGGTGGTGCAGTAGACACTCTGCCCAAAAAGGGCAGAGTGTCCCTCAGCCGGGATTCCAACATCTCCTGGGCCAGATTTCTTGAGATGAGGCCGTTGAAGCCTTGGGCATGTGGGTGGGTTGCGCTGTACTTTAGCATGAAATGAAAGGCTTGGGAGATGGGGAGTTGCTGGGAAGAGGCGCATGATGGCGCGGGCAAAAGGAGAAATGGCAGGAAAAGGTGAGGATAAGGGTGAACTCCCCAAAGTGTCAGAGGCAGATGTGGAGGTGTCCTGGCTGCTGGTCTGGACTGCAGCGCCAGCCCTGTCAACAGTGGGAGAGGCAGTGGCCGCCAGGCCAAACGACGATTATCCTGCGCTTGCTCTCACCCACTGAGCCCAGGGCTTGCCTTCCAAATTATGGCACCCGCAAGAGGTGGTGAGATTCCTCTCCGCAGATCTCCAAACCATCTTGGACTTGCAAATTGCACTAAATTTGTCATGTAACTGACATGTATATGATGAGTCTATCCATTGTCTGTTTATTTTGGTGAAAGTCAGCCTGTCAGCTGACAGACAGCTGTGCTTGTCAGTGATGATGCCACCGGCTGCTTGTACCCCCAGTTTTTGCTGCTTAGCTTGCCTCCACATCCACACTGCTTTTGCCTCTACACATCACCCCTATCCATGCCTGTGCCTCTAGCCATAAGTCTGCCACCCATGGAAACTCATGGTGCAGAAAGTGAGGGAGCTGACTCTGAGGAACCCTTGGGTTTTGTAGCTGGTACTCCATCAAAGGTCTCTGCTGCTCACACACCCTGCTGAACATACGGTATCTAGGGTTAGAGCATGTGGTGACCTCGCACAACAGTAGGTGCTTCAGGCAGATGTAGGCCTTGCTGGAGTGTATTGCGGCTAGCTCCAGGTACTGTAGACTTGGGAAAGTGGGTGTCCAAGTGCCGCACTTTCACCCTTAGCTCAGCTAATTTGGGGTATGTTTTTAAAAATCATTGCACCACTACATTGAACACGTGGGCCAGGCATGGAACGTGTTGGAGGCTGGCAAGCTCCAGAGCCCTCCAACAAAACAAAAAAGCCTGGCCCCAGGGGCAGCGGGGATAAACAAATTGCCATCTCATCCAGGATGGCATCCCTGACCTCAGAGGCAGTCTGCTGTCCGTCTCCCAAGCTGATGAGCTTCAGCCCAGCCTGCTGACGTCTCCCCACACCAGTGTTGCAGCGTTTTCAGCTCGTAGCTGGGGTCAATCTAACAGCGGAGGAGGAGGAGGGTGGTGTTTCAGCCCTCCTCCCAGGAATGTTTTGTGGGGAGACAAGTCAGGAAAATTCTTGAAACGGGAGAGTTTTGCATCTTTGCCCTTGCTGCCTATGGACATCCCTTTGCCTCTAGCCACCATTTTCCCTGCTTTGCTTGCCTCCACATCCACACTGCTTTTGCCCCTAGACATCACCCCAGTCCATGCCTTAGCTTGTACCCCCAGTTTTTCCTGCTTAGCTTGCCTCCACATCCACACTGCTTTTGCCCCTAGACATCACCCCAGTCCATGCCTTAGCTTGTACCCCCAGTTTTTCCTGCTTAGCTTGCCTCCACATCCACACTGCTTTTGCCCCTAGACATCACCCCAGTCCATGCCTTAGCTTGTACCCCCAGTTTTTCCTGCTTAGCTTGCCTCCACATCCACACTGCTTTTGCCCCTAGACATCATCCCTATCCATGCCTCTGCCCCTAGCCATAACTCTGCCACCCCTGGAAACTCATGGTGCAGAAACTTTGGGAGCTGACTTTGAGGAACCCTTGGGTTTTGTAGATGGAACTCCATCAAAGGTCTGTGCAGCTCACACACCCTGCTCAAGATATGGTATTGTAGGGTTTCAGCGTGTGTGAATGACGGACAACAGCCTGTGTTTGGACAGATGTAGGCCTTGCTAGAGTGTTTTTAGGCTAGCAGCGACTCCTGTGCACTTGCAAAAGTGGGCGCACAAGCGCCGTATTTTCAACAGTAGCTTCGGTATATTTGGGTATGTTTTTAAAAAACTTTGCACCACTAGGTTAGACGTGGGCCAAACATGGAACGTGTTGGAGGCTGGCAAGCTCCAGAGCCGCTACCAGGTTCCAGCCATTATCACAGGCGTAAAAATGCCAGGCCCCAGGTGTAGCAGGGAAAAAAAAATGCCATCTCAGCCAGGATGGCATCCCTGACCTCGGAGGCACTGTGCTGTCTGTCCCCCAAGCTGATGAGCTTCAGCACCGCCTGCTGACGTCTCCCCACACCAGTGTTTTAGCGTTTGCCGCTAGTAGCTGTGGTGGAGGTTGCAGCGTCGTAGGGTTTCAGTCTACTCCTGCCATGAATTTTGGCCTGGGAGAGGAGATAGGCCACCCCAGTTTGCACCCGGGGAACAGACTCCACCACATTCACCCTGCCTGTCATTAAAGATAAGCACTGCAGCATCCCTGACCACAGGCGCTTGTCCAAGTGTCGGTGGTCAAGTGGACGTTGCAGCAAAGCGCGGAACTAAGGGCCCACCTGATGTTGAGTGACACGTGCTGGTGCAAGGCGGGGACGCCACACCGGGAGAAGTTGAGACGGCTAGGGACGGCATAGTGAGGTGCCACAGTTGCCATCAGGTCCGGGAAGGCGGGAGTTTCAACAAGCCGGAACGCCAACCTCTCCTGGGCCAGCAGTTTAGCGATGTTGGCGTTCTAGGCTTGCGTGGGTGGGTGGTTAGCGGTGTATTTCTGCCGGAGCTCCAATGTCTGAGAGATGGTGGGTTGTTGTAAAGAAGCGCCTGATGGTGCCTTTGATGGTGCAGGAGAAGGAGATAAGACAGAAACAGGGGAGGATGAGGGAGAAGTCAACAAAGTGGCGGAGGCAGATGAAGTGATGTCCTGGCTCGTCCTCTGGAGTGCATCGCCAGCACTGTGAGCAGAGGCAGTGGCATGAACGGCGAGCGACGTTTGTCCTGCCGTTGCTGCCTGCCACTGATTCCATTGCTTGGATTCCAAATGACGGTGCATTGAAGTGGTGGACAGGTTGCTCTTCTCAGGGCCCCTACTCGATTTCGAGAGGCAAATTGTGTAGACGACACTATATCTGTCCTCGGCGCATTCCTTGAAAAAACTCTACACCTTCAAGAAACGTGCCCTCGATGGGGGAGTTTTTCTGGGCTGGGTACAAAAGAGAACATCTTCGGACATTCCGGGTCTGGCCTGGCTTCGGCAAAGCAGCTGACCTCTGCCTCTGGACATGTCTCTGCCTCTAGCTACCCTTTTTGGTGCTGCACCTGCCTCAACATCCACACTACTTTCCCAGCTTGACATCCGCCTTGTCCAGGTGGGGTCGGTGTCCTCGTCGTCCACCACCTCCTCTTCCAACTCCTGTCTCGCCTCCTCCTCCTGCACAATGCGCATGTCAACTAGCTGCCCTGACAGCAACTGCGTCTCATCCTTCGTCGATGAGGGTGGGTTGCTGGTCATCCGCCACCAAATCGACCGGAGATGGAATGGAGGAGACTCTAGTGTTTGAGCATCTGGACACAGATACTCGTCTGTTAGGTCCGTGGAATCGCGAAATGGAGGGGCAGGTTGCGGTACAGTCAAAGGAAGGGAGAACAGCTCTGGGGAGCAGGGACAGTTGGGGTTATTGTTCTGGGAAGATTGGGAATTTTGGGTGGAAGGAGGACAAGACTGTTGGGTAAGAGGAGGTAGAGGCTGCCTGGCTGGTGGACAATGTGCTTTAAGCGTTATCCGACAGCCATTGCAAGACCTGTTCCTGGTTCTCGGGCCTACTAATCTTTGTACCATTCAGCCTAGTTAATGTGGAACTTTTGTGCAAAGCGCAGAACTTAGGGCCCGCCTGATGTTAAGGGACACACGCTGGTACAAGGCTCAACTCACCCTAAGTGCCAAAAACACTGCTGGTGCAAGGCTCTACTCATGCCAAGGGCCTCAATCTCTGCTGGTAGCTCAGCTTAAGGTCATGTAACTTTGTTTGGAAGGGCTCATGTTAAGGGCTAGAAAAGTGAATTTTGGAAGGTCTTACCACACACACACACACACACACACACACACACACACACACACACACACACACACACACACACACACACACACACACACACACACACACACACACACACACACACACACACACACACACACACACACACACACACACACACACACACACACACACACACACACACACACACACACACACACACACACACACACACACACACACACACACACACACACACACACACACACACACACACACACACACACACAATGACAGTTAAGGGTGAGGGCTTTTGGAATTCCCATTGCCTATTCCATTTGTGGTTGTCATGGGGAACGTGATTTAAAGGGGTGGTTGTTACTGTTTGTTGAGCTTAAATTGGGGTTTGTGTCCATCCATTTGGGGAGTAAAGAAGGTTTCCAGGTATTTTCCCACTTTGATAGAGGTTTTTTTGAATGTGTAAAGTGTGTAGTTGTTAGGCTGTGATGTTGGGGTAATAGAGGGTCTTTGGTGTGTTAGATGCCCCCAGACATGCTTCCCCTGCTGTCCCAGTGTCATTCCAGAGGTGTTGGCATCATTTCCTGGGGTGTCATAGTGGACTTGGTGACCCTCCAGACACGGATTTGGATTTCCCCCTTAACGAGTATCTGTTCCCCATAGACTATAATGGGGTTCAAAACCCGTTCGAACACACGAACATTGAGCGGCTGTTCGAATCGAATTTCGAACCTCGAACATTTTAGTGTTCGCTCATCTCTAATGTTTAACACAAGAATCATGATGTTGGCCAATGTGACTTCTGAGATCTAGTCATCCACTGTGGAAAGTGATGTCATTCCAGAGGCCAGAAGAGGATGCTGAGTGACCACCATGAAGGAGCCCAGGAAAGGTGAGGTAAGGAGAGTATAAGTGATTATTATCTTTGTGCACCAGCCATCAGCCTAGAGACCTCAGAGTATGATAATAGCGCTGCTGGTTCATGCCGAAAATGGTCAGCCAGAATTGGATCAAGTGGAGAGATCCACAAATATATGGCAAATCAAATATTTTTCAGCCATCTCTAATCAAGACCCTCAATATTTATGATACACACAATATAAACTGGGTGGCTACACACAGTATACATAGGATATGCATCTTGCTAGAGAGAATTAAAAAGCTGAGTGACACATATCTGGAAATGTCCATCCATAAAGAAAGTACAATAAAAAAGGACACATCTGTAGTTAAACAGGATAGATAGATAGATAGATAGATAGATAGATAGATAGATAGATAGATAGATAGAGATATATAGACAGACATTACACAGTTTGTTCATTTAATAAATATAATAATAATATGAAATATATACTTGATATAATTCTGAAAGCATCTTCACAGCGTTATGGCTTTCTTTTGACAAATCCAACTGTTTAGACTATTGCAGTTCTCCGAGTTATAAGTGGATGATCTAAAAACACACTTCTCTTTGGAAGTGGTTTTGAAGGCGAGCCTTGTAATGGAAAGAAGGACAATATGCAAGTCAAAATTTGTCTTTTAGTAACGGTGGAGCATTTTGTCAGAAGCAAAAGGGAGCAGGGTGGACTGGTAACTCTAGAACATTTGCCATCTATTTGTTAAAACCCAACAAACTGGTTGACAGGGACAATATCGTTATAAGACATTTTTGATTAGACATTTAAAACCAGTTTGTAATGCTAGGTTCACACTAACATTTGTCTATCCATTGTTTGGTTTCACTTGGGAAGACAAAAAACATAGAGCCTATCTACTAAAAAGATGGTTATGTGGAGTATGTCAGCTTGTGTAGCCTCCATTTTGTATTTGAGACATGTGCTGACGGCCGCCATTTTAGATTTCAGACCATGTGGTCTTTTACAACTCACAACCCTCCTCAGCCCTCAGGCAGTGTGACCTCTCTCCAGTTTCTTATCCAATAGACATGCATCAGGACTATTGTTACAACTTCTCCACCAATCATGTTATGCTAATTATGCCAATCTAACCTTCTTTGTCTATGCCATGTATTATATACTGCTGTATTGTTACAATTAAACAGAACATACTTTACACACACAAACTGTTTGTGGCGTGAGTTTTCTGAGCCTGGCTTATGAAAAGGAAAAGACAACTTTATTCATTTGGACTTCAATAGGGTGATACTTAGAGCAGATTGCACCCACAGTTACCCACAGAACCCATAGACTATAAGTTTTTGTATAAAACTGACAGAAAAGTTCCCCTTGCAGGACTATTCCCCCCGCTGATTTTAGATCTCCTACAGTAAGTTTTTGAGTATGACACATGACATTGTCACTAGCAGCAACATAAGTCTATCACTGCTGTAACGTTATCTCCTGCTCCAGATATTTTACCTTTAGTTATTATTTTATTACTTGCCATGAACCGAGCTTCAGCGAATGGTATAAACAATATGCAAAAAAAAAAGACAGATAATAGACATGTGTTATAGACACACATACTTACTGAAAGCCTTTGCAGGATTCACAATTCACCCAAGTCCAGTTCCTTATAATGTCATCAAAATACAGTCCAATCCAGTAACTGGCATCTTTACCAACCATTTGATCCCAAAATGTCTGCTGTAAAGTAAATAATATATAGCTGATGCATAAAAATAAACTATGGAAAGTGTGTGACAAAGGCTGTAAGGTCTAAAATGCCTCCCAAACCAATAATAGTTCTGTCTAGGGGCCTTAGATAGGAGCATAAACATACTTATATAGCCACAAATGGATGAAGCAATGTGGAGGTTATCATTTTTATGCATATGCAAATCAACCTGACAATACCCCAAGGGTGAGTCTTGATTTGCCATATCCCAAATGGGATTCTCTGAGGAGTCTTCCATTGCCTACTTGGTCATATTTAGTCTGTGACAATTTTTATCTTTAAGAAAGAACATAGTCTGTGTCTACTTGTTATATTTAGATTACTCTTTTTACTTGTATTGTTCTGATCTCCCTTGATCAGGTGTCTGATATGACTGCTGCAATTGCTGCGGCTTCTTTCCTGTGCCAATGACGTCACTTTTATTAGGCACACGAGCCAGCATCACATAAATGGGTCTGAGCTGAAATGCCAAGCATATCCATTACACAATGGACACCAGGGAAGAAGCTACAACTCTCACCCAAGTCCTGCACTCTCTTCAAACAACTGATCTATGGGGTCTTTGCTGTCGGTCCTACAACAATCAGATATTGATGAAATACATAAGTCCTGGTAAACCCCTGTAGGTATAATGGAAGTATAAAGGAAAACTCTGTGGGAAAAAATGAGATGTGTTGCCTTGGCTTGTCCCATAGTGCTTGTTTTTTGCTGAAGCTCACTACATGAAATCCTTAGCCTTAATGAAGACCGTCAATGTAATACATCTATGTATTTGCCATAAGCATACGTACCATCTGCTCTTCATTCTCTATTACCAGAAGATGAGAATTCATCTCTTTACAAAAGGCTTCGCTATCATTCCAACTTTTAATCTGGTTATTAGTAGAAATGAAGTAACAGTTTTCCTGAAAGACCTTCCAGTTAACAGGACAAAGTTTACATTCTGAAAAGAGAATAATAATAGACTGACGTTTTTTCTTTTGTTCAGGTCTCTTTCAGCTTTGCTGCATTGATATGTTTAGTAAAGTTGTTCTGTGTTTTGAAACGCCCCTAAAAACATCATCAATAATTGGGTATGTTTATAGTAAAGCAAGGTGCACATTTGTGTTGGAGTCCACCACAGAACCGGCTAAAAATTGCACGGTGGACTTTTCTCTCCACTGGTTTCAGTGTAAAATCAGTGGAAACCCAGCAGATCCCATTATAGTCTATGCATCTGCATGTAACCGCTTTTTAAACTAACTGGGTTTACATCTTTTGGGGGGACTTAAAGGATGGAAACCCGAACACTAGCGTGAACCCAGCATAAGAATGGTGTTTCCTTTGTCAGTTTTAACAGAGACCCCGATTGACACAAAAGATGCCTGAACTATCAAGAGGCTCTAGCCACCTAATAAATCAGGAACACACATCATAGATTTGCTATATAACTGAAGCTATTGTTCTAGTGTTAATAAGTATGTTGGGCTAAGGCACACAGAGGAAATTTGGTTCATCTTTGGGGCAAGAGAAGGCCGTTGTTATGGTTCTTTGTATATATATATATATATATATATATATATATATATATATATATATATAATATTTTTTAAATGACAGAACCTCTAGTCTGTAGAACACTACAGTGAGGTCCCCTATAAATAATATTTTTTTAAACGACTGAACCGCTAGTCTGCAGAACACTGCAGCAGACCTCTAGTCTGTAGAACACTACAGCGAGGTCCACAGGCCCCAGTGGGCGGCTGTGTCTGAACGCAATGTGAACAGGGTGCAACAAACACTGGCCGAGGTGCGGCGCGGTACTCAATGTGAACAGAGTGCAACAAACACGGGCAGTCAATGTGAATGTACTCAATGTGAATGTACTCAATATGAACAGGGTGCAACTAAACCCTGCCAGTTAAGCTCACTGGCCAGGTGCACCAGTACTGCTGAAACAAACAAGGCTGCCAAGGGTTAACTCACCCCAGGTCAGCAAACACACATGCTCCTGCAACAGCTAAGAGTACTCCTGCAACAGCTAGGAGTCACCACGGAAGTTTGCATGCTCTTGCAACAGCTAGGAGTTACCAAGTAAGTTTGACAGACTAAAAAAGGCTATCTCAGAGACCAAACCTGCTGTAGCTCCACAGGCTGGAACAGTTTCTACCGCTTCTAGCACTGGTGAAGAGCTGACAGGGTTTACATGTCCTAACTAACAGAACGAAGCAGAGGCCTAGTCTGGTAACCTGCCTGAATACTGCAGCCTATCCCTGAAACTACTCTCATTAACAACTTCTGTGGACTTTCAGTCAATCAAAATTCAATCAAAGTGTGAGCGCCGGCCGGGCGTCAACTCACACTATTTAAAGGGAAGACCCCGCCCAATTGGGGCGGTGGTCATGACCTCACCGCTCATGCTCAGTAGAGGAGAAATGACACACCTTGTGAATGGCTCCAAAAGTCTGAGCATGCTCAGTAGGGTGAAAGCTGGACTTAGACTGAATTCCCTCGAATTGTCTTTACTATATTTCATATTTATGTATAGACTTGGCCACACCGAAAAACCCAAATGTAGGAATTTTGTTATTTCTATAAAATTTAAAAATTTACCTTTTGTTCCATTTGGATGTTTAACGCACAAGTGATCTCTCAAAGTAGGAAATGAACAATTCTCCCAAGACTCGGAGTTTCTTGTTTCATTTTTCTCATTCCTTAAATCCTTTTGATAAACTGAAATAAAATCTATATTAATATATTTATTGTTAGGCTTTGACAATATATTTAAAGGGAGACTGTCAGTAGGATCGCCCATCACGAGCATTCTGGGGCACTTCATACTATGGTGCCTTTGCTATGGGCATCTGCTGATCCCTTGCACATGATCGTGGGCATGTCCAGTACAGTCCTTTGGAATCCTTTGTAAATTGTCCTACAATATTGGATAGTTTAGGAAAATCTGATATTTTTATATAGTTTTTATCTAATCATTCTAGCACTGAATGCTTGGAAAACTGACCCCACTGTGCAGAGTGATTGGAGGAACCATAACCCAAACCAGCATGGCTGGGGCAGAAACCAGGAGCCAAGACAAGAGGAGAGAAAGCCCCCAGTGTTGTATGATGTGCCCTTCTATACCTTTCCTATTAGTTGGACTAGGCAGCTATGTGGATCACAATGTAAGCTTTTGTAAAAGCAACAAGAGCTTGTGATAAGTTAACACTAAGGAATATACAATCTAGTGTGGCCACCTGTGAGAGATGGGGAAGCTGTGATTGGCAGCCATTCAAGGCTTTTCTTAGCATGTGGTGAAATTATGTTGATCTGGTTTTACAATAAATTACATTGGTTAACCAAACTGGACAAAGCTAGGTCTCTGGCCGTGTCTGTCTCTTCCCTTACACAGTTTTGGCATATATATATATATATATATATATATATATATATATATATATATAATTACTATTGATCATGGACTAAGTATTGTGGCTTATCTTAATACAAAGGCTTTGGGAAAGGTGGCCTAACCTACCGGAATGGGATGTTGCCTATAATATGGACAGGGATGTAGATGAGCTGATACCATTGAATGATTGTCAATTATATTTTTTCATTAGCAAAATTACTGCCATTTAATCTGTAAATGTCAAAGGTCATCTTACCAAGTACCCCAACCGCACAGCTCAGAATAATGATGAGAATTAAGAGGAAAGCTATGATCACGCCATTCCAAAAATTTGCTTTCTTTTTCTTTATTTGTTCTCTTATTGAATCTGTAAAATAACAGAAAACACATTTAATAAACTGCTTTCTTTTTTTCTATTATATTTTTTTTTTGGTATCCCAGTAACCTTTGATACAGTATACACGTTTACAATTGTGACAAACCTTTGGCCAAATAATATAATATATGGGATTACATAAATACCTTTTATAATATAATATAATATATAATAGTATATATATATTATATTATATTATATTATATAAGGTATTTATGTAATCCCAAAGAAATTTAGACATATTTTAGTATTAATTAGAAATGGGAGAATCTCGTGAGGTTTGTTTCAGAAACATTGACGAGAGTCGCTGATGGATTTCCATATCCATAAAAACATGATTATCTTTGATTTCATTTAATCGTTTGTGACTACCATAGAGACACATAGGTTTGCACTGGAGTTGTACATATAAAAAAACCCAAAACATATGACTACTGTATACACACATCTCCTATCCTCATTTTTGCTCAGAAAACATACATCTATAATATATATATATATATAATATCTTATTGTAATATACCATTACCAGCTACTTCTCTTCTGTTAGGAATTTCCAACTGTGAATGTCTGGACTCCAGAGGGAGATTTAGAAGAGCATATTCAATATTTCTCTCCATAATTTAGAATTTTAATTTTTGAGCATTTTCTTCACAGATTTTCTGAAAATAAATAAAATAAATAATAGTAACAATAATAATAATAATGGTATCATAGCCAGCGTACAAGTTTCTACAACAGGTTCCCATCCAGCTATGACTTACCTTTATAAATTGTCATATGGACCCATAAAATTGCTGTTCTGCAAAAAACTATTTAGAATTTATATCATCAATGCAGAACGTAAAAATAACCATGATGGAACTTGCGAGAATAAAATGAAAGCTTTCTGTCAGAAACTCGCCTAGTAATTGGAACATACACCAAATAGTTAAAGTCTAGGTGATATATATAATTCAGAAATGTCACTACTTCCTCTCTGTTGGGTATTTCCTTCTTCAGTGTTAAACTCACAAACAAGTTAGAGGTGTTTTTGACAGCTTGTGGTCAGTTGTGTTAGTACAGAGGATGTGTAGGTGGCCTGAGGAATACATACAGAATACATAATGTATTTGTGTTTTTAGTATGGATGTAGCAAAATCAAATGTGTATATATACAGTGTTGGCCAAAAGTATTGGCCCCCCTGCAATTCTGTCAGATAATACTCAGTTTCTTCCAGAAAATGATTGCAAGCACAAACTCTTTGGTATTAATATCTTCATTTATTTTGCTTGCAATGAAAAAACACAAAAGAGAATGAAAAAAAAGTCAAATCATTGATCATTTTACACAAAGCTCCAAAATTGGGCCGGACAAAAGTATTGGAACCCTCAGCCTAATACTTGGTAGCACAACCTTTAGACACAATAACTGCGCACAACCGCTTCCAGTAACAATCAATGAGTTTCTTACAAGGCTCTGCTGGAATTTTAGACCATTCTTCTTTGGCAAACTGCTCCAGGTCCCCCCTGAGATGTGAAGGGGGCCTTCTCCAAATTGCCATCAAGAGATCTCTCCTCCTCCCCCACAGGTGTTCTATGGGATTCAGGGCTGGACTCATTGCTGCCACTTTACAAGTCTCCAGTGCTTTCTCTCAAACCATTTTCTAGTGCTGACCTGAAGTGTGTTTTGGGTCATTGTCCTGCTGGAAGACCCCTGACCTCTGAGGGAGACCCAGCTTTCTCACACTGGGCCCTACATTATGCTGCACAATCTGTTGGTCGTCTTCAGACTTCATAATGCCATGCACACGGTCAAGCAATCCAGTGCCAGAGGCAGCAAAGCAACCCCAAAACATCAGGGAACCTCCGCCATGTTTGACTGTAGGGACCGTGTTCTTTTCTTTGAAGGCCTCTTTTTTTCCCCTATAAACTCTTATGTTGATGCCTTTTCCCAAAAAGCTCTACTTTTGTCTCATCTGACCAGAGAACATTTTTGCAAAACGTTTTTGGCTTTCTCAGGTAAGTTTTGGCAAACTCCAGCCTGGCTTTTTTATGTCTCTGGGTTAGAAGTGGGGTCTTCCTGGGTATCCTACCATACAGTCCCTTTTCATTCAGACGCCGACGGATAGTACGGGGTGACAGTGTTGTACCCTCTGACTGCAGGGCAGCTTGAACTTGTTTGGATGTTAGTCGAGGTTCTTTATCCACCATCCGTACAATCTTGTGTTGAAATCTCTTGTCAATTTTTCTTTTTCGTCCACATCTAGGGAGGTTAGCCACAGGGCCATGGGCTTTAAACTTCTTGATGACACTGCGCACGGTAGACACAGGAACATTCAGGTCTTTGGAGATGGACTTGTAGCCTTGGGATTGCTCATGCTTCCTCACAATTTTGCTTCTCAAATCCTCAGACAGTTCTTTGGTCTTCTTTCTTTTCTCCATGCTCTATGTGGTACACACAAGGACACAGGACAGAGGTTGAGTCAACTTTAATCCATTTCAACTGGCTGCAAGTGTGATTTAGTTATTGCCACCACCCAGGGGTGAACCTACCCCTTTTGCCGACCGAGGTGAACTACAGAAAGCCGCCCCCCCCCCCCCCGGAGGAAGGGGGCGGAGAGGAGGGGGTGTGGCGGAGCGAAGGGGGTGGGGCCCGTGGAGGGGCAGGGCTTAGCGTCGTTCGCAGGCAGAGAGCAGGCACGGAGAGGACCTGCTCTCTGCCTGAGCATGAGGGGAGGCTGCTGGAGCAGCGCTGCTCCAGTGGCCACCCCAAACCACCACTCGGTGCTAAGCCAGTCCAGGACAGCTTGTCCTGGACTGGCTTAGGTAAGCAAAAATGCCGCCCTCCCTGGGGCCCTGGCATAGCGCCGCCTGAAGCGGTCACTTCAGGTCGCCTCATGGGAGGTGTGGCGCTGCCACCACCTGTTAGGTGCCTCAGGTAAGTAACAGGTGCTGTTAATTACACAAATTAGAGAAGCATCACATGATTTTTCAAACAGTGCCAATACTTTTGTCCACCCCCTTTCCCCCTTTTTTATGTTTGCTGTGGAATTATATCCAATTTTGCTTTTTGACAATTCTTTTTGTGGTTTTCCATTGAAGACAAATTAAATGAAGATAATGGAAGAAAATGAGTATTATCTGACAGAACTGCAGGGGTGCCAATACTTTTGGCCAACACTGTATATGTATATATATATATATATATATATATATATATATACAGTCCTATGAAAAAGTTTGGGCACCCCTATTAATCTTAATCATTTTTAGTTCTAAATATTTTGGTATTTGCAACAGCCATTTCAGTTTGATATATCTAATAACTGATGGACACAGTAATATTTCAGGATTGAAATGAGGTTTATTGTACTAACAGAAAATGTGCAATATGCATTAAACCAAAATTTGACCGGTGCAAAAGTATGGGCACCTCAACAGAAAAGTGACATTAATATTTAGTAGATCCTCCTTTTGCAAAGATAACAGCCTCTAGTCGCTTCCTGTAGCTTTTAATCAGTTCCTGGATCCTGGATAAAGGTATTTTGGACAAACAATTCAAGTTCAGTTAAGTTAGATGGTCGCCGAGCATGGACAGCCCGCTTCAAATCATCCCACAGATGTTCAATGATATTCAGGTCTGGGGACTGGGATGGCCATTCCAGAACATTGTAATTGTTCCTCTGCATGAATGCCTGAGGATTTGGAGCGGTGTTTTGGATCATTGTCTTGCTGAAATATCCATCCCCGGCGTAACTTCAACTTCGTCACTGATTCTTGAACATTATTCTCAAGAATCTGCTGATACTGAGTGGAATCCATGCGACTCTCAACTTTAACAAGATTCCCGATGCCGGCATTGGCCACACAGCCCCAAAGCATGATGGAACCTCCACCAAATTTTACAGTGGGTAGCATGTGTTTTTCTTGGAATGCTGTTTCTTTTTGGACGCCATGCATAACGCCTTTTTTTATAACCAAACAACTCAATTTTTGTTTCCAAAATGAAGCTGCCTTGTCCAAATGTGCTTTTTCATACCTCAGGCAACTCTATTTGTGGCGTACGTGCAGAAACGGCTTCTTTCTCATCACTCTCCCATACAGCTTCTATTTGTGCAAAGTGCGCTGTATAGTTGACCGATGCACAGTGACACCATCTGCAGCAAGATGATGCTGCAGCTCTTTGGAGGTGATCTGTGGATTGTCCTTGACTGTTCTCACCATTCTTCTTCTCTGCCTTTCTGATATTTTTCTTGGCCTGCCACTTCTGGGCTTAACAAGAACTGTCCCTGTGGTCTTCCATTTCCTTACTATGTTCCTCACAGTGGAAACTGACAGGTTAAATCTCTGAGACAACGTTTTGTATCCTTCCCCTGAACAACTATGTTGAACAATCTTTGTTTTCAGATCATTTGAGAGCGGGCTGTCCATGTTCGGCGACCATCAAACTTAACTGAACTTGAATTGTTTTGTAGAAAGAAATGGTCCAAAATACCTTCATCCAGGATCCAGGAACTGATTAAAAGCTACAGGAAGCGACTAGAGGCTGTTATCTTTGCAAAAGGAGGATCTACTAAATATTAATGTCACTTTTCTGTTGAGGTGCCCATATTTTTGCACCGGTCAAATTTTGGTTTAATGCATATTGCGCATTTTCTGTTAGTACAATAAACCTCATTTCAATCCTGAAATATTACTGTGTCCATCAGTTATTAGAGATATCAAACTGAAATGGCTGTTGCAAACACCAAAATATTTAGAACTAAAAATGATTAAGATTAATAGGGGTGCCCAAACTTTTTCATAGGACTGTATATACATATATTATAGTATATATGTGTCCTAGGATCTTCTTCTGGAAATGCAATTCAAGTTAATATACCTTGTAACAACCCAAGAAACATTTAATCCTAGATATTTAAAGGATTCTCCCTTATGTATTACTCTCAGCCTATCATCTCTAATGTCCTTATTCAATGGCAACAAAGTTGTCTTCTGTCATTTTATTCAAAGGCCCTAGCAGATGTCCATATTGTTGATGTACTATGGTCAGCTGCAATGGTAGTCCAGCGCTGATCCCTTCTTGACAGGGGCATATTTGAGGGGCTACAAATGGTGCAGTTGCATTGGGGCCCAGGAGCCTTAGGGGGCCAAAAGCACTCAGTATTGAGATTGCAGCTTCCATCTGGCCCATAAGCCAAGGAGACCCACAGATTACCCTAACCACACTAAGGTGGATTAAACTCCTTAGTACCCGTAACCATCACTATCAAGAATTCACTATGGAGATGAGGTAGGGGGCCTTGGGCAAAAGATTCCACCGGAGCCCAAAAGACTTTAGTTACATAACTGCCTACTGATATTGTATTATACTGAAGTGAGAAAAACCTTGTCTCCTCTCCTCCTGACAACCAAAGCCTATAATTGTATCTTACTGTCTAATCTTCATTGTGAACAGCTCTGGTGCATGAGAGAAGATTCTAAACTAAGCCCTTTAACCATAGGCCATACCCCTTGTTGAACATGACATAAATGTTTCAATTACATTACACATAACATTACATTATTGCCCAGGCATATAAAAAATTTGCCCTATTAAAACAGACAAATATTTCAAACATAATCTTAAAATATGGCCTTAAAACTTGCAGAATTGTGAAAGGAAATATGTTACTGCTTTGAACCTTCTGTTCAACATGAGATAAAAGTTTGAGGTTTGTGGTTTTATTGTAAGACCACTTTCACATTTATTTTGCATAAGTATCTGGAAATCAAATCTAAAAGGGTCCGGAAGGTGCAAAGTCTTTCTACTGTACTATACTTGTTATATTCTTCTATTCCATTCTTGGCTTTTATTTTAATCTAACACATCTTATACATTTTAACCAAAACTTTTTAAAGTCTTTTGACCACATCTAATCCCCTGTATCTATCCCCCTTTCCCTATACTGCTTCCAAAACCTCATACAGGTTTATGTGATTGGGGAAATTGTGAGTGACATGCAATTGCCTATATGGGAACCCATTGGTTTTCTCCAGTAATTCCTATTGAAATGTGTTCAAATTCTCTGTCCAACCAGCTGCTCCATTCAAAATTGTCAAAAACACCTCGGTTCTGAGAGTCCCTGAGAGTCCAAGCAGCAGGACACCCACTGACCAGCATGTAGCCCTCAATCCAATGGAACAGGGGTAACTTTCTTTCAAAAGTGAGGCATGAAATCACCCTGGAGGCCAGAAAAAGACCAAGAGAGCGCGGCAGGCCACGTAATTGTTGGTAATTTTTTATCTTTTTAACCTTCCTCAGGCCTTCCATACAGTATAATTGTATAACAATTATTATATTTACCTGTTTTTTGAACCTTTGAAATCCATGAACAAATACAAATAGCAACGTATTGATGCTGTCTTTGTGACAATATGGTTTCTTGTTTCTCTCACTTGTCCAAGATGAAAGATAAGACACAACAAGCTGATGTGGTTAACATAGTGTTAGGATTGTGCAGCAGGTATGGCCATGACATGGGTGTCGCAGCCTGTTCCACTGCACAGTCCAGCATTGCAAGGGTTAACCTCCCTTGCAGCAGCCGAGCGTGGTTGAATGTTTGACTGACGGAGGCGTGGGCAGCTGGGCTGTTTACTTGGGACCACCCCTTGCCTATTTTAGGAAGCTGGTCTCTAAGATCAATTCTCAAAACCTGAATGATATGTGTGTATGCGCCTGGGTTCCAGCCTGAACAAAATATTAGTTGGCCTTAGCTAGCAAATACCCCCTGAGATAGCAATGCCATTGTTAGTTGGGCAGCATGCTGCCTTGTGAGTTGTGTTGTATTAGTCTCAGTTGGACTTAGCTAGTGTTCCCCTTAGTCAGTAATATAAAAAAACACGAAAACTTGGTAATCTTCAGTAGTTGATACCTTTTTAATGGCTAACTCATAATGATGACAAATGGCTAACGTTTCGAAGCGCAAGGCTCCTTTGTCAAAGCAAATTTAAAAACATTTTTGAAGGATGCATATATATATATATATATATATATATATATATATATATATATATATACACAGAGCAGGCACAAAGGGTGTTAGATTTCAGGAGGAGGGGGGGGGTTGTTAGTAGTTGGTGAGACAATGTAAGCAATTGGTGGAGACATTTGCTAGAGACAATGTGGTAATTGGTGGAGACAATATAAACACTTACAGGTCCTTGTCAGATCACACACTACTGTAAAAAGACATGAACCCCTGTGATGCATTAATCCCACACTCTAGTGTCCGAAACAATGTCATGAATTTATATTCATGTATGCGTCTTTCTCTCTTAGATCTGAAATTCCCTCTCAAAATCAGAATTTTCATGTCATTGGTAATGTTGTGGTCCCCCCTGCAAAAATGTTTTGACACGGGAAGGTCAGATCTTTGTTCTTTAATAGTATGGCGATGTGAGTTCATGCGCAGTCTAAGTTGCTGTCCGGTCTCTCCAACATACAGATTATCAGTGGAGCATTTGGTACACATAATTAAATACACTACATTGGATGTGCTGCAGGTGAAGGTACCTGGAATGTTATATTCCTTGTTCGAGTTTGGTATCTCTATCCTGTCAGTGGTCAGTATGTGGGGGCAGGTTTTGCACCTCTTATTCCCACATGGAAATGTTCCTGCGTTGGTTGGGGATGTTAGTGAGCTACTGACCATCATATTCCTGAGGTTTGGTGGCTGTCTATAGCACAGGAGAGGGGGGTCCGGAAATATGGATGTTAGACGGTTGTCTTTTTGTAGTAGTGGATGTAGTTTGCGTGTGATTCCTCTCAGCGTCTCCAGGTGGGGGTTATAAGTGACAACCAGGGGCACTCGGTTGTTCTCCTGTTTGGTATTGTATCTTAATAACTCCGATCTTGGTATCCTGGTGGCTCTGGTGATTTGGTTATCAATCGTTCTTGGATGGTAACCCTGCTTCAAGAATGTGTCTCTGAGGACTCCGAGGTGTTCTTCTCTATCTGCAGGGTTAGAGCATATGCGATGGTATCTGATGGCCTGGCTGTACACAATAGAGTTCTTTATGTGTTTCGGATGAAAGCTGTCCCATCCTAGGTAGGTTGGTCGGTCAATCGGCTTCCGATACAGTGATGTCTCAATTTTGTTGTCCTGTATCTTGATGACTGTGTCTAGGAAGTTTATTTCCGAGAAGGAGTGATTGAGCGTCAGGTTGATGGTGGGATGGAATTGGTTGAATAGTTCATGGAAGGTTGAGACATCACTGCATCGGAAGCCGATTGACCGACCAACCTACCTAGGATGGGACAGCTTTCATCCGAAACACATAAAGAACTCTATTGTGTACAGCCAGGCCATCAGATACCATCGCATATGCTCTAACCCTGCAGATAGAGAAGAACACCTCGGAGTCCTCAGAGACACATTCTTGAAGCAGGGTTACCATCCAAGAACGATTGATAACCAAATCACCAGAGCCACCAGAATACCAAGATCGGAGTTATTAAGATACAATACCAAACAGGAGAACAACCGAGTGCCCCTGGTTGTCACTTATAACCCCCACCTGGAGACGCTGAGAGGAATCACACGCAAACTACATCCACTACTACAAAAAGACAACCGTCTAACATCCATATTTCCGGACCCCCCTCTCCTGTGCTATAGACAGCCACCAAACCTCAGGAATATGATGGTCAGTAGCTCACTAACATCCCCAACCAACGCAGGAACATTTCCATGTGGGAATAAGAGGTGCAAAACCTGCCCCCACATACTGACCACTGACAGGATAGAGATACCAAACTCGAACAAGGAATATAACATTCCAGGTACCTTCACCTGCAGCACATCCAATGTAGTGTATTTAATTATGTGTACCAAATGCTCCACTGATAATCTGTATGTTGGAGAGACCGGACAGCAACTTAGACTGCGCATGAACTCACATCGCCATACTATTAAAGAACAAAGATCTGACCTTCCCGTGTCAAAACATTTTTGCAGGGGGGACCACAACATTACCAATGACATGAAAATTCTGATTTTGAGAGGGAATTTCAGATCTAAGAGAGAAAGACGCATACATGAATATAAATTCATGACATTGTTTCGGACACTAGAGTGTGGGATTAATGCATCACAGGGGTTCATGTCTTTTTACAGTAGTGTGTGATCTGACAAGGACCTGTAAGTGTTTATATTGTCTCCACCAATTACCACATTGTCTCTAGCAAATGTCTCCACCAATTGCTTACATTGTCTCACCAACTACTAACAACCCCCCCCCCTCCTCCTGAAATCTAACACCCTTTGTGCCTGCTCTGTGTATATATATATATATATATATATATATATATATATATATATATATATGCATCCTTCAAAAATGTTTTTAAATTTGCTTTGACAAAGGAGCCTTGCGCTTCGAAACGTTAGCCATTTGTCATCATTATGAGTTAGCCATTAAAAAGGTATCAACTACTGAAGATTACCAAGTTTTCGTGTTTTTTTATATTTCCAACCCACTGGCTAACACGGTACAACAACGAACATTTCCCTTTACCTTAGTCAGTATTCACACTGATAGTTGGTTTGGCAGAAAGCTGCCTTGTGGGTTGGGGGGAACTGAAGCAGACAGGGTTTGGTCGGTCTCTGACTAGTCCAGGAGTTCTGGATAGACAGTTTTGTTTATTGTAGCGGCTGCTTTGATCTGCACAGGTCTCAGTGATTCCAACAGAGCACACCTGGTTAGTTTTATTTAGCTGGCAGTGACACTAACTGCCAGACCGTATTCAGACTAAGGTGTTTTAGCAGTTCAGAGTCCAGTTGGGCTTCGCAGGGTGTTTATTTTGTTTTTTAATAAACCCTGCTGACCGTAACACATAGGACTGTAAGCAACTGGTAAGGAGACGTCACATGGATTTTTCTGTTAACATTGTTTTTCTTTTCTTAGCAATTAGTAAACAGATCAGATATCTTAAGCTCATGTATTTTTGCCAATACAAACAAAAATAGTAATTATAGTGCTGTTGTTTTCTTAGATGTTACTATAGCGCTAGCAACCAAAACAATTGTTAAGGTGATTTAAGGCTATGGGAAAGGCGATAACTTCCTGCTGTCTACTCTGTGGTTTCATGCCTATGAAGTAGTTGAGCCTACTATTTGTCTCTTGGTGTCTGCACGAAAAAAAGTACTGGTCATAGTGTTTTTTGTACTGCAACAAATACATTTACTGTCAACGAGATAAGAGGTAAATTCCCGTCTTTGGACCCACGAGTGAGGCCACAAGAGGTGAGAGAAGGTGATTATTGGTGTTATTAATTTTCCGCACCTCCCCTGGGCCTCTGCTTATTATACTCTGGGGTCAGAAGAGTATAGTCATAGCAATTCTGGAAACTAAACTAGTGGCTGACCTTGTAGATATTCACAAAACCATTGAAAGGTTCGCCATTCTCTTGTAGCAAACCTGAACATGAGACTAATACTGTGCTACAGTGTGTCATCAGGCAACAAAAGTCATTGAAAGGCAGATAAAATGTTGAGTTAAAGTGTGCTTATGCCGTTATATATTCCTACGTGGCACGTCATCTATAGACTCTGTGAGAAGGTGACAGGCATAGTGCTGGAAGAAAAGGACCAGCCTCCAAAGGAATAGCCAAAGACCAGCGCTCGCCCATACACAATAAAAGACTTTATTAAGCACAACGCGTTCTGGGCCTGAATGCCTTTTCTCAAGTGCAGATAAATCTAAGTTGGGATAGCTTTCATCCAAAACACAAAGAATTCCATTGTCTACAGCCAGGCCATCAGATACCATCGCAAATGTTCAGACCTGAGGCAACAACATTAACAGGGTAAAGCCTCCATATGGGGTTCGTAGTCAAATGGTTCCACTGTAGATAATAGTAATGAACCAGGTAACAGTTCTCACAGTAAGGGATAGCCAATATATAGATGTTAAATCCAGTGCCGTGTCTCTTCACTCTTGTAAAACTATACTCCTGCCTCTCCCAGTATGTTTGAGGGCAGAAATGATCAAGTCCAGAGAGATTTGCAGGGTCCAGGCTGTGAGGCTCTAGCAAACCTCAACCTCCTCTCTGGTTTAGCAGCTTCTTTCTCCTCTTAGTAGCCTGTCAGCAAGTACTCTTTCACTACAAACCCCATGTGGAGGCTTTACCCTGTTAATGTTGTTGCCTCAGGTCTGAACATATGCGATGGTATCTGATGGCTTGACTGTAGACAATGGAATTCTTTGTGTTTTGGATGAAAGCTATCCCATCTTAGATTTATCCGCACTTGAGAAAGGGCATTCAGGCCTGGAACGTGTCACCTGTTCTATATACTATCTCCGTACTATCAAAGTTAATAGCCAGGATCGGCCCGGTGCCTCTTTTTCTTCTTCTTTTGTAGGCAGAGTGCTGGAGTCCAGCTATAGCAGCCCTAGGTTTCTGACATATGTGCGGTCCAGGGCAGATCTGGAGTAGGCCTCAGTCCAGGTGTCGATCCTGGGCTCAATACTGGGCCAGAAAAAACCTGCAGCTCCTGCATTGTGTGCAATTCCATGAGGTGAAAGGAGGTGTATGGTTCTGTTTTGTAACCCTGAGTCCGGTGAGACTATATTGCTCCTGTTTTGTTTGTGTGGCTGGAGGTAAGTCACACGTATAGTTATGTTAATCTACTGGTTTAGTTAGTGGCTCAGACGTGCAGGTTTTTATTTTGTTTTAGCCTGAAGTTAAGGCTGTATTTAGTTTTCTTTATTTTATGCTTGAAGTCAAGGTTAATTTATTTTCCTGTTTTTTTTTTTCTAAATACACCAGTTTCTTGCAAATGTTGTGTCCCTGTTTTGACTGTTTGGGTCCACATCACTGCTCCTACCGAGCTAACTTCCCCACGATTCCCACAGTGACATGTCACCTATAGACTTGTACATTGTATGGAATACTTTTTTTTTTTTTTTATAAAGTTATATCCAAATATACTGGAAAAATAAATAAATAAATAAATGGACCAGTTCAATGTAATATAATTGCCTCCAATTTAGTTACATTATCCTAAGACTCTCTTCTCAATAATTACTATGAACTCTCTGGGGTCCCTTTTGTGCAGATAATTATCAATGTTTTTTATTATATACAACGTACATTCCCCAAAGGGATTCATTCCCAATGAGGAATACGCAGAATTATTTATTTATCAGCCGATTTATATTGTAAATTTGCTTATATAAACTCCCACAAACACCAGGAGATGCGTCTTCAGGATAAAAAGTCAATAGAAAAACTGGAATGATTTAGATATAATTTATTTTCTATTTGGATTTATTTTTTTTGCTTGCAATTTTTTTATGAATCTTTTATGTATTTACTATATCGCAGTATATTTTTACTCTAACATATAATAATTAAAAGCCAAGAAAGAAGATGTAGGATGGCACTGCTGAATACGAAAACGAAAGTCCCTACAAGCTGGAGGTGAGTATGAGGAATATAACCTTGTATATACAAAGCTGTGGAGGTGCTCAACAACCGAAAAAAGACTATAGAAAAAATGGAGCAAATGCAGAAGAATGAGGAAGGGCACTCACCCACGTTCACGCTTATCTTCATAAAATACTTCTTTTATTGAGGTGACATATTCCTTTAAAAACAGGTAGTGCAGGGAGGGAATAGAGCATATATAGGCATGTAGGCAACAGCCGTTTCGCGCAACTGTGTGCGCTTTCTCAAGCCTCAAAATGCAATAACAGATGAACAAGAAAGCAGGCTTAAATACCATTAAGACAATCAGGCATAATGAAGGTCTCCTGAAATGAATTCAGATTATGACCAATAGAAATACCTGCAGTATCTCCTGTGAACTCCAACATCGGCATAAGCGGACCAGAATGAAGACTATTTCAAGTCATTCAGCCAATTGGCTATGAGCCGATGCTCATGCGTAAATCCTTTACAAAGTAATACGTACAGATCTCCGTGCCTCTTAATTATTCAGCAAAGAGAAGCACGGACCAGCAGCCAATGAAAAAATGGCCTATGCGCAAGCGCACAACGGCCTCTAATGCCGCGCTCCAGTATATAATACAAGGCTACCCGCCTATTGAAAAAGCGCCGATGCGCGTGCGCATTAGGACCCGAGATACAAGGCATCGCGTCTATGCAGTCAAAGACTGCTATGAAAGACCGGGAGCCAATCAGAGAACCGCCGATGCGCATGCGCATAGACGCACATCGGAAAAGATTTTTTACTGTTATGGCATTTGCCGATACAAAAAACAAAAAATGAGCATCTCTATGCTGATTTATTTATTAGTAATTATTATTATGTTCTTTAATTACCATTGCTGCATTATTCACTGCTGTTATGTTTTTTAACTCCTGTAACTTTGTATGCCGATGTAAAGCTCATCAAAGAAGACACTGCAGGATTGAATATATATATATATATATATAAAGTTTCTTATACCTGATTATTATCATCAAAACGAACATTCAGATATTTATAGCTAAACGTAGAATACAATTAGGATATTCTCATAACATTTATCAAAAGATAGTAAAACAGTTTAGGAAGAAAGAGAGCCATGTATAGATAAGGAAGGCATAGACAAAAAATATTCTTTATAGAAAGATAGCCATATGTAGTCTATCATTTAACCCCAAAGGGCCAGTTGCATTAGTACGTATAATCCATTTTGCTTCACATTGAAGCAATAGTTTATTATGGTCCCCTCCTTGAGGTGGTAAATTCACCTTTTCTATTCCAGCAAACTTCAAACAGCTTGCATCTCCGTTATGTAAATCAGTAATATGTTGTATTAAACGTGGGGAACCTTTTTTAGTGGAGATGGATTTAAAATGTTCCCGGAATCTCACATAGAGGGGTCTAATAGTTTTTCCAATGTAGTAGTGTCCACATGGACAATAAATTACATAAACCACAAATTTTGTTTTGCAAGTCAAAAATTGATTAACCGTGTGTTCTATTTTACCCAAAGATAATGTACGCTTCTTTAAGTTATAGCGACAGTATTTACATTGTCTACATGAAAAATTGCCTTTTGGACATGATTTTTCTAGCCAGCTAGGATCTTTTTGAGACGACAGGCGACTGGACACTAGTGTGTCTTTCACAGTTCTACAGCGCTTAAAGCTAATGAGGGGTTTCATTCCTGCCTTAGGTGCTAAGGTGGCGTCACTCTGAATTATATTCCAATTACGGTAAATAGCTGATCGAATTTGTTTTTCCATAGGGCTATACTTAAAGGTAAAAGTAAATCTGTTTTGAGTTTTATTACATTTATTTGGACCTTTTAGTAATTTACTTCTATCCAGACTTTTTGATTTAACATATGCTTTTTCAATAGCATGGTCTGGATAGCCTCTTAATCTCAAGCGTTTTTTTAAAAAATCAGCCTGTTTTTCAAAGACAGCATTTTCACTATTTATTCTTTTCAAACGAATGAATTGACCGTAAGGGATAGAATTTTTTACAGATTGTGCATGAAAGCTCTTATAGTGCAGCAACGTATTTGTTGCTGTAGGCTTTCTATAAACCTCAGTGGAAATACTGTTTTCTGTTTTTTTCACCAAAACGTCTAAGAATTCAAGGACGTCGTTATTAATTTTCGCTGTAAATCTCATGTTCATGTGGTTAGTATTAAGATAATTTACAAACTCAGAGAAAGCCTCCTCTGAGCCAGACCATAATAAGAACACGTCATCCACATATCGTAAATAGAGATGGATAAATTTTGAAAATCTATTTTTTACTGAATACACGTATTCGTCCTCAAAGTCAGCCAAAAAAATATTTGCAAAGGTACACGCTAAAGGCGTGCCCATTGCCGTACCATTAATTTGGGCGTACCAGCGCTCATTGAACATGAACGCGTTGTTTCCTAGTACAGTTTCAGTACCTCGTTTTACAAACTCGATAAAATCATCATCTTTTTGTGCATGTTTCAGGATCTTAATGATAGAATTAACCCCCTGTTGTTGTGGAATACGGGTATATAGGCTTTCCACATCTATAGATGCTAGTTTGATATTACCTTCAAAAGAAACGTCATTAATTCGTTTAAGAAAATCATTAGTATCTTTTAAATAAGAAGGTATCATCGAAAGAAGAGGTTGGAGCAACCAATCTAGAAATTGCGAAACAGGTTCGGTGGCAGAACCGATACCTGCCACGATAGGTCTACCAGGCGGATGTTTTAAATTTTTGTGTATTTTGGGTAAAAAATACCACGATGGTTTTTTAGGGAAAGCAACAAATAGCTTCTCAGCTGTTTTTTTCGATATAACTTTTTTATCTACTCCATATCTTAGAAGATTCTGTATTTTTTTATTTATGGCCGGGATAGGATTTTTATCCAATAATTTATATGTACCTTGATCACTCAGTTGTCTTTCAGCCTCTTTTAGATAATAGTCACGACTCATTATGACGGCGTTACCGCCTTTATCGGCCTTCTTTATTACCAGATGGGACTGTTTTTTTAACCAATCTAAAGCTGTTTTTTCTTTTAACGTAAGATTGGAAACTTCTTGCTTATAGATGAGAGCTTTTACGTCCCTGAGCACCTGGTGATAAAAAAGGTCTATTACACTACCTGATTGAATAGGCGGGCTAAAAGTAGATTTAACCCCCCCGTCAAAAGGTTTTATATTGTCAGAAGATAAAGAATTATCATTAGGCCAATCGACTAAATCTAGAAGTAAATTTTCCTCTTCTTTTTCTAATGGATGATTAACAAAAAAGCCCAAAGGGCCAATTCTACAAGGTGCTTCACCACTATACTCATCTGAATGTATATTCTCACTAGGTTTCTCTGAAAAATGTTTAAATAAAGCGAGTTTCCTGACTCCTTTGAAGAGGTCGACCTCAAAATCGACCTCGTCAAAGGGGTCAACAAGGCAAAAATTCAGGCCTTTTGACAAAAGAGACACACAGGCATCAGTCAATGGAGTGTCCGTTAGATTAACCACTTCGTTCTTCTCTGCCTTTAGGTCTTCCAAGATACATGCTTCCTTTTCGTCCCGATGCGTAGTTCTTCCATGGCGTCCTCTTCGGACTGTTCTTTTTCTAAAGGGACAGCTTGATTGAACTTTTTCTGTTGTTGCATAGGGACTTTTTTAATATTATCAATAGAAACATTAACTTGATCATCAGAAGTATTAGACTCTGTATCTGAGGTCCAGTATTCTTTTACTTTTAACTTTTTAGCAGGAGTAACTGTTTTGGATTTTTCATTAATGGGCTGACCAGAGGATCTTCTTCTTCTTCTAAAATGTTGTTGTTGTTGTTGTTTTTTCTTATCATTCCAATTAAATATTTTTCCTTGCTCGAAGTCGTGTTTATCGCGTATATATTTATCACGTTTTCTTTCTTTAATCTCAGCTTGGACCGTCGAGATTTTTTTATCAAATTTTTTTTTGAAGTTATGGTATATTGTTGTTCTGTCAAGCGAGTTCTTAATTCCGTCTTTGCTTTGCAGAGTTCTGAAGTAACAGTTTCATATTCTACTTCATTTCTCGGAGATGCAAGCTGTTTGAAGTTTGCTGGAATAGAAAAGGTGAATTTACCACCTCAAGGAGGGGACCATAATAAACTATTGCTTCAATGTGAAGCAAAATGGATTATACGTACTAATGCAACTGGCCCTTTGGGGTTAAATGATAGACTAGATATGGCTATCTTTCTATAAAGAATATTTTTTGTCTATGCCTTCCTTATCTATACATGGCTCTCTTTCTTCCTAAACTGTTTTACTATCTTTTGATAAATGTTATGAGAATATCCTAATTGTATTCTACGTTTAGCTATAAATATCTGAATGTTCGTTTTGATGATAATAATCAGGTATAAGAAACTTTATATATATATATTCAATCCTGCAGTGTCTTCTTTGATGAGCTTTACATCGGCATACAAAGTTACAGGAGTTAAAAAACATAACAGCAGTGAATAATGCAGCAATGGTAATTAAAGAACATAATAATAATTACTAATAAATAAATCAGCATAGAGATGCTCATTTTTTGTTTTTTGTATCGGCAAATGCCATAACAGTAAAAAATCTTTTCCGATGTGCGTCTATGCGCATGCGCATCGGCGGTTCTCTGATTGGCTCCCGGTCTTTCATAGCAGTCTTTGACTGCATAGACGCGATGCCTAGTATCTCGGGTCCTAATGCGCACGCGCATCGGCGCTTTTTCAATAGGCGGGTAGCCTTGTATTATATACTGGAGCGCGGCATTAGAGGCCGTTGTGCGCTTGCGCATAGGCCATTTTTTCATTGGCTGCTGGTCCGTGCTTCTCTTTGCTGAATAATTAAGAGGCACGGAGATCTGTACGTATTACTTTGTAAAGGATTTACGCATGAGCATCGGCTCATAGCCAATTGGCTGAATGACTTGAAATAGTCTTCATTCTGGTCCGCTTATGCCGATGTTGGAGTTCACAGGAGATACTGCAGGTATTTCTATTGGTCATAATCTGAATTCATTTCAGGAGACCTTCATTATGCCTGATTGTCTTAATGGTATTTAAGCCTGCTTTCTTGTTCATCTGTTATTGCATTTTGAGGCTTGAGAAAGCGCACACAGTTGCGCGAAACGGCTGTTGCCTACATGCCTATATATGCTCTATTCCCTCCCTGCACTACCTGTTTTTAAAGGAATATGTCACCTCAATAAAAGAAGTATTTTATGAAGATAAGCGTGAACGTGGGTGAGTGCCCTTCCTCATTCTTCTGCATTTGCTCCATTTTTTATATAATAATTAAACTGACTTTTTCTCTGTGCTCACAATTTTCTGTCTTAGCTTCATGAATAAAACACCAAGCCTACCCAACTTCCAAAACAATTGAGATAGTTAAACAGGCAGAGCAAGGGCAGCAATTTCCAGGTATAGTATTTATTTATTTTATTTGGCCTTTAAGTGCTTTTCCCCTAATGAGGTCTTTATAATTAGACACAATTTTCAGATCAGGTTGGTCCCAATGACAATTTTGCGTAGATGAAGCCCAGTGCTGACTTTAAGATGGTACTAGGGGAAGGAAAGGGTTAAAACAATATGCTAACAAGCCCAAAAACAGATTTACTTGACTGCAAGGACAGGAATTTTCAGCTCTAACATTCCCAGAGCACAAAGTTTAGGGATCAGTGATTTTGTTTCTACACAACCCCCTTGGATTTGGAGTTCTTATATACATTCAGCTACATGAAGCTTTGTAAATACATATCAACCATATTTGTGTGGTTTTTTTAAATTTTCTAAGACATTTTCCCAGGTTTAAATTTGTAGATGATTAAAAGTTAGATATTTTTGCAAAGTTTCAAATATTTTCTTTAACCATCTTAATGGTGACAATCATCTTTCTTGATCAGTTATCAATAGATACGACCATTATGGTCTGGGACTTGTCAGAAACCCAGCCCTTTTTTCATTATTGTGGCCGAGTTATCTTCTCATACATGTAGTGTCCCTGCCTGATAACCTATTCACAATGAGGAAATCATCCACCTCCTTAACAGAGCACTTTGTCACTTGGAGAAACCAGGGAACACTGTGAGAATAATGTTCTTTGATTTCTCCAGTGCTTTAAACACCATTCAGCCAGGGCTACTGATAGAAAAGCTGGACCTTGTTGGAGTGGACCATCAGCTATCCACGTGATCCTAGACTATCTCACGAACCAACGTCAATATGTAAGAGCGCGAGGCTGTGTGTCTGGCACTGTGATCTGTAGTACGGGGGCACCACAAGGTACAGTTCTTGCCCCATTTCTCTTCAAACTGTACACTACTGACTTTAGGCGCAACTCATCTAGCTGTTACCTGCAAAAGTACTCCGATGACTCTGCAATAGTTAGCCTTATCACTGATGGTGACGATAGGGAATACAGAGACTTAAACTGGGAATTTGGGGAATGGTGCCAGCAAAACAACTTCAGGATTAATGCTGGGAAGACCAAGGAGATGGTAGTGAACTTTATTAAGCTGAGAAGTTCTCTCAATCCAGTGGACATCCAGGGGACAATCATTGAGATAGTCAAGACCTATAAGTATCTAGGTGTGCTTCTCAATAATAAGCTGGAGTGGGCTGATCACCGAGATGTACTGCACAGAAAAGGTCACAGCAGACTCTACCTGCTCAGAAGGCTGAGGACTTTTGGAGTCCAGGGGGCACTTCTTAGGGCCTTTTTCTACTCTGTGGTAGCATCAGCCAACTTCTTCAGAGTGGCCTGCTGGGGGAGTAGCATACCAGCCAGGGACAGAAATAGACTCAAAAGGCTGATTAGAAGGGCCAGATCTGTCCTTGGGAGCCCCCTGGACCCAGTACAGGTGGTGGGTGACAGAAGGACACTGTCCGTGGTGAGCTCCATGCTGAAGAACAACTCCCATCCCATGCATGAGACCATGACAGCACTGGCCAGTACTATCAATGACCGAATACTTCACCCCAAGTGTGAGAAGTAGCGCTATCAGAAGTCTTCCCTCCCCGCTGTGGTTAGGCAGCACAACCAACACCGAGCTAAGTGGTGATCTTTCCATACAGAGAACTGAAAGATCTTTAAGTTGTGATATCCCTTCTACTAGCTTTTTTTACTTTTACCTTTTTTTAATCTGAACCTACCATCTCTGCAATGCCTCTATCTTGGAGCTTTTGTATTTGTGTATTATATTATCCATGCTGCTGTAATACACTGAATTTCTCGATGGTGGGGCTATTAAAGGATTATCTTATCTCATTATGGCTGGGTTTATGCCAAGTCTTAGACCATAGTAGTCTTAGACCATTCCTTGGCAACGTACTGTCACCATTTGATGGTTAGAGAAAATGTATAAAATCTGCAATTTTTTTTTATTTGGCAAAAATGTTTCATTTTTGATTGTCTATAAATCTAAATCTGGTTATGTTCATGAGAAATCCCCTTTAAGATTATATATCATATATAGTCTAAGAATATTGTGCCTCTCCAATAAATAGGTCAATGGAAACCTGCAACCAGACCACTGGAAAATTTGTCTTGCTCGGTTTGTCGGTTGATCCTCAGGTACATATCATTGTGTGTATTTCTGTCCTAATACTATATCTTAGCTGTCAATCTGGAAACTTGCTGATAATGGTTCTGATTTATGGGGACTTGCGCTTGCACACTCCTATGTATTTCTTCCTAAGTAATCTCTCCTTCCTGGATATCTGCTATACTTCAGTAACTTTACCGAAACTTCTAGCAATGATAATGAATGGAGGAGGAATATCCGTCATGGAATGTCTTGCACAATGTCATTTTGTACTTAGTTTCCAGAGCACGGAGTATCTACTTTTGACAGTAATGGCTTATGACCGCTTTGTGGCTATTTGTAGACCCCTACACTACCTGCTTGTCATGAGTAGGAACATATGCGTCACGTTGTCTCTTTTTTCCTGGCTCATTATCTACCTGTTCACGGTACCCATTACCATCCTGATATCTACACTTCAGTTCTGCTCGTCTTGTGAAATTAACCATTTTTATTGCGATGTGATGCCTCTGCTGCAGCTCTCGTGTTCGGACATTACAAGAATTCAGGTGGTCATCTTTACAGCGGCTGTATTGTTGGGGATACCTTGCTTTTTCCTAACTCTGACCTCTTATATTTTCATTGTTAGAAATATCATTGACATCCGTTCTGCTAAGGGAAGGTCCAAAGCCTTTTCTACGTGCTCTTCCCATCTCACCATTGTAATATTATTATATTTGGTGCTGTTTTGTTTGTATTTACGACCACCGTCAGAGACTTTCCTAAGTGACGGTAAAGTTATATCACTGCTGAATGTCGCTGTAATACCAATGCTAAATCCCATTATCTACAGCCTGAGAAATAAGGATGTAAAGCAGGCTCTTAAGAAAATGATAGGATAGAGGAATCATCTTTTCTTATTAAACCCTTAAGTTTCTATCATAATGATATGTCTATGGTAGTACTTAAGGGTTAAAGGGGTTGTCCAGACAATGGAGCAAATCAAGGGGTTGTGTAACCAGAACCTAGGGCTCTGTTATCTTATGCCATAGTCCTAATATGTAACTGAGTCACTCATGTATGTCAACAATTCATTACCAGCGACCATTAAGGCCACTTATTGGTCTCAGAGGTCAGGTGATCCCCAAGGCTTCTGGCAACACAACCTTGACTGGAAATGGGAAGTGCACTGACAGCAGACAACAGAGTGTCAGGGACATGTGAGTATGCTTCTTTTATTTGACACCTTCCCAGGCCACTCCACAGGTTGCTCCAATTCCTGGACAAACCTTTAAATTCTGGGGCAACATGGTGGTTAGCATTGCAGCCTTGCAGCGCTGGAGTCCTGGGTTCAAATCTCACCAGGAACCACATCCGTAAGGAGTTTGTATGTTCTCCCCGTGTTTGCATGGATTTCCTTCCATTCTACAAAGACCTACTGATAGATTAACAAAAAAAAATGTACATTGTGATCCCTATATGGGGCTCACAATCCACATTAAAAAAAACCCCCAAAAAACCTTAAATTCTATTCTCCTCCTCCTCTGTACAATATGTAAATTAGTCTCCACTGTGATGAGGCCGTGCGAGCCTGTATGTGCTCCACCTCCATGTTTGAACTTTCACCCCTATACATTTGAATGACAGTTTCAATTTCCTGTTAAAGGTATTGTCCAGTCTTAGCAAGTAAATGTTATTGTTCAAACACAGAAGTTCAACAATACTCTCTCTGAATCAATTCTTTGCAGTTTTCTAGATTATTCTTTGTTTACTTCCATTCTTTATTTACATCCATTGGATAAAAGTCAGTCCATAGTCATGTGATATACAGTCCATAGTCATGTGATGGACAGTCCATGGTCATGTGATGCACACACAGATGCACAGCTCGCTACAGTCACAGCTCATTAATTCAAGCTCTGGACACTTGTGTCTGTCACATGACCATGGGCTGATTTTTATTCACTATATATTTCTCAGCAAATAAGACACTTGGTAGTCTGCAATTTCCTGTAAACATTGCAATAATGCAACATGAAAATCCCATATGGTTTCCTAGGAGCTGCAACTGTTACAACCAGTACCACTGTTTATGGTGACTATTTCACTACCATATAAAACCTACAAAAAGATTTATTATTTATTTTGCTTACTTATACAGCACCTTTTGTACACCAGTTTTCTATTGTACACGGCATAAAAAATTGCAATATTTTTCACATTTTTACTTTTGCTCCCTCTTCAACACTTCTGCAAAATGAGGGTGGGCAGACAGATATTTATGTAGCTGAAAATGTTGCTAGAAAAAGAAACACCCTCAAAAAGTGTCTAGAAATCTTCTCTGCATTATTCAGCCAAGAAAATATGCCATGAGAACTTACCCTAAGGCGATTGATTCTTAATTCAGACTCTATTCACACAACTGTGCCAAGCATTAACAGCTTGGTTGTGTGAATAGACCCATAGGCGGTGTTCACACTATCGTTGTTAATGTCCATTGCTGTCATCCATCAAAGGATGTCAGCAACGGACATTAAACTGTTGCAGAGAATGGACACGGCCTGCTCCATTGCCATTTACAATAATGTAGCAGCATGATGGAAGCTAACTTCCTTCATGTTTGTGGCAGAATATAAGGTCCTGCATTTACTGCTCTATCCATCTCGACGAGGATTGTAAGCCACATGACCTTGATTACTCATATCTATAGAAGTCTATGGAGAGGGGGAGGGGAGAAGTGAGCAAGTGAGAAGTAAGAGAATAAAATCTGAGCTGAATAGAAACTTGCTATCACTACCAAAGCGATATACTCATATCAGTGTATGTCAGTACATCTCTACATATGTCCTGCATATTCCTGGGGCTGGTTTTAGTGAGAGTTATAGAGCAGATTCTCTATACTTGGCTCCAATAGTCTCCACCCACCAGCTCAGAGAGGGGGTCCTAGTACTTAGTGTCCCCGTAATCTGACACTTATTCTCTATCTACTTAACTGTCCTTAAGCACAAAACCCTTTTAACCCTTATTTTTACACACCTAATAGCTTATCCGAAAAGTTAAATGAAACGACAGGTAGACTTTGAAATGCTTTTATTTAACATTTTACAAGGTCCAAAACTGTATAAACTAGGTGCATGACGATACAACTTACTGTGTTTCTTACATCATGTGATGTATATTCTATGTTCTTTCCACCTTGATTTTGCTATTAAATAGTTCAGACCTTTTCAGTAATACTTTTTTCTGTGGGTTTCAAGGCATATGAAGAAAGTAATTGTAATGACATCACATGCAAACATCATGATGTCCCAATAAAATAATGGAGGTGCAGTCCGTTTATCACATCCCCTTCCATCATCCATAGTTATCATTAATCACACCCTAGGTCTTTGTGGAAATGGCCCCCTTAGTTGTTGGGCCCTATAATAGCTGCTATGTCATCTACCCTTGTAGCTAAATTCATGATGGGATCCCAGTGTGATTCCGTAGTCCAGGGTCCCTGGCTAACATGAAATAAGTCCTCCTTATAACATCCTTCGAAATAAATCTAATTGAAATACCATTTTAAGAGCTTGGTTGAGTTCCCTATTCCTCAGACTATAAACAAGAGGATTAATCAAAGGAACGATCAGGACATACACGAGAGTGATCATCTTGTTGACTTCCAATGAAAACGTAGACGTAGGACGCATGTACATGCTTAATGTCGTACCGTAAAATATTACCACAATGATGAGATGAGAAGAACAGGTGGAAAAGGCTTTTGATCTTCTTTCTGTAGATTGAATTTTTAAGATGGTATTAATAATACAAACATAAGAGGCGACGGTAAGTACAAATGGACCAAAGCCTACAAATACTCCTTCCACATACGTAATTCTTTCTATACTGTGAGTTTCAGAGCAGGAAATTTTCAGTAGAGCTGTTAGGTCACAGAAGAAGTGATTAAGTCTATTAGAGCCGCAGTAGCACGCCTTAAGAGTAAACCAGGTATGCGGAAAGGTATCTGCAAAGCCCAAGAACCAACAACTGGCAGAAAGACCAGCACAAAATCTCTTATTCATAGTAAGGTAGTAATGTAACGGGTCACAGATGGCTACGTAGCGGTCATACGCCATGGCTGAGAGCAGTAAAAACTCTGAGCTTGTGAAACCAAGGAAGCCATACATCTGCATGGCACAGGCTGGTAAGGATATAGCCCTGTTGTCTAATAAGATAGAGATGATAATCCATGGCATTGTGATGGAACTGAAGCAAATGTCAGCCATAGACAGGTTCATAAGAAAGAAGAACATAGGCTTCTGCAACTGGCGACAAGAACATCCAAGAGTAACTATCAGCATATTGGCCATGATGACCTGCAGGTAGGCCACGGAAAACAGAGTCATGAAGATGAACTTGTGTCCGAAGTAATAACTGAATCCCAAAATAACTAATACACTTGCACAAGTTCCATTTCCATTGTTTCCATCAATGTAAGGCATCTCTGCAGCTCCTAATACATTAAAGAGATGTAGAAATGTTGTTTTGACAGTGAACATTGACACAAATATACAGTTGTTTCTATATATTTATCCTTCATTTCTGAAAAAGATTTCATATTCTATAAACAGTAGATAAAGAGGACCTTTTGCCACCTTCACCTATTCAAGTTCTTAACATCTGTTAATAGTCACTGCTCCTCTGATTTTGGCACAGTTGGAATTTTTTCACTAGACTCCACCATTCCTGAGTAACAAGAGTAGGTAGTTTTGGTGCCTGATGTACCAAAACTAACAACATTGGAATGATGGGGGCTAGAGAAAAAAATTTCCAACTGTGCCAGAATCAGTGAATCTGCTTTTATTAATCAAAGTAAAGAGCTGCACTGGTTAAAGATGGTAAAAGAGTTGTTTAGTTTAGAAATTAGACTTCATAAAAGCTATATAAACCTCTGTAGTCATTTTATATTATTGCACTCATCATATTCGTCGTTTGGTTATGTCATCGCCAGACTGACCTGCTGATTCACACATTAGCCAGAAGTCCTTGATTTCTATGTAGGTCCATGAGAGCATAGAAAGAGTGACTTCAGGTTGGTGTGTGAATCAGGTCAGCCTACCGATCCCATGACCAATAGTAGTTATTTGAAGGCTGAATAAAGTAAAAAATGTACCTGGTGAGAGCCTTGTTTACGTTACATAAGTATCCCCTGTATTACAGGGCTATGGGGTCATGACTATGACTGGAGGAGGCTTCATAGAATATTGTGCATTAGCAAATAATACTAACCAAACCCCAAAACATCCCTCAGTATAAATATAAAAAAACTATAAAAAAAATACATAATGCAAAAGACTGTATGACAAGAAAATGAGACAGTATTTCTTAAATTCACTTACATCAAGTCAGCCCATCATCCAGTGTAAATCTCTTTTCCTTATGTAATGGGTGTTACATTACCTGTAGAATAACCTAAGAAGTAAACTCTACTCGCATTACCTGGAGACATTCTTGCTCCTTCTGGCTATGACGCTCAGAACACAACATATTTAAAGGAAGGTAAATCCCTCATGAATTGGATGTCACTCCAGATATTCAGGGAAAAAAAAAAAACTTTAAGAAGTTAAAGAACTTTAAGAACTTTGAGTTCCAGGGATTTTCAGGTTCTTTATTCACTGTAAAGTTTCTGATACATTTCGTGTTTCCATTTGTCACTCTTAGTAAGTGGAATTATTCAATGACTACGTTCGGAGGCTGGAAAAATCTTGATTTGTAAGATAATCTACAGTCATTGACAAAAAAATAGACATCAGATAGAAATGTAGGATCGCTACAAAAATCAGGATGCAGTTATATCTCTGGTAGATATGTAAATATAGATGAGTGTGGATTGATAAGCCAGTCAGGAACTGGGGCAGATTTTCTGTTTAATTCACTCCAGAAATCTGACATCAGTTATTATAAATAGGTCAGACCAAGGCGAATGGGGCCAGCGAGGAATCAAATGGGGTATAGGATGCAAAGAAAGTCATATGTACACACAATATGGTCATCTACACCAAAAAATGGCTTAAATCCTGTCCGTTGTGTATTATTCATATGAGCCCTGTCTTAGAGAACAGACTTTTGCAAATACATGTTCTATAGACAAGAAGGGATTCATTAGGAAGAGGATTAGAACACAAAAGAGGAAGAAAAAAAACAAGTGTATTTATATCCCTTTATAATATTAACCCTTCCTCTTTCCCATCTTTACATTCTGCTGTATGGTGTTATTTTTATTCCCAGCAAATACTCTATAAGTTCTAACATCTCCATTGTAGGTAAAATGCAGAAATGAATCTGCTCAGTATTAGTTCTAAAAGTGTTGACTTAGTACTTGTCAGTGTTACCTGACTTGACAGACTTGCGCCCTATGTCCCATGCACAAAAATTGCAACTGAAGCTGAAATTTCATGTGGTTCCAATGTTATACTATAGCTGGGTTTTTTGGCTTTCTTATATAGCTCCATCATATACTACAGTGCTATACAGGGATCACTTTCTTATGAAGGGCTCACAACCTAAATTCCCAATCGGTTTGTCTTTGGAGTGTTGGGAGGAAACCGGAGTAACCAAGTTGTGCAGAAGTGAGATCATCAATTGTATATTATTTAGCAAGAGTCTTGGAGGATCAGGGACCCTAGATCATGAGGAATATCGCCTAGTATTTAACTCCCGACTATACAAATACTTAAATCTATATATTTGACCTGGTGGATCGATGAAGGCGCAGCGTCTTACCATTTTATCAGCAGTGTTGTGGCTTCAGTAAGTCAAGGAACTCAACCATAAGTGAAGGTTTAGGGATATTTTTCATATTTCAACTAGTATAGAATCCAGAAAGGAGACGGGTTACCTTGCTGGGTATGTTGGAATAGATGTTTGAGATAGATGTGGTGTCGGAACAATTGATGTGGCCACGTTTAGCAGACAGTTTGACTCTCTTAAAGGGGTTGTCTGGCACTACAATATTGCCAGCTGTGACCTCATCACTGTTGACCATGCACAGCACCGCACATTGTAATTGCTTGATATTGCAGCTGAGCCCCATATGATCTGCAACATGGCCATGTGAACAATGGACAGTGGAGAAGAGCAGGGGCATAAATTGAGGGGGTGCAGAGGATACAGTCGTACCACAGCCCAGGTCTCTTTGGGGGCCCATAAGCACTACTACCAGTGAGATCACATGAGATCTGTGAAGCATGATGGCTCTTGCCTCTGGCCCTTATTTGCTATTCATCACACTCATTTAAAGAGGACCTTTCACCTCCTTCACCAATTCAAGTTCTTAGCATCTCAGCTGATTCCAGGGCAGATGGAATATTTCTCTAGCCCTCACCATTCCTGAGCAACAAGTGTAGGTAATTTAGATGTCTGATGTGCTATATAAGGTCTATAATGATAGAATTGGTGGTATTAGACAGTGGACTCAGAATCACACCCTTTGCTTGCTCCTGCCTGACACTGCCTCCTGACAGTACAGAGACTAAATAGTATATATGACACCAAAACTAACAGCATTGACTGCTCAGGAATGGTGGGGGCAAAGGAAAATTTTCCAGCTGTGCCAGAATCAGTGGAGCAGAAGTTATTAATTGATGTACTGAGCTGGATTTGTTAGAGGTAGTGAAAGGTCCTCGTTAACGTCATGATATATTACAAGAATATTTGTTTCCTAGTTTGCTTAGCAGTATACTGAATATTCTCCTGAATACTGTTTCGGAGAAAACTATCCAGTTAATGTCCATAAAAATCATATAACCCATTGATCAGTAACCCATTACCCAGCAGATTTTTTTTTTTTTTTTTTTTTTTTTTTTTACCACAAGACACATTTCAATGTGTCATCAGGAAGTTCGACTGGAATACAAGTTATTTATACCAGCCAGACGTACCCATTGTGCTTGTATTAAAACTTTTCACTGTGAAGTTGACACTTTAGTGTAACAATGGGTGAAGAGATAACTTACGCTGACCTTAGGTTCCATGATACCAGCCATTTTTCTGCAAGTCGTATAGTGGAGATGAACCTAGAAGGTATGTCCTCATGAGACTTTACTTTTGGAAACCATAATGCCATATATATATATATATATATATATATATATATATATATATATATTTTGATTGATTTTTAAAAAAATTTAATTGCTGTAGTTATACTCACATCTCAGGGTTGGATGTAACACAGGCTACACTATAAGAATAGTATATAGGTTAATAGTACATATTGTGTAGCCACCACTTGGCTTATAGTACCTTCATGAATCTAGTGGTGACATCACTGTAGCTTATCTAACGTGATGTACAGCAGTTTATCTACTTTTGCTGTCACACCAGATCACTTGATGGATACATATTTGTGATGTAAAATCCATCATCAATTTTTTTTTGATATCTTAGTAATTTATCTAAGTCAGTTGTGATGTCACATCATGTACCGGTTTGAACGGATACAAAGTAGAAGATGTACTAATACTGTCTAAACTATAGAGATAGACAGACTATGCAAACTTAAGGGGGGATTCTTTAGACTGGCATCTGTTATGTCAGTCTCAGATGCACCAAAATTATTTTAAGGTGCAGGTCTGTTTATAATTTTAGTGCATATCAGAAACTGAAACCATCTAGATGCTGCATAAATTTCTGCCAATATTGGTACCAATTTTTGGAGCAAACAATGACATTTGTCAGACTGCAATGGCAGTGATTTTCAGTTGTCATTATACATATAGAGGTGTAACTTAGCTCTTGGACCATAATGTCACCATGCCACTTACTGTATTATCTTAATAGCAGTGTCTTTTTATGTGATCAATTGAAGAACGAGCTTCCTCTGAAAACAGTACAACCTCTGCACCTCCCCCCCCCCCCCATAAAACAGGAAACTGCCCATCCCCCTCTTCTTCCCTTGGCAAATGCATAACTTAAAATATCTAAAAACCCTATCTCATGGTAAAGCATTCCCCAGCGCTGCCATAAGATGTATATCCATATTAAGCACTTTGCTACAAAGGGTGAAATTGAATAGTGCAGCTTTGGGCATGTGGCAACAAATTGCTTTATACGGTAGAATTCACCATGATTCATTTCTTTTTCCTTCCTACCTCCTTGCAGTTGCTTCCTCTGTCCCAAACCAGAGTCACTGCAGATGCCTGAAGAAAACCTACATGACAGTCGGGATAGTGGTCGGAGTCCTTATTATTTCTTTGTTGGCAATGACTGTGTTATGTAAGTCCTAGTAAAAGCTTCACTGTGTCAAGATACCTGCAGGGCTATATATATATATATATATATATATATATATATATATATATATATATATATATATATATATATGTAGACTGCCTGTACTAGCACATTGAACACATTGCTTCCGTAGTGGAACTGAAACTATACGTTGGGTGAATGGAATTGCTCCTTGAATCTCCATCTCACAGTTCTGCTTCCTTATTTTTGCAGCTAATATACAGTATAAGTTACATTTGTTTATCGGATATTTTTTCACATATGCTACACAAAATAATCTGGTAAATCTCCTTAAAGATTGCTACCTTTGTCACTACAGGGAAGTCTCATAGTTTTTTCCTCCACCGTGTGGTTTTGTTTTTCATCTTGTTCTGCGGACAGTTATCTGTTGTTCTAGTTAGTGAACATTTATTTGACTATAGATGTCAGAAAGTGAAGTTCAGAAAGTCCCCCGATGAGTAGTGCGTTACTTTACTAGGAAATGCGTTGGAACTAGGGACATTTAGAGTCACATTAGGGTACAGTTTGGTAAAGCCCTTGTAAGGGTGGGAGTAGGGTTGAGCCGATCTTGAGATTTCAAGATCGGTTTTAAAATCAGATTTCTGATAATTTTCCAGCCAATCTCGATCGTGAAGTTTGCTCGTTCGCCAATCGGAATCCGATCTTTTCCGATCCTGATCCTCAACCCTAGTCAATGCTTCTCTATGGGAAAAGTCACTTTTAGGGTTGAGCCGATCTTGAGATAACCTCCGATCTCGATCCCGCTGGAAAAGATTGTCAGAATTCGGATCGTGATCGTGAAATTTACTTGATCACCGATCGGATTACGATCTTTTCCGATTGCTCAACCTTAGGTGGGAGTTATTCTGGGGTTTGAGAGACAGCATTGGAGGGTGAATATAGGGACTTTATCTCCCCTTCTCCCTCACCGTGAGATTTCCATGAACATACATTGGTAAGATTGTTTCATACTTCTGTTTACTTCATGAACTGCTGTGGTGACTTTATCTTGTATGGTATTTTTGCAGGGGCATGCATATTTTGAGCATTATTATTAAATATTAAGTTTTAAATGTTGCAACCGTGCCTTTATATAAATGTCCTTAAAGTGATTTCTTGGCCCCAGTGCACATTTCATACCAATGTCTGATCTATAGGATAGGTCATCGGTATATTTACTATGGGAGACTGATATCTAGATTAGGTGTTCTGGCAGCCTAGAGGATGGAAACTGCGGCTAAGCTCATATTACTTGAATAGCTTCCTCCCTGTCCACGGTATCAGATTCTGGTTCCCAGAGGTTGTCTTTATAGTTGGTGGTTCGGGTGTCAGATTCACACAGATCAGATACTCCTGACGTATCATAACATGCATTAGGGGTCGGAAAAATTCTTTAACAACTATACAAAGAGGAAAAAAAGATGTCCTCTTTCCATAAACAGAATCACATCTGTCTGCAGGATGTTTCTTATACTGCCCCATTTACCTGAATTGGATTGGACCTCTATACTAGACACAACCCACTGACATGGGGATCTTCCACTAGTTACTACATATACTGGTTTTGAATTTGACACTTACGCTGGGTTCACACTAGTGTACAGATCTCTGTTATTCGAGTCCACATGAGGACCCAAAGGACGGAGAGCCTGCCCGCTAAAAAAGTGGTTACCAGCCAACACCCACAGTCACAGACCTCATAGACTATAATGGGATCCACCAAGTGTCCGTCGAGTTTCTGCTGGTTTTATACTGAAACTGGTGGGGAGAAAAGTCCTTTTCTGCCAATTTCAGACAGAATCTGCGGCAGATGTGAACCCTAAGGTAGATAGCAAACTGTAATGTTGGTCAGCTCAGTTGTCATCAAACATTTCTTCTTACACTACAAATACAGTACGCATATAACATATCTTATTTGCTTATGTCTTCATACATAGAAGATATTGTCATGAATTTACAAGATGCTTTAAATGTATATACAGTATTACTGAAGCTTGTAAGGACTTTGTTTCTTCACAGTCTTTCAGGCATCTAATAAGCAAAATTATTACCATGATAGAATTGAAAGGATGGCACAAACACTGGCAAATGTGAAAAATGACCTGTGCATGAGAAATGAAGGGGAGCAAAAAGGTAAAGATGTATGTGCTGCTGTTGCAGACAACGCTATAGATTTTGCTACAAGACGTAAATTACTGTGCAATAGCTTTAGTCATCAGTTCTTCTCGGTACTTGCAGACAGTTTTTGAAGGAACTCGGCAGGGAGGTTGTTCCCGCCATCTTGGAGAACTAAGCACAGATCTTCTGTAGATGTAGGCTTGGTCCAATCTTTATTTCTGTGTCATGCTGATACTGGAATTGTTGTACCATAGAAGAGAGAAGAGAAGGTTCTTGTTAGCAAAACAGTTCACCAACTTTAGAAGGTTCCACCTGCAGGACACTCCAACTATGTCGCCCTATAACTTGGGAGTCGTAGGCTCCGCTTTCCACTTCCCCGGCCAAATCACTCTAGTCTAGTCACTGTAGAACAAAGTTGTTCCCTTATTCTTGTGGAGTTCAAGCTGGTTTTGTGCTGTATCGGAACTTAGTTTATGCCAGGACCAGACTGTTCTTGAAAAAGTCTAATTTCAGTCTTCTTGGTTTAGATGCCTGTCTGCTTTGTCCAATGAACTGGGTTCTTATACAGAAGAAATGTTACTATATGCCTGATAAAATGTTGTCATGGCAAGAATCGCAGAGATTTTGTTCAGCTCAAAACTCCAGCCTTGCAATGCCAAAAACTTTTGAAGAACTGGTAAGAAAATATATATTTTTTTTAGATGAAGACATGGAGATAAAAAGGAAGAATATCTTAAGCGTATCTTTCATATGTTTATATAGAAAGGTTTTCTAAGCTGACAGATCTCCATCAGTCCAGTTGTTGGGATCATAGATCCTTTGGTAATACATTATAACTCTGCACAAGTTTGCTCTACGTGATGAATGTATAATAAAATGCTCATAGTGGTCATATCATGGAGGTTTCACATGACACTAGATTCCTACCTATATTATCACTGGATAACTTGCCTTAAGGATAAGGAATGAGAAGGTAGGTTGAAGATGGAGAAGATGGATGAAGTCTTCTATGTCTGTATGCTCTCTTTTGTCTAAAGTTCCGAAAAACCCCTTTAATACTTTGTGTTAATGCACCTACAACATACACTCACCGGCCACTTTATTAGGTACACCTGTCCAACTGCTCGTTAACACTTAATTTCTAATCAGCCAATCACATGGCGGCAACTCAGTGCATTTAGGCATGTAGACATGGTCAAGACAATCTCCTGCAGTTCAAACCGAGCATCAGTATGGGGAAGAAAGGTGATTTGAGTGCCTTTGAACGTGGCATGGTTGTTGGTGCCAGAAGGGCTGGTCTGAGTATTTCAGAAACTGATGATCTACTGGGATTTTCACGCACAACCATCTCTAGGGTTTACAGAGAATGGTCCGAAAAAGAAAAAACATCCAGTGAGCGGCAGTTCTGTGGGCGGAAATGCGTTGTTGATGCCAGAGGTCAGAGGAGAATGGCCAGACTGGTTCGAGCTGATAGAAAGGCAACAGTGACTCAAATAGCCACCTGTTACAACCGAGGTAGCCAGAAGAGCATCTCTGAACGCACAGTACGTCGAACTTTGAGGCAGATGGGCTACAGCAGCAGAAGACCACACCGGGTGCCACTCCTTTCAGCTAAGAACAGGAAACTGAGGCTACAATTTGCACAAGCTCATCGAAATTGGACAATTGAAGATTGAAAAACGTTGCCTGGTCTGATGAGTCTCGATTTCTGCTGCGACATTCGGATGGTAGGGTCAGAATTTGGCGTCAACAACATGAAAGCATGGATCCATCCTGCCTTGTATCAACGGTTCAGGCTGGTGGTGGTGGTGTCATGGTGTGGGGAATATTTTCTTGGCACTCTTTGGGCCCCTTGGTACCAATTGAGCATCGTTGCAATGCCAAAGCCTACCTGAGTATTGTTGCTGACCATGTCCATCCCTTTATGACCACAATGTACCCAACATCTGATGGCTACTTTCAGCAGGATAATGCGCCATGTCATAAAGCTGGAATCATCTCAGACTGGTTTCTTGAACATGACAATGAGTTCACTGTACTCCAATGGCCTCCACAGTCACCAGATCTCAATCCAATAGAGCATCTTTGGGATGTGGTGGAACGGGAGATTCGCATCATGGATGTGCAGCCGACAAATCTGCGGCAACTGTGTGATGCCATCATGTCAATATGGACCAAAATCTCTGAGGAATGCTTCCAGCACCTTGTTGAATCTATGCCACGAAGAATTGAGGCAGTTCTGAAGGCAAAAGGGGGTCCAACCCGTTACTAGCATGGTGTACCTAATAAAGTGGCCGGTGAGTGTATATTATACATTGATAAAATTATTAAGCTTAAAACATTTTGTTATCTTTAGGAATTAATCACTTGTAATTTCCGGAGGTGGATTACCTTCAGTTTATGGATAGGACTTTCGTGTTCTTTAAAATCAAATGGACGATGGGTGTGGCTAGATAACACAACGTACAGGTGAGTAATTATAGTCCATCGTCTAATGGGAAACTGGTTTGGCTGGGCAGGGGGTATAGCTATAAACCCCATGTTGTCAAATAGCTTTTTTGTTGCAGATTTTGCTGCAGTTTTTTTAGCTAAACCCAGGAGCGGCTATAGTTATAGCTCTCCCCCTCTCACTACATGTAAGAAATGCAGACATGGTGATGAGTAGAAAGTAGGGAGAGTAGACACTGGGTCTTATCACAGGAGGGTGTAAAAGTTCCTCCGCCCGCTATAAAAGGCTCTCAGAGACTACTTTTGGGTAATGTACTTTTTGGTGAGAGATTGTTGACTGATAGACCTGCTAGTCTACAATGTACGCAAACACAGTTGACAGAGTTTGAGAGGAAGAGCATCAATGGACTTAGAGAAGTAAGATGGTCGTTTCAACAATGGCCTGCCATCATGTTCTGACCTAGTGTTGGGATGAGTAGTTATAGGAGGCACATATACACATTCAATGGGCTTTGGATGGCTCACACAGGCCACAAGTAGAGACAATCTATTCATCCAATGACATATTAGAGCAGTTCTCACAGTTTCCTTGTCCACCATCTAGATGGAGCTGACGTCTTTATTAAACACCTCTCTCCCCGTCGGGAACTTAGCAGAAGGAATTTTGGTTTCACAGTGCCTATTAAGTGTCCTGCCTTTGACAGCCAGCTAGAATCCTGTTTGTTAGTTGTGAAATCTGGAATGCTACAGACTGGAACTCTATTGTCTGCAGTAATGAAATTAGGTTCTGTTTGAGATCTGACAATAGTTAGTATTGAGTATGGACGCCTCGTGGTGAGTACTTTAATCCTGCCTTTGCTGTGGAGAAACATGCTGCCCCAAATGCTGGTGTGATGATCTGGGGAGTCGGTCATCCCTACGAATGATGTGAGGGACACTGTTAGCTCAGGACATCCCATGGCCACATGCATTGCTTCTCATTACACTCTATTCACTACTATGAGGCTGCTGTAGATGTCGTTTTGACAGCCCCATAGCATTGAAAGGACCATGGATCATACAAGCAACTGGCACTTCGTTCACACAAAGGATTTAAGTGGATGTTCAGGCCCCCAATCTTCTGACCACTGGAGGTCTCAGCAGAGGGATTCATTTCTGGTTACATGGTCTTATAGATATATGTGATGTAATAAAAAATAGAAACACATGGCTATATATCTTAGTTCATTCCGTATAAAATTCTAATGAATAATTTATTATTTTCATATTATGATTTCTGTTTTTTCGCAGCTCTTACAGTTCACAGTGCAGAGAGATAAGATGCGCCTCTTTTGACTACAGCCCACTTTTATTCACAACGTGCAGCACTAAGCTGAAACTGATCTGCCAGAGATTACCCATAAATCTTCCTTCCATTAACTGAGCAAGACAAATACGGATTTGAAACTGTAAAAAAATATATTTATTTTTTAGATTAAATTCAGAAATGTGACTGTGCAATATCTTTCTCACTCTGGTCTACACCTCTTTGGTTTCAGAGATGCTTAGTGTGACATACGTAGGAGACCCCAGTGGTGGGAATTAGGGACGGCTGTATCAGAGTTTAAAGAAAGAAGAAAACTCTAATAACAGAATCTACGGGGATCACACAAGTCATATCACATGTTGTATTAGAGTGTATGGAGGGACGGACACTCACATACTGTATTAGAGTGTATGGAGGGAGGAGGACACATACTGTATTAGACTGTATGGAAGGAGGAGGACACATACTGTACTAGAGTGTATGGAGGGAGGAGGACACATACTGTATTAGACTGTATGGAGTGAGGAGGATACACATACTGTACTAGAGTGTATGGAGGGAGGAGGACACACATACTGTATTAGAGTGTATGGAAGGAGGAGGACACATACTGTACTAGAGTGTATGGAGAGAGGAGGACACATACTGTATTAGACTGTATGGAGTGAGGAGGATACACATACTGTACTAGAGTGTATGGAAGGAGGAGGACACATACTGTACTAGAGTGTATGGAGGGAGGAGGACGCACATACTGTATTAGTGTGTAGAGAGGGATGAGAATCGACAGATGCAAGGGAGAGGGAATTGTGAATTCACTTTACAATGTCTGCACAAGGGAAATCAATTTTCTCAAGGAAGGGGTATAAGCACCCCTGTGCAACTTCTCCTCAGAACCACCAACCGCATCCTAGCAGCATTTAAATTTCCATTTTTCTTCTCTATCTGGACCCAAATCACTGGAAAGACTTGTTCACAACATGTCTGTGCATACAAACTTCCCAATCCCTGTCAGTGCCCCCACATATTAAACATATCCCCTTAAGTAGCACAAGCTCCCCCACGGAATCCCTTTGTAGCTATATACTGCTGACAAACTGCTATTTTTGCTAATATGAGGTTAATTAACTCCTTTCTGACAGTGGAAGGCTGTGTGTCTCAAATCTTCTCACTCCAGCTCATCAGAGGACAGTGGTTTGTATATATTATGACCACAGAACATTAATGATCAAACTAATTTGGAAATGAGAGTAAATAAGTTTATCCAGCTGTAATGTGTTGAGGATTACAGCTACAACCACTGCAGTCCCTATAGATACACTATTGGCACAGGGACTATACCAATGGATGTAAAAGGGAAAACATTGATTTTCTTGCTAGCTCAAGAGAGCTAGTGAGGGCAGCAGTGCTCTGGGTTCACATTACTTACACACAGAATGTTCTATAGTGAAGGATACAAGATCAGATAAGTTTGAAATAAGGAACTTATTGAGGATATGAAATGTAGCCAGAAAAATAGAGCAACTTGTTCATGTCAGGACAACTACTAGCATATGTATAGATCGTTTTTCCCAAGTCCAGCATGTGACACAGTATTTGCATTCTGGAACCAGAAAAATCAAATAACTTGTTTGCCTATATAGTTGCCTCTGAAGCACGAGATCCTTACTTTGCATGTGAAATTGTGAAAAAATAAGGATTGTCATTGCAGGGGACAGCTCACATTGTGGTGGACAGCAATGACAGAGTACACACAGGCAACAGGTTTCAAACTCCAAGGGTGTTTTATTTAACACAGAAAAAACACTATACAAACAAAACAAAAAGCCTAAGCCTGTCCGGCTCTAACTAAACAGCAACATACCTCACTAACCTATACAGGACAAAACTTGTCACCAAATATAGTACAAAAATGTGCAAACATCCAGTACAAGGGTGCGCTCTCTCCCAGGCTGCAAAACTTTTCCTTCTCCAGTAATGACCAGGTGACCATGATCAGGAAGCCACACCTGGGAGCACAAAGGAGTAGGGAAAACCCATAGTGGACTAGCATTGTGTACTGGAAGACTCCCATTACCAACCTGTCCTCCAGTCCAGAAAATCCAGCCCATATCACTAAAATAAAGATCCCTAGCAAACTACAATCTGCTAAAGCAACACATATCCTCTGGATTTCCGTTATCTAGCCTGGCTGAGGAACTCAGGTGAGATATACACTTTACCATAGTCATAGTGAGGGAACAATACTCACCTTAATAGGCTAAAACTGTGTAGCAAGTGTAAAGTATATAAGAAAAAAGTAAGGTTTTCTATACAAGCTATGTCCTTTAGGCTAGTGCTTTGGAACAAGTAGATCTACCTTTGCAAACCATAATCCCGGTTCATGCTTGAGATATGTCATATATTCTCCAATTCTAAATGTATACATTCTATAAAATTCTCCAATATTACACACATTCCATTTGACAAATAAAATTTAGTAAAAGATATTATTTCCTTCACTTTTTATTTGCATTTTCATTATTACATTTATGGAGACGGTATAACTTCTTTCAGTTCCTTGGTCGGTCTTCTCCTTCTGAAAAACATGATATAGTATTGTTAGAAAAGTATGGCCAGGTGAACACAACATGCTGCTAAAAATTCTCACAATACAAGTTGTAAGATAAGTCTTGCTTTGCAACATTTGAATGGGACTGAGCTGCAGGCAGGTCACGTGACTACTAAACATGGTGGCACAAGCGTGTGAGGTTGCACTCTCCTGGGTATCTCAGGGGCGTTAAACAGCTGATTGGTGAGGGTGTCGGAGCCTCTGGTGAGGATCCTAAGGATAGGTTGTCAATATTATAGCTGGTATACTTAGGATTGTGCCATACAATGTACCTGTATGCAGCTATAGACGTGTATGGTCCAGGAATCGGATCTGGATATAGCTGCATCAGGTCTCTCACGTGGCACCACCATTATGTATTTTTTGCCCATTTCTAGAACTGAGAGCTATTTAGGCTCAGTTCACACTGATTTTTTTTTTTGTCAGGATTCTGAGGCGAAATCCTCCTCCAAAAAACACCTCATCCTACAGTCCTATGTAATCTGCTTGTTATTGTTTTACGCTAGCGGAAAAAAGATTAGACATTTCCATTCTTCAGGCGGATTCTGCCTGAAAAAAAAATCAATGCAAGTGAATGGAGGAGGAAAAGCTGCCTAGTGGTTTTTAGACGCGGAATTTGACGTTTTTTTGACGCGGAATTGACAAAAACTGCCTCAAAAAACTGGCTGCATTCAAAAAACGTGCCAAAAAAGGCCACGCGAATTTTACCAAGCTGATTTTTTTCCTGACCAAAAAACTCCGTCTGAACTCAACCTAAGGCTGAGACTTGTTTGGTCAGGGACCCACCTCAAAATCAGCCTACAAAAAAAAAAGCCTCTCAAAGAACCAAATTCCTGTCTAAAAAACTCTGTGTGAACTCAGCCTTTCTTTCACAAATTTGTCATGGCTAGTGCTGGATTGTATACACCTGAGGTGACCGAATGAAACACCTGACTTCAAGGATTAACCCCATCCCGCCAGAGGAAATTTTCAATTTTTGTTTGTTTATATAGTTTTACATACATTTTAACCCCTTAATGTGTATGCGTTTCACAGTAATATTTTAGTTTTATGTAACCCCCGCTGTTAACCTGCCAGACAATAGCAGATTTACCAGGGAGGTTGAAACTATCACAACAATCCCTATGTGAGTGAAATCCTGTCAGTCTATGAAAGGAAAAAAACTTTATTTGCAAAATGGTCACTTTGAATAACCTAGCAGAGGAAGGAGATGGAGCCTGACAGAGGGAGAAGGAAGAGGAGACTTGTAATGGCAGAGATGTGAGGAGGAGTTGGGTAAGAATCCTCTGTGTGATCTTGGAGAAGATTCTGACAGACTGTTTTATCATATCTGAGGGGAAAGTTAAAGGTCTCCTCCATTTCTCTTGAACCAGAAAGAGGAACAAGAGCAAGTCAGGCTCCTACAGTGTCACCTGAGGTACAGTGAGAAAGCAGTCGCCATTTTACCTCAGGTAACCCCAGAGATAGAGCCTCCTCCATTTTGTTTTTTGAGCTATTTGCTATTAACCCCCAGAGATCTCCCCTCAGGGGTGAAAAGACCAGAGCTAATATAACAGTGAGCTGAGGACTAAGAGAAATGACTGCTGGACACCGCCATTATCCTATGTGTGAGGAGAACGTCCAGAGCTAAGCTTTACTATCGCAGTGTGTCATATCACAACATATACCATTAAAGAGGACCCTTCATGTCCTCCGCACATGCATTGTAATACACCGCTAGAAAGCTGACAGTACGCTGAATTCAGCACACTATCGGATTTCCTGTTCGGTGCCCCTGGTGAAGAGCCATCAGTGCCGGTACCATAGCTCTTCACTGTCAGACAGTCAGTCAGGTTCGCTCCTCCTCACAGTAGTGCCTATTGTGCTGTGAGAGGGGGCGTGGTTTACTGCCCAGTGATGACGCTGAGCGGTGAGGAGCGCCCCCTACTCCTGACAGTGAGTCCATAGACGAGGACTGGGGGAGGGGGGTCGTATAATGTCCTTATATCTTCTCATGTCCTCTCACGAACGCCTTAGTGTACAACTCACAGTAATGCCCATACACAGTAAGGGTGCATGCACACTACGTAACGCCGGGCGTGTATGAGAGCCGTACACGCCGGCGTTACAGCAGGGCTGCCGAACACTTCCCATTCACTTCAATGGGAGCGCTCGTAACAGCGGCGTTTACGAGCGCTCCCATTGAAGTGAATGGGAAGTGTTCGGCAGTCTGCCGTAATGCCGGCGTGTACGGCTCTCATACACGCCCGGCGTTACGTAGTGTGCATGCACCCTAAAGATGGCTCCTCAGTACTTCTCACAAACAGGGGTGGAACTACCACCATAGCAGCTGCTATGAAGCCGATGACGCACCACATTATCACATATAAGAAATATAAAGCTTCCCAGATACATGTTATTTTCATTTTATTTTATTTCATGCGGTCCGAATTTTTTGCAATTACATGTATGGAGACAATGTGAAAACTTTCAACTCCGGTTGTTCTTGTCGTCCTTCTGCAAAGATAAGACAAATACAGTAACCTTGTTAGAATAGGGACTGCTGAATTATCACAAAGAAATAAAGTTTTTACATAAATTTCTCCCTTGAAAATTCAAATAAAATAAAACAAAAATATGATGTTATTAATAACTAAGTATAGCTAATAGGAGATTCCAGTACTTAAATGTTATCTGCTATCCAATTGACAGGGGATAACTCCTATATTGGTAGAGATCTCATTGCTGACACCTCCACCAATGCAACAGAGATCCCCTGTATTGGGATATAGCTTACAATTGCCGAAATACCTCTTTATACATACTGTACTTAAAGAGGACCTTTCATGGTTTGGGCACAGGCAGTTCTATATACCGCTGAATTCAGTGCACTGTCGGCTTTCCCGATCTGTGCCCCGGGTAAAGAGCTATCGGTCCTGGTACCGTTGCACTTTACAGTCAGAAGGGCGTTTCTGACACTCTGTCAGGAACGTCCTTCTGTACAAGCAGCGCCAATAGCGCTGTATTGTGTGAGTGGGGAGAAACGCCCCCTCCCTCTGCTCACAGTGCTCGTCCATAGACAAGTATTATCAGGAGGGGAGGGAGCGTTCCTCCCCGGGCATAGAGCACAGCGCTATTGGCACTGCATGTACAGAAGGACTGTCCTGACAGAGAGTTAGAAACGCCCTTCTGACTGTAAAGAGCTACGGTACCGGGACTGCTAGCTCTTCACCTGGGGTACAGATCGGGGAAAGCCGACAGTGCGCTGAATTCAGCGCACTGTCGGCTTTCCAACTGTATATAGAACTGCCTGTGCCCCTAAACATGAAAGGTCCTCTTTAAGTGTTATTTAGCATATGCTAACATACCTGTGTATGCCGGTATATTAAGCACATTCATGGAGTATGTATAGGGAACATGTTCAATCACATCATTGATATGCCCTTACACGCATTTTACAAAAGACAGCACTGAAGAGACAGCTCGAATATCAAGTTGTCTCCAATGTGATTCCAGACAAGGCTTACTTATGACATTGAAAGAGTTTACTACTTTTCACCCATTCCAGCATTTGTGTTACTGCATGAGCAACTATCTATTACAGTCAGATTCCCGGTAGTGATCATGTGATCACTGTGGCACACACATAATACAGTTTAAGTATCTTAGGCCCTTAATGCACTATTATAATAATTTAGCGGTTTATAGATCATTCAGAAGCATAACTTACTATGGTCTTTCCAAGGATTACCCCCGGGTACCTCTCAGAAATTATTTGGGTTTTGGTCCAGGCCCCTAAAATGGATATTAGCAGAGTATATTTAGGGATACATATAACGTTTTATTATTACAAAACCTATCCCACATCTAGTTATGTACAGAATATCCCCCTTTTAAATCATGGGTATATGAATATACTGTATATATGTGTGATAGACGAATTTGTTAAAGAGGATCTTTCACTACCTCTAACAACTCCAACTCTTTGGATCCTTCACACTATTTGTTTCCACTTTTTTCTTTAACCCCTACAGTACCCGGGGAATCAGTGGTGTTATTTTAAGCACATTTATGCTCTCAACTGTCAAGTGGGCGGTCCCATCCTGTCTGCTGAAGTCCAGCCCAACCCGTCTGACAGTAGATAGCCTAATTAACACATTGGCTGATAAAATTAAGAGCACCAATTAGTCAGTGGAGGCTAGAAAAAATTTGCAACTGTGCCAGAGGTGCTCAGTGTAGTGGTGCTTATTGAAGATACAAAGAGTTGGAGTTGGTAGTGGTGGTGAAAGGGCTTCTTTCAGAGAAACTTGAATGACAATCTCTTTGTAATCTGCAATGGAGGTCCTGCCATGTACAATTAATAATCTGAATACCTATTGTAATGATCTATTAGACAATTTACCTTTCCAGGTTTACCCTCAGCAGGTGGTTTTCCAGAGGGTGGTGGTGGTGGAGCTCCAGAAGGTCTAGGTTCAAAGGCAGGTGGAGGGATTCCACTCTTGGGAGGTGCTGGACCCAAACCTTCTGGAACTTGTCTTCGAACCACTGAGTGGCCATCATGAGGAGGTGGTAGAGAAGGGTTCGCACCTAGGGGCCCATGTGTACCTTCTGGAATAGGTTTTCCAGAGGGTGGTGGAGGAGGTGGACCTCCTGAAGGGACTTTGCCAGCAGGTGGTGGAGGAGGTGGACCTCCTGAAGGGACTTTGCCAGCAGGTGGTGGGGGACCAGGTGAACCTCCTGAAGGGACTTTGCCAGCAGGTGGTGGGGGACCAGGCGGACCTCCTGGGGGGCCAGGTTTATCTGTTAAAAACAAAATTTTTTGAAAATTTCACAATAAAATTTTGACATATTTATTTTTGAACAATGGAAGTGCTTGTTGCACTGCAGGTCAAATTGCTTAAAACATGTATTTATGCTTCTTGTATAGCACCAACATATTCTACAGTGGTTTACAGACATTGGTGGTCACTGTCCCATATAGGGCTCTCAACCTATATTTCCTATCAGTATGTCTTTGGAGCACAGAAGGAAACTGGAATACCCAGAGGAGACCCAAACAAATACAGGAAGAACATACAAAATCCTTGCAGATGTTATCCTTGGCTAGATTTGAGCGTAGTAGAACCAGTATTGCTAGGTTATATGCATATATATATATATATATATATATATATATATATATATATATATATATATATATATATATATATAGCAATGATAAATGAACCTTCATGCACATTGTCATATCATCGTATGAAGGTTCCACTTAATACAGAGCACTGTAGGTTCCTGTAGGGTTATAGGTTGAACTATGGACTGATGTCTTCATCTACTATGTAACTAATCGAATTTCTGTAGACGTCTTACCAGGTCTGCCAGGTGGCACCGCAAGTGCTTGAGCCACTAGGGCTAGGAAGATGAGGTACTTCATGTCTGCTGACAGCTTCTAGCCACTTCCCTGGAGAAGGAGTTGAAGAGCTTGTGGTGACAGCAGTATGTTTCTCGATATTTAAAGCCCTTCTTCAGTCCCTCCTCTTGTAAATGAGGTATTCTGATTTGTAGGTGCAGGTGAGCAGGTAGAAGAAGAGAGCATGAGTCTGCAAAAATCATAAATAAATGCGCTATGAAAGGGGTCATGCGACTTTTTTTTTTTGCATGTCATTGTCCAAGAATGTGAACAGAAACAACAAAGCGCTATTAAGAATCAATGCTGCTTTATGTGCAAAGTATTGAGTTGCTTCCAGTTATTTAGTTTAGTTCTGCTAAAAATGTCAAGAGATCTATAGGTGTGCAAATATACCCCGTATGTCATTATCCTATAGCATTTCCATAATATAATACACAGAAAAAAAATAATGCACCCTGGAGTTGTTGGAATTTAATGAAACTTTATGTGCGGATGTAATGATGATATATGTAAGTGATTACAATATTAGAGCGAGAGGAGAAGTTTATTGGGCAAACTGTATAATTGGAAGTAGACTCTAGTACCCGGGTGTGGCTGCCTTATACCCTGGATACAAGATGAGATATGGTTGGGCATCTGTATGGTATCCTGCAGCACAGATCATACATACTTGTAGGTTGTTATTGCTGCCAACCCAGATGGTCCCATAAGTGATCATTTGGCCATAAATCTAGTGACCCGGCAGGCTAAGAACTGTAGTAATCTGGTGGAAACCTTACTAGGAAACGCTTCCTGGTTGTGGGTGAGCATTACCTTGTTGAAAAATGGTAGTTGACAGACCTGCCATAAGAGACAAAATTTGCTAGAATGGGACTGATAGGGAATGTGAAACCAGTGGCGTAACTACCGGCGCAGCAGCAGAGGCAGCTGCCACAGGGCCCGGGACATTAAAGGCCCGACGACAGCCACTATCACTGCGTTTTAATTTTTTTTTTTTTTTTTTTTTAATAGGCCGCTACCGGCTGGGATCGGTATCGGTAAGTGATGCCGGGGGCCCCACAAACACTATCATTATACTCAGGGAGGGTGTGTGTCTTTTCAGCCCCCCGAGTATAATGATTGGAGGCCCGGGAGAGTTAACAAACATAAAAAACACTGTAACTTACCTCTCCACAATCTGGGCAGGCTTCAGGCCTAGTCGTCTGACGTCACATGACCCCGGCCTGCGTCCCTGGTCATGTGACGTCAGAAGATGGACTGCAGCGGAGCCGGGAGATAGTTGAGTAACAGTGTTTTTTTTTTTTTGTTTTATCCCCCCTGGGTCTCCAATTATTATACTCTGGGGTCTGAAACCCCAGAGTATAATAATTGTTTATGGGTGTCCACAGTGGGGCATAATATTGTGTGCAGGGGCCACTATGGGGTACAATACTGCGTACAGGGGCCACTATGGGGCATAATACTGTGTGTAGGGGCCACTAAGGGGCATAATACTGTGTGCAGGGGCCACTAAGGGACATAATACTGTGTGCAGGGGCCTCTAATGGAAATAATAATGTGTGCTGGGGCCACTAAGGGACATAATACTGTGTGCAGGGGCCACTAAGGGACATAATACTGTGTGCAGGGGCCACTAAGGGACATAATACTGTGTGCAGGGGCCACTATGGGGCATAAAAGAGCGCAGGAAAGCGGAGGAGGGGGGCGGTCATCAGAGCACAACAAAGTGCTCTCCATATTGCAATTCTAAGGCGTAGTAGGGATACCCTGGCTAAGTTTGACCAAGCAGCAAAAAAGCTAAATTAGATATGACAACTGGGAAGCTGAAGGCTGTGATGAAGGACTACCTTAATGAAAAGTCGTCTGGGTTTGATGGTCAACTGGGGGCTATTTAAGCAATATAATAATGTTTTGTTGCCTGAGACAGGATAAAGCTGTGACATTGCCAGAATCTAATATGCTTTTTTTTTTTTTTGCTATGCATTGACATCAATTTTCAAAGGTTTGGCAAACAGGCCCATGGTGTTTGTCTTAAAGTTGATTTAAATTGACCAAACTGCTTTATGTCAGGAAAGTCAACAGTGATCAATACTTAGAGACTCTCTAAACCTGTAGACCTACTTTAAAGGGGAGTGGCATAAGGATGTCCTCTCTCTTGATACTGCCGTGGTCTTTGGTATTGTTGATTGTATGTTTCTATGAAGGTGATGAATTGTATGATTTTCAGTCCCCAGGCAAATGGCTTGGTGTTGGCATCTTTTACAATAGAAGGGGGAATCCATCATGAGCGTCCTCTATTCCCATTTCTGTTTGCCCCGGTCATTGGGCCTTTGACTTGTTCAGTAAGAATGTCCATGGAAATGATAGGGTTCTTCCATCGTAGCATTAAAACATGCGCTATATGCAGATGAGATGTTTCTCTTTCTAGGTGACATGGGGGTCTCCCTGTTGGGCTTGGTTGATCACTGGCAATCTAAAAAGTGGGGCCATGCTACGAATTGCCAGATTGCTACATAGGCAAGAAACTTGATTCTACAACTTTAGTAGAGATTTATGGAATTTATCAAAATGAACGGGAAGAGAATGAAGTTTATTAGAGGAAGACAAAAATAGGAAATTTTACAAAAGTCTGGGCCCCATGGCTGAATACTCTGGGACTCTCGTCACCTCAACATTTGATTCTCTATTGCAGGTATTGATAATGGTCATTAGGTGCTAGTAAAACACTGTATACACTCTTATTGACAGCTATTGGGATTTGCTGGATATCAGAATACCTAGTTTTCCTTTTTTGATACACCAAACAATTTCATATCTGTAAATGTTCCTAACAGAGAAGGGGAATTGGGATTTTGCTTCTCTGAAGGGCCTTTTTTGTGCTGTTGTGTGTGTTTGTAAAGTGAAAACAGTTTAATTTAAAAAAAAATAAAAAATTGAAAAAAAAAAATACCAAATTGTTGCAATTTTTTATTTTTGAAAATAAGGGCCAAAAAAGAGCATTCCGTTTTTTGCCACTCTTTGATGTCAGGGTTCTGGCGTGCACTGCTTGAGAAATTCCCCCAATATTTCTTTACGAAGCAATTTTTTTTTTAAACTTCAGTCATTCTTGTCATCCTTCTGCAAAACAAAATAATACCGCCATAGTTAGATAAGTATGGAGACCTGATTTAACAAATATTATCAAATTGAGATTAATTTGTTATATATGTACTAAGTATTTATTTTTCCTATTTTAAAAAAGGTATTTTTTTCTATTTTTTGAATAGACTTTTTGATTCTATTTCATTTGTTATTGACCATATGTATGAATTTATATTCAGTTGTGATGTTGCTGATCTGAGTCCGTCTGCCGCTGTTTGCCACCGGCCATCGCAAATAGTCATTTGCTGTTTTTTTTCTAGAAATTGTCAGCTGTAATAGCAAAAGTCATTCAATTCATAAGAGTCTCATGTGTTGGGTAAGCTTAAGTGTGGCGCTATGTCCTACAGTCACATTTCTGACAGTGATCATGTCTATACAGTGCCCAAACAATCATTGATTTAATAGTGCGTCAACATGGAGCAAATATCTTTGCATGGATTTTTATGAGAACTGAATGATGAAGAGAATCTAACAGCTTACAGGTGAATAAAAAGCATCTTACCATGATCTTGGTTTCCCGGGTTTCTGTTGTGGGCCATCACCTGGATGGTTTGGTTTAGGAGGTCGGCTTGCATCCTTTTGGTGTGTTTGGTCTACATGTGGAGCCCTTGTAGGATTCCCTGCACCAAGATGTCGCTTGTGTCTAGGTTTATGACCCTGAAACAGATGTTAACAGATATTTCTGAAGCTCAAAGTAACTTTAGGATTGGTAAGCACATATTTAAAAATATGGAGCGATATTTGATTGGGGACATTTGGGAACAAAGACTGGATGCTGGGGCAGTTCCTTTAAAAGGTCAGGACAGTAGAGTATGAGTTGATTTTTTATTTTTCGGCACTTGGGTCTCCATTTAATATACTTTGGGGTCTTAAGAGAGTATAATAATGGCACTTTTGATTCCAACCAATAATAATGATTCATGGGTGGAAAATCCTGAAATATTAAAAAAATTTCTAATCTGTTCACTTATTATCGACCTTTTTAAGATACAGGTCCTACTACCAAACATATAAATTACAATTTTAATGATAATTCATAGTTTTTTACACAATTTACCTGTTCAGGTTTTCTTGATTCAGCCTCAACAGGAGGCTTGCCAGAGGGTGGTGGACCTCTATGGTCAATGTCTTGTGGAGGGTTGCCAGTCTTGGGTGTTGGTAAACCTGATGGAATGTGTCTACGAGGTCTAGGATGGCCATTAAAACCTTCCTGATGAGGTGGTCTGGAAGAGCTCTCATGTGAGGATTGTTCATCTACTTCATGATGATCAAAAGGACCATGTGGACCTTCTGGGGGACCAAAGCCAGGACCAGGTCAACAATTTTTGAAAATTTTACATGTAGAAATATTGAAATTCTCTCAAATTGGTAGCATGAAATGACACATGCAAATAGTGGTGTAACAAAGCAAAGACATTCTCAATATATAGTGGCATATACAATTCCTACAGCATAACATACAGCTTTACTATTGTGTTTGTGGCTGGAACATGGAGTAAAATGTTTCAGTATGTGGCTCATCTTAGTGTATCTAGTTTGACAAACAAATGATATCTTGTTTGACAAGTGGGCGTGTTTCTGCGGAAATAGGCAGCACTCCCAGGGAAGGGGAGTGTCTTAAATGTAAAAAAAAAAACTTGCATGAAAAGCTTTGTCAGATTTATCACTCAGCATCAGCCACTGTGATAAATCTGGCATATTTTCAGGCGGTCTACTCTAATTTTACACAGTTACTAAATGTGGGTCAATGTGTTTTGATTACAAACATTGGTAACAGTATTTGATCCAGGTAAAGGAGTGAAACGATAATTTACACAATTATTATAATTTATAGAAATGTCATTCATTGGTCAAAAAACTTATTGTTTAAAAATACAGCCTGAAGAAGGAGACGTCTGCTTTTAAACAGATCAGACGTCAATGCTAACCTTCTGGATGAGTTGGTCTGGAAGAGTTGTCGAGTGGTGGTTGTCCTGTTTGGTTGTAGTGATCAATAAAATGGCCATTGCCAGTGGGTGGTGGATTCGAAGGTTTAGGATCAAATTGACCAAATGGACGGCCAAAGCCAGGACCGTGCTTATCTGTTACAGAAAACAATTTTTGAAAATTTCATCTGTATGATTTCTTTTTCTTTTGTCACTGAATTTGCATAAAATTAGTTAATGAAAGACACTAAATGGGGTGATACAATTATAGAATACAATTGTGAGAGAAAATGTGAAGCGTACGTTCTAAAAATCTTGGCAGAAAACATGGAAAAGAATGTCGAGTGAACTATGGCATATGGAGTTTTTCCTAATTTCCTAATATGGAGCCATATACTGCCCTATAGTGCAGATCAAACTGTTGTAGCATTTGACATGTGCATCATAATAGCGTATGGAACAGTTTTTTTTTTTCTGTGTGAATCATATAAGTACAGTATAGCCCTATGTAGCACCCATAATATACAACATTCAGCAATCTTCGACTTTCTGCCAATTTCAGTCACTAAGATGAATGGGGCTGATCTGCAGGTTCTACAGCTGATCAGCCATGGATCGAGCAGGGCGATTACTTTTTCAACATCTGGCTTCAGTCTCTGCCTCCGATTGAATACAATGCGAGGCAGATTCAGGGCAGAATTTTGGCCCTGATTTTGAGTCAGAATTCACTTAAAAATCAGCTCCAAGTTCCTACTTGTGAAGAATGGACACTTAGATTCCAGTTCTCATGTATCTTGATATGATCACTATGTAGCCACTAATAGGCGCTGGGGAGATAGAGCGGAGTGCGGGTGTCAGAGATCGATCAACACTGGGCGTTACTGTATTCCTCTGTCTAAGCGATACCATCAGAGTATAATGTTGTCTATCGTAAGTCAACTGTTAAAATATTGGATCTTATGACAGCCTCTACTGTGCCTTCACATGCCATTGATTTCACGGAGAGGTTGTGGCTGTTGGATACAACTAAAAAATATGAATGTGGCATGTTTCATAGTATTTTACATGGACTATATGAATCAGGACGGAATATGTCTGTTATACATTTAACATATATGGCCACCCTTAGTAATGTCATTTTATCATCAATCTTCATATCATACTACCCTATAATAAGAAGACACATTTCTGTATTCTACAAGTGATAAGATTCTTACCAGGTCTTCCGGCTGGCCCAGCAAGTGCTTGAACCACTAGGGCTAAGAAGATTAGGTATTTCATGTCTGGTGACGGTGCACTATGTTAGAAAGAAGCAACAGAGCTGTCTGGGATGTCCACTTCGCCTTGGTCTATATTTAAATCGGTTCTTCAGCCCCTCCCCTTGTGAATGGGGTCTTCTGATTTGTAGTCACAGGTGAGCAGATAGAAGTGGAAAGGATGAGTCTGCAAACATCTCTAGGAAAGTACACGGGGATGGAGAGTCATGTGAGTTCATTCTGTGTATACTATTGTCCTGGAATGTAAGCAGAGACATTACACTTTTCATATGCACTGCTGCATCTAGGTGACACAGCACGGAATTGCAAATTCATGGAAATAAGGAGTGCTTGGTGCTTTTAGTCATTTGGTTTAGTTCTTTATATTTATAAGCATTTAAGGGAAGGGAGTGATGTGCAAGCAATCCTTTTCACCCTCTTCAAGAGTATGCTGTGTTTCTAAGAATGTATTATTGTAAACAGTTATTGTTCCTTTAAGTATTCTCATATTATAATTTTTTTTTTTAACTTTCCTACATAGCAAGACTGGTTTAAGTTGAGACTTGGTCAGAGTGAACGCCGGATTTATGGCCTGTACAGTATGCCAGGAGGGCAATAATAATATAATAGTTCTCTATGGTGCTAGGAGTCCTTGCTTCCCTGCACTTTTCTCTCTGCATGTTTCGTGCGTAAACCACACGGACCCCCTTATACTCTATGGGGACCACGGGTTTCCCAGGTAACTGCTTTTTAATGCATATAGGTTTCCGTTCGGGTCTCCTCAAACAGATTCCCCAAATGGAGACCCAAATGCAGATGAGAACTGGGCATAAGAGTGAGTATATGTATGTCCGACCATGTGATTAAAGGGGTATTCCCACGTCGCATACTCGCTAGTCTTCACTGCTGTAAATTCCTCTTTCTTCCAGCTTTGTTGCGTCATTGGTGGACGGGGTTACATATGCAAAGCCAGCGGTGAGAAGTCGTCGCTTCTATGCCACTGGCCCTGCGTATGCGTTGCCGATGCAGCTAGGCATCGGATGTACAGCCTTCACAATGTAATACAGACCCGGCATCCGCTGTAATAGAGAGGCGGATGCCGGGAGTGTAGACGCCGGCACAGGTGCCTGCAACATCGCTTCACTCCTGCCCTGCATGAAGCCAGCAGCGGCAGGAACGATGCTGCTATTCCGCTCCTCCGCCTCCCCTCCCCTCCGGAATAGCAGCATCGCTCCTGCCGCTGCTGGCTTCATGCAGGGCAGGAGCTTAGCGACGTTGCAGGCACCTGTGCCGGTGTCTACTCTCCCCGGCATCCGCCTCTCTATTACAGCGGATGCCGGGTCTGTATTGGCGGCCTCTTCCCCCCCCCCCCCCCAAAGTGTAAACTACCCCCCCCAGGCTCGCTCCGGTGCACTTAGCCCCTCCTCCCTCCCCCCTGAGAGCAGCAGATACATCACTTGACTTATGACCAGATAAGTCAAGGGATGTGTCAACAGAGAAATGAATAAAGTAATATACTGGACAAACAAAGCAGTTTTGCTGAAGCAGTGTATTTAGGAAAAGTCTTACATCCACATTATCTAGCAGTATAGATAGGATCCTTGTGATCGGACAACCCCATTAAGTTTTTTTCTTATTTAATGTCTTTTGTGGATGAATTAATTTACATATTTAAGAGATTGTCATGGGCAAATTCCCCATACCACCCATATAAGATTCGTAGTCCTAGGTTTACCTTTCACTGCTTATTTTCCAGGATTGGGGCAAGCATTGGGTAGTATTACATTATGTCAGATTACATACACATGGGGTTACATGGATACTAATGAATGATTCACAAATACTTCAGAGGGACGGTTCCTGAGATTGAGTTTACGTCTTCATTTTTGCTGTTTCTTTACCCTAGACAGAGTATGGCAGTGCCCAGAGCTAAAAACACCCCAGAGCCATCAGCAAAGGGGGACATGACTTTGGGATGGGGGAACCAATAACTCCTGCAGTTTCTTCTTTGTGCAGTGGTTGTGTGGATATATACAGGCTGGTTCAGCTTTAAGAATATATATGTGTGTATTCAGCATTGGGAGTATATACTATGTGAATATTCAGCTTTAGGAGTATAGATGTATGTATATCCAGTGCTAGGAGTTTACATGTGTGTATATCCAATGCTAGGAGTATATGTGTATATATCCAGTGCTAGGAGTATATAGTGCCTAGTTTGTTTCTGTAGGGAGCGAGTAGTTTATAAATAGATGTGACTTTCTGTCGCCTCCACCTTCTCTCTCACCACAAGGGCTGGAGGAAACATGTCTGCATTATCAGGGAGTATAATACTGGGGTCTATCACCTCACACAACACTGGTGTGACCACATCCATATTAGATATCACTACTAGTTTAGTATATACTGCAGTATTACCTCAGGATTTATGCAGTCACATAGTCCCCTCATGTATTTACCTCACACATGGCTGATATATCCTATATACTGCAGTATTACCTCAGGATATATACACATAGTCCCTTCATGTATTTACCTCACACATGGCTGACATATCATAGATGACTGCTGTATAATACAGACTGTCCATGAGTCCTGGAGACTGCGGGTCTCTATGGTGGAGGTGACATGTAATGGCGACCCTGTGGTGAGAGGGACAGCCTGATATCAGATATACAGTGTGGTGATGGTAATGGAGGCCGCACTGATATCCCTGTATATACCTCCAGCTCTGTGCTAATACTGATACTGCTGGGATAGGTACAAGCTAATAACTTCTATGTATTTCTTATGGCTGTATACTGGCCATACTGTGTATACCCATACCGTATACAGGTTATTTTTAATTGGCATGGTGGGGGGTCCTTGGAGTTGGTTGAAATTTTCAGAGGTGTGGAAACATGGTGTTCGTTTCCCGTAGGATTAGCTGCTGTTTCGGTCTGGCTGGTCTTTGGGCTCCTGCTGAGTTATTACATGTAGTAATCTGCCATGGCATCATAAGTACCTATTTTATGTTGAATACCAAATAACTTATAATAAATAAAAACGCACACACCATTTCTTTAGTGGAATAAAATTTGGCCACGGTGTTTATTTTAGGTAACCCAATATTTTAAAAACTATTTATTAAGTTCAAGAATAAATAAATAAATCAATAAATAATTAAATAACCAATAAATAATGAATTTAATCATTAATCAATCATATTAACCATGTCCTATCAGTAATCGCTGATAAACTGACCCACAAGCCATGACTTCCTAAGACATGGCCCCCCCAAAACACCGAAGCCAAAATTCAATAATGTTTTGAAGACCAACATTAAATACATTGTTTCCAATATCTGAGAAATGTATGCCATCAAAACGGTACATACCTACCTCAAAACCTTCAAGATCGACATGTCTGTAAGAGAAACCGTTAATGCTTGGTAAAAACTTATTCATTGCTCTGTTCAACCTCTTCCTAATTTTTTCACAAAATCTGCTTGAATTTCCCAACCATAACAATCTAGGAGCAATCTCAGAGAAGCCTATTACTACCTTAGGAAGCATGCATTTGATCAATGCTAAATCTTTCCTCATCTCCCAGAGCAATGAAATAGTTTTTACCTTTCCCACATCATTACCACCACAGTGTATAATTAGCAAATCCGGGGAAGGACAAACATCAATTAACAATTTAATTTCACCAAGCAATCTTTTCCAGGTTAACCCTCGTATTCCTTTCCAGAAAATTGACAGTTCACTATTAAAGGTTAGATTCTCAGTGTAACTTCTTTCTCTAGCACGTTTCTGAGCCCAGTGGATAAATGAGTGACCTACAATCCATATGACCGGATTAGTGCCTAATTAAGAAAAAATAAATAGTTAATTCTCTAAGCATAAATCAGGACGAACATATAAATTAAACTTATTGGAGCTCCATCTGCCAATTCTTTTGATGATTGAGTCGTCTAGACCCAATCTAGCTGCCTCAGTGGCAGCGCCAATCCTAAACGAATGTGCGGTAAATTTGAAATCCACCAAGCCCAAAGCTCTCAAAGCCTTCTTTAACACTGCTGAAAACTGATATTTAGTTAACGGTAAAGAATTCTTATGCATTAATAAAGGACCTTCCCCAATTGGTCTACAGTCTAACCAATCTACCATATTTTGAACCGGGCACAACTTTTGTCCAGGAATTCGCGCTAATTTCAACAATTGACCCCTACCCAATTGGTCAGTCTTAGATCGCCGTATTAAAATAAAAACCGCATCCTGTTTTACTTGTACATCTGATCTTAACAATGGTGAATTTGATTGCGCATTTATTGCAACTAATTCACTAATCCTCAATGCAGCAAAAAAGGCAATTACGAAAGCTGTTCTAAATAAGCGAGCTTCAAATGCATCTGAACAAACTGACGCCATTACCTCAAATAATTTAGATAGTAAATCAAAAGTAATAGGTCTCCTCTCGTCCATACGTATCAGACTCCTTTTATGACCTTTCAATAACTGCTTAACAGGGAAAAAACTCAATAATGGTCTCTTCCCTTTTAGCTTCAGAAAAAAAGGAGACTCCAGCTAATATCTTGGAAACGGTAGAAACCGCTTTCCCTCCTTCAAACAAACTATTTACAAAAACTAAAGCAACCTCTGCTTCGATATTCCAACAATCAATTTTATGAAAGTTACAAAAGCCTAACCATTCCCTCCATGCAGCAGAGTAACCTGCCCATGTACTAGGGCAAACTGAATTCTTAATCCCCATTGCTATTGATCCCAGATTAATTCCCATAAATGGGGCGGGCAAGGGATTCCCTTCAAATCCGCATTGGGCACCAACTTCCGGAAAACGTCCCACTGACAACGAGAAATTGAATCCGCTATTAAATTTCTCTTACCTGCTACATATTTATCCTTAAGCCATATGTTCAATTTTAAACAGCATAACACTAAGTGTCTCAATAATTTACCTGTAAAAACACATTTTGATGACAATGTATTTATAGCGAAAAGCACTCCTTTGTTATCAGTATGAATGAGTATCCTCTTATTGCAAAATTGTGCTCCCCAAATTACAATAGCCACTAAAACCGGGAACAGTTCCAAAACAACAATCCTCTTAGTTACTTTAGATTTCACCCAAGATTCAGGCCAGCGCTCCGCAGACCATTGATTGTTAAAGAAAGCGCCGTACCCCACGCTACCCGCTGCATCCGTAAATAAATTCAACGCATCAGCATCCTCAAACTCATCTTGAACACAACTTCTACCATTATATTGCTCTATAAATTTCAGCCATAGCCCTAAATCGTCCTTTAATGAACGGGTCAACCGAATGTGACTACGAGGAGACTTTAGTCCCCTTGTAGCAAAATAAAGGCTTTTACAAAATACTCTGCCCATCGGCATTATCCTGGTGGCAAAGTTCAACTGACCTAATAGTGATTGCATTTCTTTTAAGGTCGTTTTATTTTTTGCTAACATATCTACCAAACAACTTTTAATCTTAACTAATTTCTCTACCGGTAAACTAAATTCAAACTTAACAGAGTCTATGACTATACCCAAAAATTCTAAGTTGCTACAAGGAAAAACAGTCTTATCTAAAGCTAAAGGGACATTGAACAATTCACAAATCTCCATAAACTTCAACAACGAGTCATAACATAACTGCGAATCTGCATCCCCAATAAATAAAAAATCATCTAAATAATGAAAAATACAACAATCTGGTAGACAATCCTCAATTACCCATTGCAGGAAAGTTGAGAAAGACTCAAAATAAAAACAAGACAAAGAGAAACCCATTGGTAACATTCGATCATAAAAATAAAAACCCTCAAACTGCATACCAAGAGAATTATACCCTAATGGGTGAACCGGCAATAACCGAAAAGCGGACTTTATGTCCGCTTTTGCCATGAGAGCACCTTTTCCAAAACGTTTCAAACCCGGTATTACATCATCAAATGATGAATACTGAACCGAGGCGACCGATTTATCCACCTCGTCATTCAATGACTGACGAGGCGGGTAAGATAAGTGATGAATGAGCCTAAAAGCTCCTTCCTCTTTCTTAGGTACAATACCAAGAGGTGATATTCTGAAATTCACAAATGGTGGGGATGCAAAAGGACCAGCTATCCTACCTTCTTGAACCTCTTTGAATAATTTATCTCTTACGATTTCTTTATAACATTCAACTGACTTTAAATTCCTATAACAAATGCAACCATTACCCTTAAATTCAGGCACTAAAAAACCATTTAAAAAACCTTTCAATAGCAATTCAGCTCTCTGTTTGTCTGGGAACCTGTTTAACCATGGCAACATTTTTAATACCCTCACCGGCGTCGATACTTTTTGACAACAACTCCTTAGAACTGGGCTGTTGCTGTCCTGCTGCTTTCTTAAAACATCGTGATACCGGGTGTGCTCCTGAACAAAAGGAGCATTCATGCCGGTATCTACAATGCTGTAACCATTTACAAGTGGAATCGTTAAAAGCAAAACAAATACCTTTTTTAAACTGTGTCTGATTAGCCACCAGTTGTCTAGCTGATGCTGAGCGCTGTGGAATCATTAGATTAATCCACAGGCCGACATCTTTAACACCCCAACGCAAGTTTGGATGCACTGCAAGTTTTTGTCTAAATGACTCATCATATGCAAACCATGCAGTGCCCCCAAAATTTCTATAAGCCTCTAAGACTATATCCACATGTTGGAAAAGCCCGCTACATTTAGTCGGATACTTTTCCCCTAAAATTGCTGCGTAGACACAAAAGGCTTGCAGCCAATTATTAAAGGAGCGAGGCACAATACGTTTACGCTCGTCCTCCTTCTCGTCTTTTCTATCACTCCGCAAGATAGTCTCTCTTGCGGAAGGAAGTAAAGACAATAAATCAATAAACTCGTTTTTCCATATTTTTTCCTTAACAGAATTCGACAAATGAAAACCTAACGGTGTTACCTCACAAGCCAAGGCCTCCTTGGCGCATGTCTCAGCCACTCCGCTGCCCTTCTCCAACAATGGGAGATTAACTAAAGTGGGCGCAGGAGTAGCGGACACCGATGCGTCCGGACACCAGGCTTTAACTAAAGGATTATCAGATTTAACTGTTTTTAAACAATGTGACATTAATGTAAAGAATTGTGAAACAAAATCATTACTAAAATTAGGGACAGATGAAACATGGATGTTCTCACCCATTGAAGAGGACTGGTCCACCTCCCTCATGTTCTCCACAGACGCCAATGGGACTGTTGCATCAGGTCCTTGCTGTCTTGGACAAGGCTGTGTGGTAATCCCTCTTGCTGGACGGCTTGTACCTGCTCCAGCCGAAAGATGTCTTCTACCCGGCCACTGTGCTGACCGGGGGCTAGAACCGACAACCTGCTGCCAGCTCGCCTCTCTGCTTCCCGCTGCTGGGCCTCCCGAAGGTCCCGGCTCCGCTTCAGCTGTCGCCCTCACAGCCCAGCGTTCGGCTGCTTCCTCCTCACGCGGCTTCCTGCTTGGAGGAGGAGCCGCTCGCCGACTGCCACTGGGCCTGCTTCGCTTTAGCGAGGGTGGAGGGGGCGTGTATGATCTCCGGCTTTTCCTCGCTCTTTTGCCATGCCGGATACACGCCTCCGCTCCGGCCCCCACCTCAGCTTCAGCGCCGGCCTCCCGCAGCAGCTCTTCTTCTTCTTCCGCCGGAACCCCGATGGACAGGACGTCCGCTGTGGCTGCCTCTTCGGCCGACGCCTCCGCTGCCGCTGCTAAAGATGGTGCCGGCGTATCGCTGAGGCAGCGCCTCAGCCATTCTTCCCCGCCGGCACTTTCCGCCTTCCAGAGGAGCTGACGAAGTAGATCTTCCATCTTCTGGCTTGATTGAAGGTCTTGACGAACTGCCTGAAAACAGCTGATTGGCGCTCTATTTATTACTCAAAATTCCCGCCAAAATTTTACAGCTGCCAATCAGCTGTTTCCCCATCACCGAGCTGTTGCTATGCTTGCCAACAAATCTTCCACCTATGCTGACCTAAACTTGACCTCTCTACACTTTGAGGTGAGTACTTTTAGGCGGGAAATACAAATGCCATAAAATTGTACAGCTTTAAAACCTGAGGAGACATAAAAAGCTATTAATAAAATGTTAACCCTTTCAGGTACTATGTCGCCATGAGACCCCCAAGCAAGGCTGCTCTGGGGGTCCTTTACATTCTGGGTGTTATGGCGCCCCTGAGCCTGTACTTGTGGCTGGGGGTAATATGGTGCGGTGGAACAGATTGGCGGCCAGACCTTTGTAGCTCCAAGGACTCCCCCCTCAAGAGGAAGGGGTTTGTATCAGGACAAGATAAGCACTGGGGTTATTATTATTAACCCTTCCTATATATGGCGTCTACTGATCTATATGTGACCTCTGTATTAGAGCCCAACACATTTAGACAATGGATATCAGACAAATACTGCAGTGGATTATTGCATTTCTTCTCTTCATGTGTAGCCGGTGATTTAGGAACATTTATAGTTTGTATCTGGATAAGTATATGGATTACTATTAATATATATTACTATGACATATAATGCTGCAGCTCCAATCCCTGACTATGGCATATACTATGTGATGGGTTATTTCTCAGTGGTGTCCTATAATAGTATAATTTTGTACCCACTGACAGCTGCTAAGTCTTTCCTTATTACCTACATGGCTCTGGATTATTCTGGAGCTGGTATAGCTTAAATATTATTGCTTATATAGTATTTATATAATATTTAGTGTGAGCCATCATTCTTATTTGTGTTCGAGCACCTTTAATTCCTTGGTGCTGTCTTCTTGTGCGCGTCTTTTTGCGCACGCGTGGACGCACGCGCAAAAAGACACGCGTTATGCAAACATGCCATTGAACTCAATGGCTAACTACATTTTACACGTGTAAAATGTACAGAATACACCGAGCGCATACAGAATACACGGGCGTAAACTCCGTGTGAAGGGGCCCTTTGACCCATGGCTGTTATGGTAACAAATCGACACAATGAGTTAGCAATGTAAGGACACCAATTTGCTCACAGAAGGATACTTATCTAAGGGGAAGAAAGACCGGAAACATACGTAACATGCAAACACGCAGAGAACAATACTTTGTTTGCTATAGGACTAAGTGCATTAGGTCCATGTACAGAGGTTTATGAATGGTATGTATGTAGAGTGATTACAATACCGTATGTTATAGCGTTACTATGTAGTTTGTTCTTTTTATGACTCATGACATCAAGTCCTGTCATGTTGAAGATATAGTTCAATGAGCCGGCAGCATGTTATAGGGAAGGACGAATAAGCCAATGGCTAGAAAGATTCATGGGAAAACAGTATGATTTGCAATTCATTGGTTGAGATACTTGTTGTTCTTTGTTTAGGAGTCCAGTCAGTGACTGACACCTCTGTGTGCATGCTCGTAAAGGAAAAGCTAATTAGTCATTAACACCTTAGGATAGGTTACCATAGAGATAAGTGAACCAGCTCGGAAAGAACTAAATTTGTCCCCAATTTTACAAAACTTTTGAAGTTTACCACCCATGAATGGCTATTATACTCTAAGGTCTCTTCAGAACCCGGAGTAGAATAAGTGGATTCCCAAATATAATAATTACTTAATAAACATAATGCTCAACTTCCCTTAGTTCTCCTGGGCTCCTTCAGGGTTCACGTCCGACCTTCTAAGTGACCTGTGCTACCCAATCCTCAGGTCTAAGTGGTCCTCAGGAACCTATGATATCACCCGGCAAGACCAGATGAGGATCCCAAGGGAGCTCTGGACACTGCCAGGGAACCCAGAAGAGGTGAATATAAGTGTCCTCAAAAGAGACCCCAGGGTATAAAAATCGCACTTCTAGTTCTAAAAGGAAACCGATGGACGACCCTTTCAAATATTCGCAAAGCAAATCTCACATCCATCTCTAGTTATCAATATCAGACCGAGTAATCTGATACCCAGCACCCCCTTCCTCAGAAGTTACCAGACTGCTGGCTATAATAGACTATTTCAGCTTCCATTCACTTACTAAGGATAGATCGTCAATATCTTAACCACAAAAACCCCCTTAAAATATATTTTTTTGTCATAACATTGCATTCCTAAGTCTTGATAGGGGCAAATTTCTGCCTGAATTGAAGATGTCAAAACAAACTACTAAACTAAGGTTTTGACCATAGTCTACAGTCATGGCTAGGATTGCAGATAACGTTGGCTAGGAATTACCCGGTACATCCCTATGGATCAATAAGACTAGCACTGGATCTGTACTTTGTAGAGGGAAATGGGCAGCACTGGTTTTAAAGATTCCTTATAATCTTTGTGCATGCCATGTCATGTTTTTTAGTAAGACTGTAAGGTAGTATAACAATATTATTAGAACATTTCGGTTTCCATGCCTGATCATTACATCATTACCGCTAAGTCTCTGGTTATCTTCTCAGGACTTCAAACAAGATCACACCCAAGCCTGCTGTCGAAAAATGTCTGAATTTTGAGAACAGAAATAATAATCCTCAAAATTGTAAAGTTTATTGGTGTGAATGGTTTATTTTTAGCAAACATAATCCCTTTGGATTATTATTACGCTTTTGTTCCCTTTGTCTTCGTGTCTATTGTAAGAACAGCATTTTACAATGTACCGTGTCAGATTTCGCCCAAATACTCTGCCCAGGAACAGGATTAGTACAGGCTGCTGCATCAAGTTGGTTCTACCTAGAGACCATTGTATATGGCTACTTTACTTTTTAGTGTATCGACCATATTGCTGTTTTAGTAACAGATTTCTTTCCCTATTTTACTCTATAGGGACTGCCACACTTTCAGCTCACCAACCCTCCTTTCAGACCAACAACTGTTTATTGAAAATCAAGCCTTTAGTCATTGAAGACTGAGAAAACAACATCACTTTAAGAGGTAGCATTGTACTGGCCAAAGGATTAAGGCATGTCCCAGTCTCCTAGAGAGGAGAGAACCAGGTGTGTAGTATAACCTTTTAAAGCATTACATTACTACTGTGGAGTTCTTCCACCAGACTATCTTCCTGACCCGGACCTGCAGCATTTTCTGATCAGGGGTGTAGCTATAAGGGGTGGAAAGTTACCAGTCTCCACCAAGCTCTGGAACCCGAGGGACCCCCAAAGATCGCCACAAAAATTATACCATCATTCTAAATGGCACATGCTATTAAGTGGCAAATGTGGTCAAGAATAGGACATGCTTTTTGCGGTTCTTTTCTACGGCTCAGACACATGGTGGTAAAACCTGCAAACCTGTGACCATAGAAATGAATGAGTCTGTACTTTTATCTGCAATTACAGGTTTGTAATTGTGGCTAAAAGCCATGTTCATGTGCATGGAGTCTGAAGCAAGTGATATTTGGAGACCATATGGGTCTTCATGATGGTTCCTGTAGGGGTGTCTTGTTGGTGAATGAACCAACGGGGGACGGCTCCTGTCTGAGAACTGACAACTCATTTAACTCTGGCCCCTGCACAGCTAACCCTATCTCCTACATAGCTACCCGCACCTCTTAGGGGGAGTTCACACGGAGTTACGTGCCGCGAGATTTGGCACGTAGACGCCGCGTGACCCTTTTGCGTGCCGTACACGCTCCCATTCATTTCAATGGGAGCGGGGATCGTATGCGCCGCGCTAGTTTGCGGCCGTGCATTTATTCACGGCCGCAAACTAGCGCGGCGCATACGATCCCCGCTCCCATTGAAATCAATGGGAGCGTGTACGGCACGCAAAAGGGTCCCGCGGCGTCTACGTGCCAAATCTCGCGGCACGTAACTCCGTGTGAACTCCCCCTCACACAGATAACGTCACCCCCTATATGACAAGGTCCTCCCCAAACCAGTCTTTCCACTTCTTTTTAACCTGATGCTATAATAAGATCAGCTAGCATGTCATACCATTAGGTTAAAAGATGAAGAGGAGGGGAGATAAGACAATGGGAATTCCCCAACAGGACGGAGAAAACCATTCGAGTGAATACAAGCATGTTCTGCTATGTTCTATGGTCTGTGCATTAACCTTCTTTTGCAAACATTACTGTTTGCTTTACTGTTGCGCTGTGTACATTATACCTGTAGTGTGACATCACAATCCTATACAGAAATCCTACATAGATTGGTAAAGCCGTGGGGCCGATTTATGCTAATAGCTCCATGCTGTGTATAGTATAGGCATCATAAGCATCCAAAAACAGCTGATCCATGCTATGGCCCTCCACTGACCAGATATTTATGGCCTATCTTATAAATAGACCATAGAAAGTTTCCTGGGCAACATTCTAGATAGAAGAAGGGGTGATCATCTATTCTTATTCAATATTCTGTAGCAAAAGCACTCAACTACTTTTAGTGAAGATTTGATGACCAGGGTCCACCAATTTGGGTCTCTACTTGTATCTGCAATCACCATGGTCATGTGCAAGCAGCCTGAAGCAAGCGATCCTTGGAGACCATGTGAGATGAGTGCTCTGCATGTTTTCTGTAGTGGTGTGTTGGTCGAGAACTAGCCAAGTCTTTGTGCCAACTTTTCAAGCTAATGAAAGTAGTCTGATCCTAGCTGAGAACCGACAGCTCACTTAACTCTGCGACCTACACACTAAACCTATCCCTTTCATAGTTAAACCCAACCCTTACACAGCTACCCTCATCCCCTATATGGCAAGGCCCACCCCAAACGGGTCTCTCAGTTTCCTTTTAACCCGATGTTATGACATGATCAGCCAGGATACCACACCATTAGGTTAAAAGGTGGAAGTGGAGGGGTTGTCTGACTACACAAAGTAGACAGTAGTATTTTCTAGAGAACCATTTACGAGACAGCTCTTTTCAAATAGGAGATCAAAGCGATCCAGTTCACAATAAAGAGCCCAAGTTCCCATCACTAGTTTCCTGTGCTATACATCTGACACAATGCACAGTACTGAGGACTACACTCTGAAAGTATGTGACCCTACCTTACAATACGAGTATATCACACGATGTAGTGTGCCTCAATGAGACCATAAGAAGAAAAATGTCTATAATACTGTATATGAAATCAAAGGCACGCTAAGGCAGAGTATGGGCCCATAGTAAGTATGAGGGTGGTATTACATATCTATACAACACAGATGGGGGAGAGAATGGGAATTCCCCAACAGGACGGAGAAAACTGTTCAAGTGAATAATAGCGTGTCATGTCTTCTTCTGCAAACATTACTCTTTGCTGTACTGTTGTGCTGTGTACATTATACCTGTAGTGTGACATCACAATCCTATACAGAAAACCTGCATGGACTGGGAAGTCAATGGGAGAAATGTATTATTAATATATTCATTATTTCATCAGTTTTGTGAACACCACTACATATTTTATCCCTGTACTGTGACATCACTGTGTATTATCCCTGTACTGTGACATCACTGTGTGTATTATCCCTGTACTGTGACATCACTGTGTGTATTATCCCTGTACTGTGACATCACTGTGTGTATTATCCCTGTACTGTGACATCACTGTGTGTATTATCCCTGTACTGTGACATCACTGTGTGTATTATCCCTGTACTGTGACATCACTGTGTGTATTATCCCTGTACTGTGACATCACTGTGTGTATTATCCCTGTACTGTGACATCACTGTGTGTATTATCCCTGTACTGTGACATCACTGTGTGTATTATCCCTGTACTGTGACATCACTGTGTGTATTATCCCTGTCCTGTGACATCACTGTGTATTATCTCTGTACTGTGACATCACTGTGTGTATTATCCCTGTACTGTGACATCACTGTGTGTATTATCCCTGTACTGTGACCTCACTGTATGTATTATCTCTGTACTGTGACATCACTGTGTGTATTATCCCTGTACTGTGACATCACTGTGTATTATCTCTGTACTGTGACATCATTGTGTGTATTATCTCTGTACTGTGACATCACTGTGTGTATTATCCCTGTACTGTGACATCACTGTGTGTATTATCCTTATAATGTGACATTCTATATACCATCAGATGGGTGCTGTCACCCTGAGCATCTTGTTGGTGTCTTTTTAGTCCAAATCTGTTCAGTCATTCGAAAGATATAAATCCTTTTAGTGTTAGTGCAAATTAAGGTAGGTGGGTGGTAACACTGTGATTTCTCTAGGAGCAGGGGGCTCTGTGTGCTGTATGTCATGCAGTTTTACCCCCCACTTGGCTTATATAACTGAGTTTTGATTAACACGAAATAGGTTTGTATCTTTGGAATGACTGAACAGAAAAGTATAAACAAAACATCAAAATGCTCAAGGCGAGAGTAATGATCATTATGTCCAGCTGTCACCAAACAAGAGGAAGATGAGACTCCACGGACTGTTATACCCCAAATCAGCCCCCCCCCCTACTCTCCCCCTTGACTCCAACTCCCCCCCCACACACACACACACACACACACACACACTTTACTAGCTTTGGCAATGCCAAATATCCATTCGGACGTGCCAATAAAGCCTATTTGATTTGATTTGTCTTTGGGATTTTCAGGTCGGGTTAGGGTTGACACATCAGTACTTCTCCATCCACTCCACCATACATCACAATAGCTGAGATTTTTATTGAATTATTTTGCATTGGCTTTTTTTTTACGGTCAACTCACAAAAACATTGGAGCAGACAACTATTGCATTCTTTGATGTATTGTACTTCTCTAATACAATCCATGGATGAGACATATGAAGCTGTACAATACAACAGATTCTCTGAAATCTACACATAGCTCAATGAAAGGTCATGTGAGTAATGGTCATGTGATGTTTTAGACAGTCGCGATGGAGTTTGTTGGTTTTCTCTTATTGTAGTATGTTGGCCTTAGTCATTATGTCGTTATTTACAGATCTTTAGTGATCTCTACAGAGTTGTATAAGAATGTATTGTAGCACAACCAGTCTTGCTGGAAAAACAAACTAGTGGTAGAAGTCTTATATGGGTAAACTGCTTTCACGAGACTGCAGGAGAGTTCTCACAATCAGTATTCTTGTCTGCTGACCATAGTCGTGGTTTCCAATGACATCATATGACACAGATAACATACGTCAGCGCCAGGAGCAGGATCATGTACATCAGCTACATCATGTGTAGATTCATAATCTTACCTATGAAACAAAGAACACCCATAATAAAAAGTTAAAAAGCTCTAAAGTCAATATATTTTTAATACAATATCTATCTTTTGCTCTCTGTCTAAAGTGCACTCCCTTGTCTTTTCTTTAGATGGACATATACAGATACGTGAGATGTGTACAGAGCTTTGGATCAATTCATATCAAATTGGATTAATTACAATTTTCCAAAAATTTTCAGTTTCGCCAACTTTAAATTTTTTGCAGACCACTCACAAAGCATTATTATACCCTGGGTCTCTTGAGACTTTGAAGTATAATAATCAGAGACGCAGGAAAGGTGTGGGAAAAACAAAAAAAACAAAAACTATGTTCACCTTTCTTCACTTTTTTACAGCTCCACCAAAGTGCCCAGTCTTTGATATATCTGGTGTCTTACAGTGTCCTCTGAGCTTTCACTTCTGAGGTCTGTGATTGTGTGTTAACTATCACAGACAGGACATCAATGGCATGACACTGTGATGAACGTGACCATGGAGGTCCTATTACTGACCCCAGAGTTGACCTGGGGCTGCTAAAATCACAGAGGAACCTGGGAAAAAAAAGACCACACATGGTAGGTCACAGGAAAGGTTAGATAAGGAGACTATCAGTATTTTCCTGGGCCTCCAAATAATTATTGTATGCAGATGACTGAAGAGACCTTATTTTCAATTTTTTAATACCAGTTGTGATAAAAAATAGTCACAAAAGGATTTTTTATGCTTACGTCACAACGTTTTTCATAGTAAGCAGACTAGAAGCACAAGCCGTGGATGGAGACATTAGGTGCCCCAAATTCATTATCAGTAACAGCAGAAATCTGTCGCAAGGGGGTTGGTCTCATCATGACTTAAACTGTTATGTAATAGGCCATTCCCAAAAAGTAATCAAATTGCTATTTAAGACAGCAAATATATGAGCTACCAATAATCAAACACCTCTCTGGTTTCCAGAGTTAAAGTTTCCCCAAGCCTGTTGCAAAGTGGGATAGAGCTTGCTGCTTGGGACACAAGTTTCAACCCCAGAACATGGTGCCAGAAAATAGGTGCTTTGGGACCAAATCCCATTGCAAACAGAGAGAGAGGCATAGCTAAAATGATAGCAGAATAATACCAGAGGTCCAGGCTATGGTTGAGTCCGGGAGGTCACAGATGAAGCCAAACCAGTAGGAAAGGGGGTAACCAGTAGAGTGAGCCAAAATCAGTAAACTAGGCAACCAGCAGAAAAGGGAAAGGTACAGGAAATTATTCCAGAAACACTGAGCTCTCAGATACATGAAACTTAATCACAGACAATGAATGAGTGTTAGAGCCAGGTTTTAACACCCAACCCTTGTGCTGTATTAAACAGTGAGACAGCACTAAGATTGGATCTGCATCTCAAAACTTTGGCTGGTTGAACAAACCCAGTCAGAGTTTGACTAGTAGGCATGGCTATACTGAATAGAATGATAGATACAAGGTGAAGAAGCAGGAGCACAGATATTGAGATTCCTAGCATAAGCATTCCAACAGTGTAAGGAATGTCAAGACTAGCGTACAATAGGCCAGTCTTTGTGGATACCACCAATGTGTTATCCGTGGTTTTAATAGTATCTGCTGATTTGTGAAAAGACTAAGTTTAGGTTAGCGTATGGAGATATTTCCAGTGGGTAGGAAATATAAAAAACAAAAACCTTGAGAGTCTTCAATAGTTGATACCTTTTTTAATGGCTAACTAATAATGATGATAGATTACAACCTTTCAGGTATATCTAAAAACAATTTCTGAAGGAGCATATTTATGTACAAAAGGATACTCAGGAATAGAATTCTAGGAGGGAGGGTGGAAGAAGGTTATTGGTACATACAAATAAACAATTCATCAGTTTGCAATGTTCTTATCAGTTCAGAGAGTGTCTTTTATGGCTTTCTCAGTTCAGTGATTTCTGTAGGATGCCATGAACCCATGTGACAGATTCATCCCTTCTTGCAATGTTTGAAGCAGGGTCATACCCTTGTACTCATTAATCTGTCTCTCTTTCCTTGATTTAAAATTCCCTCTTAAAACCAAAATTTTCATGTCATTGATGATATTATGATCTTCATTGCAGAAATGTTTTGACACGGGAGGGTCCATTCTTCATTCTCTAATTGTATGGCGATGTGAATTCATACGCATTCTAAGCTGCTGTCTGGTCTCTCCAACATACAAATTTCCAATGGGACATTTGGTACATATTATTAAGTACACTACATTAGATGTGTTACAGGTGAATGTACCTGGGATTTTATATTCCCTGTTAGAATTTGGTATCTCTATCTTGTCAGTGGTCAGTATGTGAGGGCAGGTTTTGCACCTTTTCTGTCCGCATGGAAATGTTCCCGTGTTAGTTGGAGGTGACAGTGAGCTGCTGACAACCATATTCCTGAGGTTTGGTGGGTGGCTGTAGCACAGGAGAGGGGGGTCTGGAAATATGGATTTTAGATGGTCGTCTTTTTGCAGTAGTGGATGTAATTTGCGTGTGATTCCTCTCAGCATCTCAAGGTGTGGGTTAGCTTCAAACACAGAGCTTTCACCTTGAGACTTTGAAGTATGGATGTGCCCACTATAGATGGGTAAACTTCCCAAAATTTGTTTTGTTTTGGGCTCAGGAGGCTAGGGTTCCTGATTCATTTTGGGTCAAACAAGTTTAGATACACGTGTGGGTATCCTCAGACTCCAGAGTATAATAATGGGAGTCCCACGGGAGGTTTAAAAATGTAAAAAATTCATAAAAAACATTTAGACTTATAATCCCACACCTCTTTTTGGCCTCATCCAGCACTCTTTCTTGGTCTCCTCTATGACATAATGCTCCTGGGGTCAACACTGAGGCCTATATTAGTGCATCCATGTGCTAACTGTGGCCCAATCACAGGCTTCAATGGTGACTGTGGGCATATGATGTCACCAGGAGAGCACTGGATTCTGCAAGGAGGCCCAAAAGAGGTGAGGGAAGGTGAGTATAAAGGGTTTGTTTTTGTTTTTTTTTGTTTGTTTGTTTGTTTTCTAATATCCTCCCCTGGGCCTCTGAAGAATCCCCAGAGTATGATCCCCTACCAGCATGTCTTGATGTTCTCTATCATCTAGAAGCATTGCCTTTTGCACTATATTTTTCATGTATTGGATTTTATGGTGTTATATCTATGCGAAATACCGTGAAAGAAAAAGATGATATTCAGATTCTTGACCTTTTACCAAACACATGTAAATTGTAACATTGCATTTCTGGAATTTGGAAGATTATCTTATCAGATCACAGCTTTACATATAATTTTCTCAGGATCTGAGACCTTATACCTAAAAAAAAAAAATAAATAAATAAATAAATAAATAAATAAATAAATAAATAAATAAAAGTTTGCTGATGTTGCCATTACTCTGAAGTGATGGTCAGGTACTGGGGTGGCTGTAGGCTGGTGCCATTGGTCTGAGAAGGGCAAACGAACATTTCCACCCTAGTGGAACTAGTCTGTTGCATGTTGTATGTGGCTGTTTTTAAAGAGGACCTTTCATATCCTCATGAAAGTGTGGTTTTTAGAGATGAGCAAACACTATTCGAAACAGCCGTTTCGAATAGCACGCTCCCATAGAAATAAATGGACGTAGCCGGCACGCGGGGGGGTTAAACGGCCGGATGCCGGCAAAGTCTGCATGCCGGCCGCTTTCATTCATTTCTATGGGAGCTTACTATTCGAAAGGCTGTTTCGAATAGTGTTCGCTCATCTCTAGTGGTTTTATGTACTGCTAGAAAGCCAACAATGCACTGAATACAGCTTTCCCTGTATGTGCCCTGGTGGTGGAGCTCATTGGTTGCACATAATCATGGTTACTAGCATTCATTGACGTACTCGGCCAACAAACTCAAGTAAACTTTGCGCACAATTTTGGGAGCTCTGTATCAGACTGCAGAGACTCATTTAGCTATGATGGAGTCCCTGCACTCAAGGATTTTCTTTCAGTGTAATGACCATGGACTCCTGAGCAGCCACCATATGTAAATACCTGACATCTGCTGTAATAGTATGGTGGATGTCGGGAAGGAGTTAATGTTTAGTGTTCATTTTGTTAAAGAGAGTCTGCCATTAGAGCCTATCATCTTAACCCAGCCACACATATAGATTAGGGTTTCCTGAATCAAACAGTGTTTTCCCCATGCGAATTGGTTCCCAGTTTGCCAAATTTTAGCTTTTTTGTCAATATGCCGTTATTTTGGAGAGGTAAGCATCAAAGCGTACATTACTGTAAAGATTTAATTTGCATATTGACAAAATATACTGATTCACAAGGAGAAAATACAGTTTGGTTCAGGTAACCGTCACTTATCTGGGTTGATATGCTGTATTCTCATGAGTCCCTTTAAAAAATTTTCAAGAGGTTGAATGCACTATTAAAATGTTTACAAATGACATGAAAGAGAACTAGATTTAATCAGCCCCACGTGAGATACCCTCAGGTAAGCGATACCGCAAGGACTCAAGACAACCGAGCAATTTATAATCCCCTAGTATAAAACCAAGTATAATTGTGTGTCTCATCTCAGTTCTTCCTATGTCCCTACAATTTGGCATTTTGCTCTCCGATCTTGTGACGTTTAAGAATTTCCAACAGATTTGTCTTATGACTTTCTAAACTTTTCACTATTACCATTTGTTGATTGTGAAAATTCATGTTTACATTGGAGTACAGGAATTATTAAAGAGAACTGAGTCCAATCTCTTATTAACTTCTTACATAATTCTAAGAATTTTGAGTCTGCAGACACGGCCTCGACAATAAGCGTACGACATGCTTGGAATCAATGTTGTATATAAACTAAAGAAATCTCCTTAAAGTTGTAGTGAAGAAAAACATTTTCCTATTTATTATTTTGTTTTAATTTATGCTGTGTGTTATCTGCCGAAAAATACAAAAACAGCCAATGGTTTTATTCATTTATTTTCTAATTTATTTTTTCTTGAATTATGTTTTATACTTAAAAGTACAACATATTTTTTTTTATTATTTAAACCTATATACTTTGAGTACCTTATTTATTTTATTTTTAATTTATTTTATTTAGGGAAATTTGCCGATCTCTAATTATCACTATTATGTTATTCTGAATTATTCAAGTTCAATGGATATGGAATACAATAACATAACATCTCCCCAATGTATCCTCATTGCTTTCTCTGATCTCCTAAATTCAGACCCAATTTATTTGGACCGAATTAAACCCTGACAGTCAATTCGATAGAATCTGACCCGAAAGAAATTTAGGTGAATTTCGTGATCTCTATTTCTCACTAATATGCTGTTCTGACTCGATAATGTACAGTGTATCAGGCATGGGGTATAATAACATAACATCTCCTCCTGAATTTATCCTCGTTGCCTTCTCTGATGTCCCACATCTTGAGAGCTTTCTTATCACTGTATTTTTTCTTATGTATCTCCTCACTATTTTTGGCAACCTCCTTATTATCATCCTCATCCAGTTTGAGCAGAACCTCCATAAACCTATGTATTTCCTTCTGAGTAATCTGTCTGTAGTTGACATCACTTACACTTCCGTTACTGTACCTAAAACATTAGCCAGTTATTTCGCCGGGACCAAGTCCATATCTTTTCTCGGCTGCTTTATTCAACTTTATTTTTTTCTGTCCTTCGCCAGCACTGAGTGTCTTCTTCTCACAGCCATGGCTTATGACCGATATGTAGCGATTTGTAAACCTTTGCACTATCCTATGATCATGAGCAGATCTGTATGTTTTATGCTGTCAGGAGCTTCTTGGATTGTAGGTTTTATCGATTCGATATTTGCCATGTTTGTGTCCTTGTTTAACTTCTGCAAATCTAACATTATAAATCACTTTTCCTGCGATCTCCGATCTTTGCTGACACTTTCCTGCAGCAACACCAACAACATCGAGATAGTTATATTTGTAGAATGTTTATTAATCGGAACAAACTGTTGTACAGTAACATTAATCTCTTATACGTATATATTTCATACTATTCTGAAGATTAAGTCTACAGAAGGAAGGAAGAAGGCTTTCTCTACATGCACTTCCCACATTACAGCCGTTACTTTGTTCTATGGCACTATGATTTCCATCTATGTCCGCCCAGCATCGGTGTCCTCTCTGGAATATGACAAATTTTTCTCTGTACTGTACATAGCTCTCATCCCCACACTGAACCCTTTCATTTACAGTCTGCAGAACAAAGAAGTGAAAAGGGCATTTTGGAAACTTTATATGAAGGCTCATGGTGGATCTAAAAAGATTATTACATGAGATCAGAAAAACAAGGTGCACTATGTTCTACATACCTGCTCCGGTTGTATGACTTTGTATCGTGCAGCACAAGTCCTGAATCACTGCAGAGATTACATCTGCTCCTAGGAAAACAATTATAGTAGATTGAATTCTTTGGGCAATCCTCTATATATATATATATATATATATATATATATATATATATATATATATATATATATATATATATATAATGAGAAGGTGACAGGCAGAGTGCTGGAGTCATGGTATATCTGCCCCAAATTTCTGACATGTGTGGTTTTGCATTAGGCCTCAGTCCAGGTGTAGGTCCCAGGCTTGTTACTGGGTCATGAAACTGCAGAGCCTGCACTTCAGGGCAGATGCTGGGAGTGGGAGGCTGCGCTTGGGTCTGTCCAGATACACTATGAGCTGGGTGAGACTGTATTGCGCTCTTTGTTGATTCGTGTGACTGGTAGTAAGCCACCCGTACAGTTAGTACTTGTTGTTTAGTTAGTGCTCAGACGAGCAGGATTTTGTTTCTCATTTTTGTGCCTGAAGTTAATGTATTTTGTTTTGTTTATTTTTGTACCTGACGTGACGTTTTACTTATTTTGCTGTTTTTTTTCTAAATAAACCTGTTTGCACCAGATTTTGTGTCCCTGTCTCTGAGGAGGACAGAGGATAGAACCCTCCTTTTGAATGGCGTGCCAGTGTTTTTGCATGACCATCACTCCATTCACTTCTATGGTGCTGTGGGCGCTGCCAGAGTTTATAGTCCTGGCAGTTCCATAAAAGTGAATGGAGCACTAGTCATACAAGTAGGCCTTTCAGTCTCCCATCCTCCTGAACACTAGGAGACCCGGCGATCAGGCCCCCAGTGATCTGACACTTCTCCTCTGCCAAATGGATAGGGGACAAGTGTCCATAATGGGATAACCTCTTTAATTCTGTACATGCAGCCAGGAAAGGATTAACCATATTGCATGACAATGTGGATGCTACTAGAGATGAGCGAACACTGTTCGATCAAATACATATTCGATCGAATATCAGGCCGGTTGAGGTATTCAATTCCAATCGAACACCACGAGGCAAAAGCAGTAAAAATTCGTATCCCCTCCCACCTTCCCTGGCACGTTTTTTGCACCAATAACTGCGCAGGGGAGGTGGGACAGGAACTACGAAAACGGAGGCCTCGAAAAAAAATTGGAAAAAGGAATTGGCTGCCGAAATCAGGTGACCTCCACTTTAGACGAATGGTGAGTTTAACATTTGATTAATTTGAGAATGTGAACTATGTGACTGTGAGACAGGGACAGATCTATAGGCAGGGTTAGCTAGGGATTACCTTTATTTAGGGGGGAATGTTACTCACCAGCTCTTTGGGGCTCTATCTGGTCGGGATCCCTGTCAGCTTGCGATATGCACGAGCTGACTTTTTCCCATAGGAATGCATTGACCAACGTTGATTGGCCGAATGCCATACAGACTACAGCATTTGGCCAATCAACGCTGCTTCGGCCGGAGGAGGCGGAGTCTAATATCCATCCACAGCAGTTTTCATTGTGGTCCGATCTCAGATGTAGCAGTGCTGACACAGCTCTGCTACACGGAGAAGCGGCAGAGCTCAGCACACAGAGATGCAGCAGAGCTGAGTGTGCAGCATGGTTCAGCGCACACTCAGCATTGCTACATCAGATGCAGCAGAGCTGAGTGTGCAACAGGTTCAGCCTCTCAGGCAATCATCTGTGGTAGGTAGGCACCTTACAGTGCTGATGTCACATACAGTATATAGGATGTTGTGGGCAGGAAGAAAAACCATTTTAATGATCAATCAAAGGGATGGGCGTATTTTTCATCACTGCGTGATCCAAATCAATTACTTCATCTTCTTCTGCAATACATATTGCTGCAAAACTTAGAATAGAACTAGAGAATCATAAGAGAAGTAGAACAAAGTTTAGTCAGATTTACTCAAATATAGGCAGATAGTGAGAGAAATCATAGGAGCGAGAATGTCTGCACTGTACTGTGTATTGCTACTGCTGTAGCAATATAGTCAATTAACCCTTTCATTGCCAATAATCTAATACTCAGTCCTGTTAGTGAAAAATCTATAGTTAAGGGTATTTATTTATTTATGTATTAATTTTTTTTAATATATACAAACTGCTGTTTCAATGGCAAAACACTAACTAGGACTGTGCTAATCTGAAAAAACTCATTTTTTTAAGGGTTTTCTTTTGTTACGCAATGAACAGTGATTCAGCCTCTGCTAATCTGAAGAATCTCTGGTTGTTATGAGGTTTTGTTTTTTTTTGCTTGCTGACTGACGCAGTTCTAATGCAAAATTCACTGACCAGGTGTTAGGATGGGCTCTCGCAGGTTCGCTTTCAGGCGCACAGCACCACCTGCGGACCAATCCAACCCTCGCCCTCGACGTCGGACGGTGAGACGACTAGAGGCTAAGTCCTGTTTTTGCCAAACTGAGCATGCCCGGTGAGGTCATGGGCACTGCCCTGCTGGGCGGGGACTTCCTGTTAAATAGCTTGAGTTTCCGCCGCCCGGCGCTCACACTTAAAATCAAACTGGGGAATAACACTGCAGGGATAGGTTCCAGCCAATGTTAGGTGGCAGGTTAGGCCTCTGTGTGGGGATACCTCTGTCTCTGACTCTAGGAACATTTAGTTAGAACCAGTAAAACCTGAACTGCCAGCTCCACACTAGGGCTTGGGTGCAGCAGACGCTGTCCCAGCCTGTGGCACTGCAGCAGGTGTGGTTTCACTAGTTAGCCCACTGCTTGTCTCCTGGCACTGCTACTCCTAGTGGTTAAGGAGTGCTGTTTGATTTTCTGACCAGGGGTGACATTAAACCCTGGCAGCCCGGGCTGCAGCCTAAGCTCAGGTGCAGTCCCCCAGTAAAGATTACTGGTGCGCGGCTATTGCAACTAATCTCCATTTATAGCTGTACACACACACCACTCACCCAGTGAGGTTAATTGGAGTGAGTCCTCCTTGGCGGCTAGTGTACATTAAAGCCGTACCCACATCATTCACCCAGTGAGGTTAACTGGGGTGAATTCCCTTTGCAGCCCTGTTCACATTGGGAGCTGCACTGTCTCCTTTCTCCAGTGAAATTAACTGGTGTATGCGTGTTACCCCTGTACACACTAACGCAGTACTGCAGCTTGTCCAGACACACCGCCGCCCCAGAGACTTGTGGCCCTCACTGCAGTGACCTGCAGTCTAGCGGTTCCATGGTTAAAAAATACTATTTTTTATATTTGCACACAGAACCGTAACACCAGGTCACCCTTTTAGTGGTTTACTTCCTTTTTTTTTTTTTTTATAGTTTATTGTAAAAACAATAGAACTACACACATTGTCAGAATTGTTTCCAATCACTATTATAATTAAGCAATGTGCAAAGAAGAAGAGGATAAAACACTCCTACTAAGAATAGGAATGTGGGTGGCAACAGCAACACTAACTCTGGTCTTTTATTGCTTTAAATAGTGTTAGGATTGCGCAGTAGCTACGGCCATGATATGGGCATTGCTGCCTGTTCCTCTGCACGTTCCAGCATTGCAAGGGTAAACCTGCCTTGCAACAGCCGGGCGTGGTCGACTGTTTGACCGACATAGGTGTCGACCAATGGACGCTCGGGTGTGGGCAGCTGAGCTATTTGCTTGTGACCGCCCCTTGCCTATATAAGGGGGCTGGTCTGGACACCTGGAGCTCTAAGATCAAATCTCAAACCTGAAATGATATGTGTGTGTGTCCATGGGTTCCAGCCTGAATAACATTTAGTTGGCCTAGCTAGTAATTTACCCCTGAGATAGCAATGCCATTAGTAGAGCACACCCTGTTAATTTTGTGTAGCTGGCAGTGACCCTAACTGCCAGCCGTATTCACACTTGGGTGTTTAACAGTCAGAGTCCAGAGGGCTCCGCACAATATTATTTCTTTTAGTTTTTTTTTTTTTTAATATATCCTGCTGACCGTAACACATAGACATACATAACGTTTTTACTTTGATATAACTTCATCTGTGTTTGCCTTAGAGCGCTAAATATTGGATAGATAGGTTCCTAGGTGCCATGACCTTGTTATACATTATGCTTTATGCCGATTTAAGCTCTGGTCAATGCCAAACTTATTTTATCCAAAACTGAACCACCAGAAATCAAAAAGATTTGAATCTTGAGAGGTTCCCCCATCTCTAATTCTGTCACAGGAATGCCTAGTGGGGCAATTTCTACTCATATTATCATTGGGCTATTATGTTATGTTTATGATTTGTTTACCACTTACATTAATAAGAGAATTAGATCTAATAAGCCTCACGTGAGTTGTCCTCAGCTGAGTAATACCCCAAAGTCCCCCGACATTCAAATTCTCTAATATAAAATCATGTATCGAATCTAAAGGCTCATTTCTTGTAATGACCCTACAGCTTTTTATTTTGCTGTTTTTCCTATTACCATTATTAAGAAATCCTGTCTTATATTTTGCATTGGAGTACAAGAGTCTCAAGTGAAACCTCCTGGTTAATACCTCATTGTTCAGTCCATTTACAGAAATCTTATTTCTTCTGCTATAATACCGGATTGTTGCTATTATACTGCTCAGAATTAATAATGTCTATCAGGCATGGGCTATAATAACATAACATCTCCTCCTGAATTTATCCTCGTTGCCTTCTCCGATCTCCCACATCTTGAGAGCTTTCTTATCTTTGCATTTATTCTTATGTATCTCCTCACTATTTTTGGCAACCTCCTTATTATCATCCTCATCCAGTTTGAGCAGAACCTCCATAAACCTATGTATTTCCTTCTGAGTAATCTGTCTGTAGTTGACATCACTTACACTTCCGTTACTGTACCTAAAACATTAGCCAATTATTTCACCGGGGACAAGTCCATATCTTTTCCAGGCTGCTTTATTCAACTTTATTTTTTTGTGTCTTTCGCTAGCACTGAATTTCTTCTTCTCACAGCCATGGCTTATGATCGGTATGTAGCTATTTGTAACCCTTTACGCTATCCCATGGTCATGAGCAGATCTGTATGTTTTTTACTGTCAGGAGCTTCTTGGATTGTAGGTTTTATCGATTCGATATTTTCATTGTTTGTGTCATTGTTTGACTTCTGCAAGTCTAACGCTATCAATCACTTTTCCTGCGATCTCCGAGCCTTACTGACGCTTTCCTGCAGCAACACCGACAACATCGAAAGAGTTATATTTGCAGAATGCTTATTAATTGGCATGAGCTCTTTTATGTTAACATTAATCTCTTATGTGTATATTCTTAATACTATACTGAAGATTAAGTCTACAGAAGGAAGGAAGAAGGCTTTCTCTACATGCACTTCCCACATTACAGCCGTTACTTTGTTCTATGGCACTATGATTTCCATCTATGTCCGCCCAGCATCGGTGTCCTCTCTGGAATATGATAAATATTTCTCTGTACTGTATATAGCTCTTATCCCCACGCTGAACCCTTTCATTTACAGTCTGCAGAACAAAGAAGTGAAAAGGGCATTTTGGAAACTTTGTAATAAAGTTCATCATGGGTCTAAGATGTTTATTATGCACTGAGTCCTGGAAGGTGTATTTTATAGGGGTTGAATGAGATTGGAAAAACAAGGCTGTTCTTAAAAGGGTGACACCTGAAGGGACCCACATACTATATCTGCCTAATTTTTATGACTTCGCATTGTGTAGGTCTGATAATTCCCTATTTTTGCAAAAAAGTCATATGAAAGATAAAGCTTTGCGGAAACATTTTATTTTAATTGCATTTTAATTCCTTGACATCTAGTTTATGGGGACATTGTAAAAATTTGTAACTCTGTAGCCTCTCTGTAGTCATCCATCTGCAAAGCAAAACAATAGTAATAAATAATAACGTAATAAAAAATAATACAATAATTAACAGTAATAAATAATATATTGACATAAATAGTTCTCATTACCAAATTCACTTTTAGTAATTGGGATAAATCTGATTATATTCCATGCTTTGAATTTATTTTTAAATTATTTTCCAGGATATTAATACTGATGTCCTTAGGATAGATCAGTGGGAGTCTCTCATCTTACACAGCTAATATCACCGAGGGAGACAGATATATTTTTAAGTACTTCAATTGTGCAAAAGTAGAAAAATATTAAACCCTATATAAAAACCCTGTAAACCAAAAACCCTAAAAAGAGGAAAATTGTTGTTTTTCAACTATCTAACCCCATAACAATGTAGTATCCTTTCTTAAAACATTATATGTACTCCAAAATTGTGAAATTAAAAATAAATCTTGCAAAAATTGAAAACCTAAAAATAAATTTTGCTCTTAGAACACAATGAGTCAGTCATGAAGAAATAAAAACAAAAAAATTGGTTGCTTTCTCAAGGCGCAAAATAGATGCTCTTTAAGGGGATAAATACAATATTTGTAATTTTAAATATATGGTGCTATTTTTTCCCCCTTTTTTATTATACTTTTAACATTCCCATATCCCCTGGATGCACTGTTATAAGAATTAAAAAAAAAAAAAAAAAAAAAAAAACGTCAACTTGAGGATGGTTAAGAAATATAACTTACTCCGTTCTTTACTTCCCATGGGAGTGTTGTGGTTCCTTGCCTTGACCATGTTTTTGGGGGGTAATATTTGCTGGGTGGATAACTTTTGAAGAGTGACTTGCTGCACTTTGATGTGTATGAGGAGTGTGACTTTGATGTGGAGCTCCTGTAGGATGACTGACCGAACCTTTCATATGTCGTTTGGGTCTAAGTTTAGTAACATGAGAAAGATGTTGATCTGCGTGAAGAGTGTGGTCTTGATGTGGAGCTCCTGTGGGATGAATGCTCGAGTCTTTCATATGTCGTTTGGGTCTCAGTTTGGTAACATGAAAAAGATGTTGATCTGCATGAAGTGTGTGGTCTTGATGTGGCGCTCCTGTGGGATGAATGCTCAAGTCTTTCATATGTCGTTTGGGTCTCAGTTTGGTAACATGAGAAAGATGTTGATCTGCGTGAAGTGTGTGGTCTTGATGTGGAGCTCCTGTGGGATGAATGCTCGAGTCTTTCATATGTCGTTTGGGTCTCAGTTTGGTAACATGAGAAAGATGTTGATCTGCATGAAGTGTGTGGTCTTGATGTGGCGCTCCTGTGGGATGAATGCTCGAGTCTTTCATATGTCGTTTGGGTCTCAGTTTGGTAACATGAGAAAGATGTTGATCTGCGTGAAGAGTGTGGTCTTGATGTGGAGCTCCTCTGGGATGACTGCCAGAATCTTTCAGATGCCGCTTGGATCGAGATTTAATATCCTAAAAAAGATAGCAGAGACTTTAGTAGCTTTAGGATCTATAGCAATCACTATTAACCTTAGTTATCGATTGTATCTGTCCAGTTTTACCCTGTAATGTACTCACAGCAGGTGGTTTGCCAGGGGTTGAAAAACCTCCAGCAGGTCTAGGGCCATTGGTAGATGGAAGATTGCTCATCTTAGGTGGTTCTGGCCGTAATATTTCTGGAACTTTCTGAGTAGCTAGTTGACTGCCTGGAGTAGGTGGTCTGGAAGGGATACCTTTTGGGGGTAGTCCTGATGGATGGACTTTGCCATTGGATGGCGGATGTGATGTTTTTGGAACAAGTGGAACACCTAGGTGTTACAAAATACTATTTAAAAAGGTGTAAAAATAAATCCCAAAACACACATACAATTTAAAGTTAAATCTGAAGATATATCTGCAAATTATAAAACAACATTATCAAGCAAACACATCTACACAACTTCTTTTTTTTTAAAAAAAAAAAACTGACTAAGGTTGAGGCTGCATTTTGCAGAAAAGCTTTTTCTGTAGATTTTTCTGCTTTTATTTTTAGCCAAAGCCAGGAATGGCATAAGGGAGAAAAATAAGAACTTCCGATATGTTTCCCTCTAATGCCACCTGTAAGCTGATGGCTGGTAAAGTACTGGAGGGGTGTACATCTCACCCAGACTGCTCAGGTGAGTGAGTTGAGAAAAATCCAGAAAAGTTTTTTTTCAGCCGACAACTTTGTCTGCTGAGCATTTTTTAAGTGCCGTGCACTGGGCTGGAATTTTAGGGAATGGCAGGTAGGTTGGTCGTGAGACTTGTCATTCCCATCCCCTCCAGTCCACACCTTGTGGATGCTCAGGGGGCAACCCAGCTGTCTCGGGTTTGGCCTTGTTAGCAAGGTATTGTATAAGAAGTCTGCTGGGAGAACAGACTTTGTCAGAGCTTGGCTGGAAAGCCACCAAGGAGGTTGTTACTACCTAACAGGTTCCTGACTATTTGAACTGGTTTCTATTGTAGGTGAGGCAACCAACTTTAGTTAGTTAGAACCCAGATGGGCAGATGTTTATTTTGTACTTTACTTTGTTGCTGCATGGACCACTGTTTGTTGGACTGAATAAATCTCAACATTTCGACTGTTACCTTGGAGTCGATGTCTATGCCAACCACCCAGCACCCCCAGATACTGACACACCTTTGACTGAAAAGCCACAGCAAAATCTGCGACTAAAAAGACAGTTTTTTCACGTGTGGCCTAAGGAAGAGCTGGCCATTATGCAAACCATGATCAAAAATACATTTTAGAATGCTAAATTCTAGGGGGTAATTTCTTTTTAATATATTTCTTATTCTCTTTTTAAAAAATTTCCATTTCCATTTTGCAGGGAACAAGACACTTTCTTATGAGTCAGAGCTGGAACTGATGTAATTTTTTTTAACTATTAGACACAACTGTTTTGGTAGAAACTGTAAAGCAACTGGCTATTGTGTCTAAGGATAAGTTTAAACTATCATAATTAATATTATATATTTTAATAATTTAATATTATCCATTGCAGAATGAGAGCAATAGACAATAAACGACTAGATGCAACGCCCTCCATTGGATATCAATCTGCATTCACCAAATGTAAATAAAAACCAACCTTTTTACCGTTATGTATTTTAAGACACTAAAAACCTTGTGCATGTAGTTAAGAGCAAAGTGACATTATTATTCTTGGAAGTCTCTTCAGTATATACACTCACCGGCCACTTTATTAGGTACACCTGTCCAACTGCTCGTTAAGACTTAATTTCTAATCAGCCAATCACATGGCGGCAACTCAGTGCATTTAGGCATGTAGACATGGTCAAGACAATCTCCTGCAGTTCAAACCGAGCATCAGTATGGGGAAGAAAGGTGATTTGAGTGCCTTTGAACGTGGCATGGTTGTTGGTGCCAGAACGGCTGGTCTGAGTATTTCAGAAACTGCTGATCTACTGGGATTTTCACGCACAACCATCTCTAGGGTTTACAGAGAATGGTCCGAAAAAGAAAAAACATCCAGTGAGCGGCAGTTCTGTGGGCGGAAATGCGTTGTTGATGCCAGAGGTCAGAGGAGAATGGCCAGACTGGTTCGAGCTGATAGAAAGGCAACAGTGGCTCAAATAGCCACCCGTTACAACCAAGGTAGCCAGAAGAGCATCTCTGAACGCACAGTACGTCGAACTTTGAGGCAGATGGGCTACAGCAGCAGAAGACCACACCGGGTGCCACTCCTTTCAGCTAAGAACAGGAAACTGAGGCTACAATTTGCACAAGCTCATCGAAATTGGACAATTGAAGATTGAAAAACGTTGCCTGGTCTGATGAGTCTCGATTTCTGCTGCGACATTCGGATGGTAGGGTCAGAATTTGGCGTCAACAACATGAAAGCGTGGATCCATCCTGCCTTGTATCAACGGTTCAGGCTGGTGGTGGTGGTGTCATGGTGTGGGGAATATTTTCTTGGCACTCTTTGGGCCCCTTGGTACCAATTGAGCATCGTTGTAACGCCAAAGCCTACCTGAGTATTGTTGCTGACCATGTCCATCCCTTTATGACCACAATGTACCCAACATCTGATGGCTACTTTCAGCAGGATAATGCAATGCCATGTCATAAAGCTGGAATCATCTCAGACTGGTTTCTTGAACATGACAATGAGTTCACTGTACTCCAATGGCCTCCACAGTCACCAGATCTCAATCCAATAAAGCATCTTTGGGATGTGGTGGAACGGGAGATTCGCATCATGGATGTGCAGCCGACAAATCTGCGGCAACTGTGTGATGCCATCATGTCAATATGGACCAAAATCTCTGAGGAATGCTTCCAGCACCTTGTTGAATCTATGCCACGAAGAATTGAGGCAGTTCTGAAGGCAAAAGGGGGTCCAACCCGTTACTAGCATGGTGTACCTAATAAAGTGGCCGGTGAGTGTATAGTATAATAGTTGGAGGTCCAGGGGAGGTGTAAAAAATACAAAAATTTGTACTCCTCTTCTGTTACCTCTTTTAGGCTATTTGTGACATCCAGCACTCCTCCTCCTCCTTGGTGACATCTCTTGAGAAGTCATGTCCCCTGGGTCACTGCTGAGGCCTGATTGGGCCTCAGCGTGACCTGGGTGCATGATGTCACTGGAGAATGCCATACACTGCAAGGGGGCCCAAAAGAAGTAATGTAAATTGAGTATAAATTGGGCCTCCATCCACCTATTATACTCTAGAGCAGAGGTTCCCAAACTTTTTTTCTCGTAGACCACTTTCAAATTTGACTGGTTTCGGTGGACCCCCTGCTATTACATTTCTACCATATTCCCAAACTTGTCAAAAAATGTGAAGATTAGATCCAGTGTAGACCTCCGTCCAGTATCCCGTGGATCCTTGGGGGTCCAATTAGACCACTTAGGGAATCACTGCTCCAGAGTCTGAAGAGACTCCAGAGTATAAGGCAGTGGCCAATTTAGTTCACCTGGGACAAATCTCCATCTGTACTATTTCACAAAAAAAAAACAATTTAGAGTATTCAGGTCAAATCCGTCTCAGTATGAGTTGGCTCGCCCATGTCTAATTATTACTGGACCATGGGAAGAATATGCAAATCTGTCTTCCATGATGTAATTAGGAAGTCAGCTGCTGCTGCCTCAGTGTTGCGAACCAATAGAGGGCGCTCACTGGAATGTGCAAGCCTGTCTTCCCTGATGTAGTTAGGAAGACAGAACTCCAGTTAAATAACCCAATAAAGGCTGCTCCCTTTTGCATCATGCTCGACCTTCCAAGAGGCCTTTGTTTTGCAATGACGCTGGGATTATTACTAGAGATGAGCGAGCAGTGTTCTATCGAACACATGTTCGATCGGATATCAGGGTGTTCGCCATGTTCGAATCGAATCGAACACCGCGTGGTAAAGTGCGCCAAAATTCGATTCCCCTCCCACCTGGGACAGGAACTACGACACCGGGGGCATTGAAAAAAATTGGAAAAAGTCATTGGCTGCCGAAATCAGGTGACCTCCATTTTAGACGAATAGTGGATTTCAAATCTGGGTCATATGAGAATGTGAACTTTGTGACTATGAGACAGGGATAGCTGTACAGGCAGGGATAGCTAGGGATAACCTTTATTTAGGGGGGAATGTTATTAAAAATAACTTTTTGGGGCTCTATTGGGTGTGTAATTGTGATTTTTGTGAGATAAACTTTTTCCCATAGGGATGCATTGGCCAGCGCTGATTGGCCGAATTCCGTACTCTGGCCAATCAGTGCTGGCCAATGCATTCTATTGGCGTGATGAAGCAGTGCTGAATGTGTGTGCTTAGCACACACATTCAGTCTACTTCATCGGGCTAATAGAATGCATTGGCCAATCAGCGCTGGCCAATGCATTCTATTAGCTTGATGAAGCAGAGTGTGCACAAGGGTTCAAGCGCACCCTCGGCTCTGATGTAGCAGAGCCGAGGGTGCACTTGAACCCTTGTGCACCCTCAGCTCTGCTACATCAGAGCCGAGGGTGCGCTTGAACCCTTGTGCAGCCTCGGCTCTGCTACATCAGAGCCGAGGGTGCGCTTGAACCCTTGTGCACCCTCGGCTCTGCTACATCAGAGCCGAGGGTGCGCTTGAACCCTTGTGCACACTCTGCTTCATCAAGCTAATAGAATGCATTGGCCAGCGCTGATTGGCCAATGCATTCTATTAGCCCGATGAAGTAGAGCTGAATGTGTGTGCTAAGCACACACATTCAGCACTGCTTCATCCCGCCAATACAATGCATTAGCCAGTGCTGATTGGCCAGAGTACGGAATTCGGCCAATCAGCGCTGGCTCTGCTGGAGGAGGCGGAGTCTAAGGTCGGACCTGAATGGAGACTGGTGTGGAGCGATCTTAGACTCCGCCTCCTCCAGCAGAGCCAGCGCTGATTGGTCGAGTTCCGCACTCTGGCCAATCAGCACTGGCCAATGCATTTCTATGGGGAAAAGTTAGCTTGCGAAAATCGCAAACTGACAGGGATTTCCGTGAAATAAAGTGACTTTTATGCCCCCAGACATGCTTCCCCTGCTGTCCCAGTGTCATTCCAGGGTGTTGGTATCATTTCCTGGGGTGTCATAGTGGACTTGGTGACCCTCCAGACACGAATTTGGGTTTCCCCCTTAACGAGTTTATGTTCCCCATAGACTATAATGGGGTTCGAAACCCATTCGAACACTCGAACAGTGAGCGGCTGTTCGAATCGAATTTCGAACCTCGAACATTTTAGTGTTCGCTCATCTCTAATTATTACCAGGTATAGTCTCTCAATCGAGGACGGCCGTTTCGATGTACTTGCATCTCATCAGCTCAATGTAGAGAGGACTATAACCTGGTAGAGGTGAGAGGCTTAGACAGGGTTAAGGGGATACTGTCACTCCCTAAGTAGTGACAATATCCCCTTAATTATTACTGTAAATTATAAAAAAAAAAAAAAAAAAAACTTGCAAGTCTTTTTTTTTATATTTCATAACCACTGGCTAACACGGTACAAAAACAAACTTTTTCCTTATACTGTAAATTATGTATGACAAAAACATCAATATCTGAGCAATTGGTACATGCAGGTTTGGAAGATGACTAGTCATGGATGGTGTTCAACTTAATATTTCTGGAACTCTTTGGGTTGTCAGATAACTGCCTGGATCATGTGGTTTGGAAGAAATCTGAGGGAGTTACTCTGTTAGGGCCCGTTCCCATGCTCATTCTGACACGTAAACGCTTCAAAACAGAATCCCATTGACTTCAATGGGTTCTGTTTAACGCGTGTAACACATTGAAATCAATGGGTTAAAACGCCTCCCATTGATTTCAATGAGTAGTAAGACGGCACCCATTGAAGTCAATGGAATTCTATTGTGAAGCGCTCACTCTGACACGTGTTTATGTGTCAGCGTGAGCGCCGCGTTACTCCGTGGGAACGGGTCCTTACTACAATTTTGAAAAGAAAATCAAATCCCATTTACAAATATATGTTAAAAATTTGGAATTTGGATCTGAATATTGTTTTTCCATAATGGAAAGCAGTTCCCTGCTTTGCACTGCTTTGCTTTGGGTCTCTTTTACTTTTAGAAAATATGTCCTGGTTTGACTTTAATCCCAGACAATGTCTCCAGGTTTCATAGAAAACCAGCCATTGGCCTGTGGTAGGCTTCCTTCTAAAAGATGGCGCTAGAGTAGGTTTACCTTTTTCCATTAAGGAAAACTTGAATATTCCTTTCCTAGAATCCATAGTAGAACATCTAGGTCTATTACACTCTACACAATGTAGGGGGCCTTAGCAAAAATATGATATCCCATAACATTGCTAGATCTGAGGCCAGCTTTAGGGTTCTTGCAATTGGTCATATAACTTTTTCTGTTTTGTGTGAGGAAATAATAGGCTCCTTGGTGGAACTTGAGGTCTTTATTGTACCTCTGCATGACCCTGATTTCTTGCAGATCTCTTTACTGTCAGATATGTGCAGAATAAATTTGAGGCTTGTTCCATCAGATTCCATATGTTTGTAAGTATTCTCCTATAAAAGCGTTAGTTTTAGGAAAGAACATATCTGTACATAAGGCATCTGACGATGCTTGTGTGACAGCAGACAGAGGCTGGGTGGGTAGGGAGTGCAGGGCAAACCCTGAGCGCATAGCTCTCCTGTGGGTATGAACCTTTAGTAATTCAATTTTATGATAAACCCATCAATATTCTTTATCAATATTTGCATCAGTAATACTGTATCAGAAGAGAATATATTCATACATATGAAAAGATTCTTACCTGGTTTAGAGGTTGGCCCAGCAAAGGCTTGAACCACTAGGGCTAGGACGATGAAGTACTTCATGTTTCCTGAAAGCTTCTATGTGTCCTTCCAAAGAGAAGGAACAATGATGTCTAGGATGACACCAGAACCTCACTCTATATTTAAAGCCCTTCTTCTGCTCCTCCTCTTAGATATGGGGCTTTCTGATTTGTAGTCATTTGTGAGTAGGTGGGAGAGGAGAGGGTGAGTCTGTAGAATCATTTTAATGAATAGAACAAATGCACTAGGAAAAGAGTCATGTGAGTGTATATATGAGATTGTCCAGGAGATGTAACAGCATCACATTGTTCACATTCAATGCTGCATTTACGTAACAAGGTATTAAGTTGTAAATTGATGGAAACCAGGATTTCTTGCTTCTTCTATTGTAATAATATCCATAACCTCACCCTACGCGCGATCATTCTATAAAAAGGTCTTCAGTGTATTGTTTGAAAAAAAAAAACTTTTCACTTCCCAAATGCAGTTGAATATATCTCCCATCATCCTCTTATCATCACTCTCTTAAGATTTAAGAAGCTCTTAAGCACCGTAGATCCCAGCTTAACTCTACCACTGTTTCATTGCTTTATTGTCACTTATGGTTTCTCATACGATATAAGAAACCACAGTTTAAGGCTGTTTTCACACTACCGAGTCTTCGACATGAAAAATGGTCCATGTCAATGCTGAATCTCTTGGCCTGTATATTATGCTTGAAGAGAGGGACTCCAAGCATTATAGTATGTATGATGGTGGGGGTCGCTGACGCTTCACTTCATACTGTCCTGTGGTAAGCTGGCCAACTTATAGAGTCCCATGGTTTTCAATACAACTATTACACTAACGACACTCAAATTTATCTCTCTGGCCTAGACATCACCAGTCTACCGTCCACAGTTTTAAAGTGTGTACCAACCATAGCCACCTTTTTGCATCTCAAACTCAATATGGAATTCATCGTCTTCCCCCCTACCTCATGCAGTCCTTTTACTCTATCTGTCTATCGATTGATCTATCTATCTATCTAAATTAATGGCACCACACTTACCTCAGTCCCACAAGCCTGTTACCTTCAGGTAAAATTTGACTCTGTCTTGTTTTCAAACCTTATATTCAATACCTCCTGCAGCCTCTAACCCAAAAACATTAATTGAATCCACTCTTTCCTCATCTCTGAAACTACAAAAATGCTGTTCCATGCTCTCCTGCCATCATCTCCTGCTTAGACTACTGCAACACCCTTCTCTATGGTCTCTCAGAAAATTGTCTTGCATTTACTCAGTCCATCGTCAACTCTGCAATCCTTTGTCAATTATATTGCCTAGTGAATAGAGCTTAAAAAACTAACACTGTGGCCCCACACGTAACCTACGTTACATTACGGTTCAGGCTGGCCCTGACAATCACAACCTCTAAAAGGACCACCACTTCAGGGAAGCTTACACTCTTCAATAACCCCACTGCAACCAGCCCACCATCTGAATCGCTTGTAACCTCACCTACTATCTCTATCCACATTCTCATTTAGATTGTGTGCTCTTAAGGATAGTAGTGTCCACTGTACCAGTAGGTCACTAATTTAACTTTCTACTGACTATTAGATTGGTAAATGCTTAATGACTAGAGATAGACAAATTGGGTCACAACAAATATTCCAAATTGTTTGGGTTTTATATGAAATTAAACAAATGGGCATTCATTTCGGGCTAACTAAAATGTCCCCCACATTATACTCTGAGGTCTCAGGGGAGGTGGCAGAAATAAAACAACATCTATACTCACCTTCTCTTACCTCTCTTGGGCCTCCTCGTGGTCTCTGGTACCGTTCTGTGTATGTTATTGGCCTGGCTCAGTGCTAAGGTCTGTAATTGGGCCTCAGCAGTGACCTGGGCTCATCATGACTTCATGATGTTCAGTGTGCTCCTAAGACCACTGGTGGCCCAATCACAAGCCTCAGGCCCTCAGGCTGATGACGTCATAGAAGAGTCCCAGATGTCACAAGGAAAGTGCCAGATGTCATGAGGAGGACCAAGAGAGGTAACGGAAGTTGAGTATAATTTTTTTTTTTTTTTTTTTTATAATTACTCCCCTGAGCCTCCACCTACCTGAAGAGACCCCATAGTAAGTTCTCTCATATATACTAATGACCTTCATGAATAAATATTACTGTTGGATTCTGAGATATTGGAAATTATGGAGCACAGACTCATCTGTGTATGCCCCTGTGTCATGCTGTTCTTAGATCCTCTCAACCTTTACATCTGACCATTGTGTCATTGTTTGTAGGTGCCTGGTGATCTTCTCAGGTCTTAAAATAAGAACTTGACAGTGTTTGCGTATATTAATGACTTGATTTTCTTACAATGGGAAATGACTATCCAGAAGATTATGTTTCATTCCATAAATAGGCTATATTTAGTAAGCATTATTCCTATTAACTATTATTAGGCTTTTCCTTACCATTGTCTTGGTGTCTAATTACATGGTTTTACACATCTCACTGTTTGAGGTTACACCCGTGTAGGTACACTTCTCAGGATTAGGATTACAGCATGTGTAGTTTCATCATCTACTGTGTGCACTGAAAGGTTATTCTGATGAACTTCCATATGGAAGAAGGAAATAGTTGAACTACTATAGGTCAATTACTGTAACTAATGCACCTACAACAGATATTACCAAAAATCTATTTTTGTCTCCATTAATGTCTGTAAAGGTAATTTTTATTAGGCCACTGACAATAATTTTCTTCATGACTGGCGGACATCCCAAAATTTCTTCCGGACCTGAAATTTTTTGGAACATTTCACAAAGAAAACCACATGAAAAAAAAAAAAACTCTCCTGTCCCCAGAGTACCTGTTTGGTCGCAGACCGTGCTTCATTCCTCCTGCATCCCACGTGATTGGTATGGCCAATTAGGAGGTCGCTGAAGAGAAATTTGTTATTTCATTAACATACAGTCCTATGAAAAAGTTTGGGCACCCCTATTAATCTTAATCATTTTTAGTTCTAAATATTTTGGTGTTTGCAACAGCCATTTCAGTTTGATATATCTAATAACTGATGGACACAGTAATATTTCAGGATTGAAATGAGATTTATTGTACTAACAGAAAATGCGCAATATGCATTAAACCAAAATTTGACCGGTGCAAAAGTATGGGCACCTCAACAGAAAAGTGACATTAATATTTAGTAGATCCTCCTTTTGCAAAGATAACATCCTCTAGTCGGTTCCTGTAGCTTTTAATCAGTTCCTGGATCCTGGATAAAGGTATTTTGGACAAACAATTCAAGTTCAGTTAAGTTAGATGGTCGCCGAGCATGGACAGCCCGCTTCAAATCATCCCACAGATGTTCAATGATATTCAGGTCTGGGGACTGGGATGGCCATTCCAGAACATTGTAATTGTTCCTCTGCATGAATGCCTGAGGATTTGGAGCGGTGTTTTGGATCATTGTCTTGCTGAAATATCCATCCCCGGCGTAACTTCAACTTCGTCACTGATTCTTGAACATTATTCTCAAGAATCTGCTGATACTGAGTGGAATCCATGCGACCCTCAACTTTAACAAGATTCCCGGTGCCGGCATTGGCCACACAGCCCCAAAGCATGATGGAACCTCCACCAAATTTTACAGTGGGTAGCAAGTGTTTTTCTTGGAATGCTGTTTCTTTTTGGACGCCATGCATAACGCCTTTTTTTATAACCAAACAACTCAATCTTTGTTTCCAAAATGAAGCTGCCTTGTCCAAATGTGCTTTTTCATACCTCAGGCAACTCTATTTGTGGCGTACGTGCAGAAACGGCTTCTTTCTCATCACTCTCCCATACAGCTTCTATTTGTGCAAAGTGCGCTGTGTTGCTGACTGATGCACAGTGACACCATCTGCAGCAAGATGATGCTGCAGCTCTTTGGAGGTGGTCTGTGGATTGTCCTTGACTGTTCTCACCATTCTTCTTCTCTGTCTTTCTGATATTTTTCTTGGCCTGCCACTTCTGGGCTTAACAAGAACTGTCCCTGTGGTCTTCCATTTCCTTACTATGTTCCTCACAGTGGAAACTGACAGGTTAAATCTCTGAGACAACGTTTTGTATCCTTCCCCTGAACAACTATGTTGAACAATCTTTGTTTTCAGATCATTTGAGAGCGGGCTGTCCATGTTCGGCGACCATCTAACTTAACTGAACTTGAATTGTTTTGTAGAAAGAAATGGTCCAAAATACCTTCATCCAGGATCCAGGAACTGATTAAAAGCTACAGGAAGCGACTAGAGGCTGTTATCTTTGCAAAAGGAGGATGTACTAAATATTAATGTCACTTTTCTGTTGAGGTGCCCATATTTTTGCACCGGTCAAATTTTGGTTTAATGCATATTGCGCATTTTCTGTTAGTACAATAAACCTCATTTCAATCCTGAAATATTACTGTGTCCATCAGTTATTAGATATATCAAACTGAAATGGCTGTTGCAAACACCAAAATATTTAGAACTAAAAATGATTAAGATTAATAGGGGTGCCCAAACTTTTTCATAGGACTGTATATCTAGCCCCTCTCCAGTGGACTGGGAGTGTGATGGAGGCTGCTGCACCTACAGTTTAATTGATAACCTGACCCCACTGCTTCTGTTTTTGTTGACTGTCATGAATATTTTTATTATCATTATTGTTATTATTATATTAATAGTTAATATTCCCTAATCCAAATCATTCTTATGACTAGATTATATAAAATATATGTAATATATTGTCTGCCTATTCAATATAGAATAAAATATAAAGTTATCACTCTCATCCACAAGGCTCTCCATAATGCCGCACCTCCCTACATTTGCTCCCTCATCTCTGTCTACCGCCCAACCCGTGCTCTCCGCTCACTCAATGACCTAACACTTACATCCTCTATTATCAGAACCTCCCACGCTCGTATACAAGACTTCTCCCGAGCTGCACCACTTCTCTGGAATGCTCTACCCCGGACAATCAGATTAACTCCCAATTTCTACAGTTTCAAACGCAAACTAAAGACGCATCTTTTCAGACAAGCCTATCACAATGTCTAACGTAAACCCTTAACCCTCCTCTGTCCCTGCTCCCACATTACCCCACATGATATGATGTCATCTCAGGATAACTTTATAGGTCCAAGCTCCATCCACATGTTACAGGACACGACTGGTGACGGCTCATAAAGTCTTATGTTTGTGTAATGACAGTCACCTCTGTTACAAAAGTGTCTGACCTCTATATAAGTAATACCGCCCCTGCTACCTCTTGTGTCACCCCCTCTACCTCATAGATTGTAAGCTCTTTTGAGCAGGGCCCTCAGTCCCATTGTGTGAAATGATTTTCTTTGTAATGTATCTGTCTGTATTTGAACCCTACAAATTGTACAGCGCTGCGGAATATGTTGGCGCTATATAAATAAAATGTATTATTATATATAACATATACTGTATATATAATATAACAAAAGAGAATTGTGTGTCTTGACACTGATCTGTAGTACGGGGACATGCTGTATTACTTGGTTATAGCTCATATGGCAGAACTGGATACTCAACTACCTCACAAACACACCACAGGATGTGAGAGCCAGGGACCGTATGTCGGGCACTGTGATCTGTAGTACAGGGGCACCACAAGGTACAGTTCTTGCCCCATTTCTCTTCACACTGTACACTACAGACTTTAGGTGCAACTCATCTAGCTGTTACCTGCAAAAATCCTCTGAAGACTCCGCAATAGTAGGCCTTATCACTGATGGGGTGATAGGGAGTACAGAGACTTAAACCGGGATTTTGTAGAATGATGTCAACGGAACCACCTCAAGTATAATGCTGGGAAGACCAAGGAGATGGTGGTGGACTTTAGTAGACAGAGAAGTGCTCCGGTCCCGGTGGAGATGTAAGGGTCATGCATTGAGGTAGTCAAGACCTATAAGTACCTGGGTGTACTCCTCAATAATAAACTGGACTGGGTTGATCACCTGGAGGCGCTGCCCAGAAAGGGTCACAGCAGACTCTACCTGCTCAGGAGGCTGAGGGCCTTTGGAGTCCAGGGGCATTTCTTTGGACCTTCAACTCTCTGTAGTTGCTTCAGCCATTTTTTTTGGTGTGGCAGTATATCAACCAGGGACAGAAAAAGACTTGACAGGCTGATCAGAAGGGCCAGCTCTGTCCTGGGGAGCCCCCTGGACCCAGTACAGGTGGTGGGTGACATATATATATATATATATATATATATATATATATATATATATATATTGTAAGCCGATGGCTGGTCAGGTAATGGAGGGGGTGTACATCTCGCCCAGACTACTCAGGTGGGTGTGATGAGAAAACTCCAGGAACGTTTGTTATCAGCAGACGACTTTCGTCTGCTGAGCATTTTGGTAAATGCTAAGCACTGGGCTGGATTTTTAGGAATGACAGGTAGGTTGGTAGTGGGACCTGTCATTCCACCCCCCTCTAGTCCACACTTTGGGGATGTTCCAGCAGCGACTCAGCTGCAGAGAGTCTCCTCGTCAAGGAGGCTTAAGAAGTTGCTCCAGAAGCAGACTGGGGGCAGAGCTTGGTTAGAGAGCAAACAGAGAGGTCATATTTTTGGAGCTGTGTCCTGAATGATTCTACTGGCTTTTAGATTTCTGATATTCTAGGTGAGTTAAACTATGCTTACGTTTAGTTAGAGCCGAGCCGGGCAGGTATTTATTTTTGTATTGCTTCCTTTGTTGCTGCACTACTATATATATATATATATATATATATATATATATATATATATATATATATATATATATATATATATATATATATATATATATATATATATATAACCTTGTCTACATGCCCTATTAGACAAGTGTCATAAAAGCAGAATCCTTCTAGACTGTCTTTGATGTACCAGAATGGAGAGCCCACCTATTAGAGATCTTTCTCTTTCAGGATTCGGAAACTGTCCTTAATATTCCCCATTAACAGCCACATGTAGTCTTATATTTCCTCAGTGGCAGTGTCAACTTTGTACGTCTATCTTATGAAAAACTTCAGCGAAACATTTTCTTTGAATCATATTTTATTTCATCGCCATGTTTATTTTACTTTTTTGAGCAAATTCTGAACATTTTCCATCCCATCGTCCTTAGTGTCATCCTTCTGCAAAACAAAATATATATTGTATTGTTGATGTTGCTAGATATGGCTGCTGATTTAATACAAATAATAAATTGGTTAAAAAAAATTATATGCAACAAATTCACTTTCACAAATATTTACAAACATGGGAATGAATCTGGTTATATTTCTTGAACTTATTTTAAAGGGAATTTCCAGGATATTGAAATTTGTTGACCTATACCTATCATCGTCAGATCAGTGGGGGCCCGATAACTTGTACATAAAAATGCATTAAGTTGTGACAGGTCCTCAATGCACTACTATGAGAATTTTTTGAGTGGCAGTTATATAACTATAAGAAATCTAACTTACCATAGTCTTTACTTCCCATGAAAGGGTTGTGGCTTCTGGCCTTCACCATGTTCTTTATGGGCACCACCAGCTGGGTGGGTTACTTTTGGAAGTTGGCTTGCATGACTTTGATGTGCATGATTGTGGGTTTGATGCGGAGCCCCTGTAGGATGGCTCTGAGAACCTTTTAGATGTCGTTTGTATCTAAGTTTAGTAACCTGTAGTAAGATGTTAGTAGAGACTTTAGTAGATATAGTATCTAAAACAATCAATATTAACCTTATTTTTAGGCTGTACCTGTCCAGGGATGCCCTGTGATGTACCAACAGAAGGTGGTTTTCCAAATGTTGAAGGACTTCCGGAAGGCTTAGGGCCATTGGTAAATGGAGGATTGCTAGCTTTAGGTGGTGCCGGATGTGATACTTCTGTAACTTTGTGAGTCATTGGCTGACTGCCTGGACTAGGTGGTTTGGAAGTAATGTCACGTGGAGGTAGTACAGTAGATGGTAGATGGACATGATCAATGGGTGGTGGATGTGATGTCTTAAGAGCAAGTGGACCACCTGAGTATTACAAGTAATAAGTAACAAATTTAAAAAATAAAACTAAAAACCCACAAATTATAACAAACATGATAAAACAATATAAAGGAATCACTTTTAGGCTGAAGCCCCATGTTGCAGAAATGCAGCGGTTTTTGTTCCAGATTTTCTTGTGGTTTTTTGAGCCAGAATAAGGAGTGGATTGAGCAGAAGAGAGAAATATAAGAACTTTTCAAAGAGTTACCATTCCTTTTGTAGCCATTCTTGGCTTTGGCTCAAAAAACTGCAACAAAATCTGCAACAAAAAAAGAGCTACATTTCCGCAATGTGGGGCCTTAGCCTTAGGGTGGGACACCACTTGTCGTAAAAGTCAGTGTTTGGCCTTGGCAGAAACATCGCTGCAAAATCTGCAGAGTTTTACAGTCCCTGCAAAGTGGATGGAATTCCAGCTAATCTCATCTACGCCTTGCAGAAAAATACCTGTAGTGGAAATACTATGCTTTCCAAAAATATAGAATTTTTGGAAATCGCAGCATGTCAATCATATCTACAGAAACACTGGCGCTTTATCATATAGGTATGATTGAAACATTGAAGACATTCTGTGAAAAGCTCTGTGGGAAAAACCGAGAGGTGTTTCCACTGCTGTTTTTCCCACAGTGTTTTGGCTGTAGCCCACTACGTGGAGCCATAGTCTTAGAAAACTTTTTAAACCATGACAAGTTTTGAGCTTTGATGCAGAATTTGAGCAAAATTTCACCTTTTGGAATGATAAGGCTAAGGCCCTACCTATCAGGCTGCAGTAAAAAAAAAAACTCTGTGGGGAAAAACCACTGCAGAAATGCATCACAGTTTTTCCACTGTGCTTTTCACAGAAAGTCCACAGAGGTTTGTTCTACGGAATTTCTGCTTCCATTATAACTATAGGGAAACCCTCGGCATTTACACTTTTCCCTTCTGTTCAATCTGCTCCTGACCGCAAAACAAAATCTGCAACAAAAACAGCTGAGTTTTCCCGCAATGTGGGACCTAAAACAGGCAAAACTGGTGGATGGGGGTAATTATTGTATGTTTTGAGTAGCGTCCATTGTATATAAGATTATATCAATGCCCGAGCACCTGACACCTCTCTAAAACACATTGTATCATGTAGGTACTTGTGGATTACCAGTCTTGGGTGGCGCTGCACTTGATACTTCTGGAACTTTTCTGGGAGTTGTTGAATGACTTTCTGGTTTGGAAGTGGTACTATGTAGTGTTTGTCCCGCTACAAAAATTTTGAGAACAGAAATCAATCTGTCAAAATAACAGCAAAATATTGTAAAACAAACACATTCACAAAACTTTTTTGTAACCCTTTCATAAGGTGCCCTAGGCCCCCATCTACAGAGTAAAATTTTGAAATAAATATCAAAAGTGAATTTTTGTTTTTAATTCTTATTCTGATGATAATATTGATCCTTAGCAGTTTAGAAGATTACCAGTCTTGGGTGGTGCCGAACTTGGTACTGTTGGAACTTGTTTGGTAGTTGGACGATTTTCTGGTGGTTTGGAAGATATATAAGGTGGTTGTCCTGTAAAAAATTTAAATAATGAGACACCAGCTATAAATACCTGTTGAAAATTTGTAACAAAAAGTTCCAAAAGATACATAGAAAGCTACTATCAGCCATCTTATCAGTTTAGAAGATTACCAGTCTTAGGTGGTGCCAAACTTGGTACTTGTGGAACTTGTTTGCTAGTTGGACGACTTTCTGTTGGTATGGAAGTTATATAAGGGGGTTGTCCTGATTTTTTTTTTTTTTTTATTATTATTATTTATTAAAAAAAAAAAACAAGTTCTTTATCCTGTGACTTAATTAGAATTGGTGGAGAAAGGGGTGATACCTGTTGAATATTTGTAACAATAATTCGCAAAAGCTACTATCAACCATCTAAGAATTGCAAATCGATGCAGAACAATATCTCTAATAAACCTTCATCTGATCTGCCATAATATTGCAAGGTTTGTGGTCAGGGCTTATGTATATGAGCATATAACTTTTCTGCTTTGTGTGGAGCTATAATAGTCCTCCATGGAGATACCCCTGCCTCTGCATACTCTTCTTCTTGTCAGGGTACTTACTCTACTATATATTTAGGGTAATATCCGTTCTACATGACATAACCTTTGCCTATGTCTAAGCACCTGGCATCTATGCAAAGTATATTTGTGCCACGCTGGATGATAATATTGATACTCAGCAGTTTAGAAGATTACCAGTCTTGGTTGGTGCCAAACTTGGCACTTGTGGAACTTGTTTGGTAGTTGGACGACTTTCTGGTGGTTTGGAAGTTAGATAAGGGGGTTGTGCTGGAAAAAATAAATAGATACCAGCCTCAAATGCCTGTTAAACATTTGCAACAAGAATTTCCAAAAAATTAACAATATTTCTGATAATGCTTAATCTTATCTGATATGAATCCTTAGTAACATGATGTTATGGCAAGCGCACACACATTCATATATGGTACAACATTCTTACCGGGTTTAGTGGTTGGCCCAGCGAAGGCTTGAGCCACAAGTACAAGGAAGATGATGGATTTCATTTCTGCTGACTTAGAAGGTGAACTTCCCAAGGAGAATGAAGAAAAATGTCCAAGATGAGGACAGAATCTCACTCTATATGTCACGTCCTCCTTCGGCTCCTCTATATGTCCTCCTTTGGCCCCTCCTTTTGTAAATAGGGTTTTCTGATTTGTAGGCACAGGTGAGCAGGTGGGAAAGGAGATGAAGTCTGAAAAATCATCTTGATGTAAAGAACAAATGTACTGGGAAAACTAGTCTGATGAGCGTATATATGATAGTGCCCAGAAATGTACAGACGTACCATTATACTATTCACATTCAATGCTGCATTTATGTGGCAATGTATTACATTGCAAATTCATGGAAACTAGGATTTTGTGTTACTCTTTTTGTAAGGTGATCCATAACCTCAGCCTTAGGCCTATAAAATATATATTTACCATATTGCTTGCAGAGAACACATTCACATCCAGCGCTCTGTCCTCATGATGTAATGTATGATGACTGGATCATACGGTAATATTGGATGCATTAAATCAGTAAATTGGGATATTTAACTTCTGACCCGTCCAATTGGTTTTCCTTTTAATATATTTAATTGTAGATTAAATATTATGATTTTATATTTAGTGATTGTAGGGGATCGTTCTCAATTTTAAGAGGACCTTTCATGCTCTTTAAGATAGGGTGTGTTATATACCATGGTAAGCCTGACGGTACGCTGAATTCAATGCACTTTCAACTTTGTCGGTATCTTCCCCCATTACAATGCCATTAGTTTTGTCAGGGATCTGGCTTTACAGGTCAGCATCACCGCATATGGAGCATTTATATATTCTGTAATATGTGTGCGATTTTTGCTGCACTGTGTTTGACCTTTCTGCATTCTATCCTGACATGTAAGCCAGCTTTACACAATTCAATAATATATCATGTGAAGCTATACAGTATAGTAGATATTCTGAGAACTAGGACATAAGAGACTAGTATGCACGTAAGAGACACTGAAGACACGTATTGCTGTTCTTTTATTAAAGCGCTGTATGGAGGTTTGCAGGCTGAACCATTACGTCATTGACTATAGTTCTAACACAACTCGTCTTGCTGGAAAAAACGATGCTTGGAGGATATCTTACAGTGCTATACGTCTTCTGATATTTCTACAAAGCAATGTAGTTCAAACTGAGGATTTTATTTCTGAGACAATTGGCTTGGTTTCCAAGTACAGCACTTGATATGGATTGCATCAGTTTCAGGGATATGGTACACAAGGTTACATCATTTTTATTACTCTGCAAAGCACACATTAAAATGCTGTGTATAAATGTAGTCTTTACTAGTAAGCAAAGAGTCACATACTTAATGGTAAGGACCACCCAAGCTGCAAGCTGAAAAAGTAATGGTGCTATTGGGATGTAGATCTTGAAAGTGAGAACATTTGGTGGGTGAAGTGGGGAGGTGGGTGAAGTCACAGGTACAGGTTAGATGGATCTATAGGGTTGCTTACATTTTTTTAAAAAAGTTGGGAACCCCCTCTAACTTTTTATTTTAATTCTTCCTGGATACTCCTGAATTGACACTTTATGCCATCACATTAATCCTCTTCTATGAAATTTATCTGAAATCTACTTTGACCAAATTCTACAAAAAAGCTTAAAGGAAAAAGCATCCAGCTTCATACTAGCATGGGAAGAAAAATTAATGGGGTTATGCCAAAAAATATTTTTTCTTTTATCCATCAGGTAGAGGATAAATAGATAAAGAGTTGATGGGTGGGGATCCCAAGGGAGTTTCTCCCCATTGTGAATTCAGCCTAACCATAGCCTCTAGTGTTCCCATTAAAGTTAATGGGTACAGTGGCGTAACTAGGAATGGCGGGGCCCCGTGGCGAACTTTTGACATGGGGCCCCCCCGACACCGAAGATCTCGACCGAGTCCCTCCTACGCATTCCTGCGCGCTCTATTATGTCCCATAGTGGCCCCTGCACACAGTATTATGTCCCTTAGTGGCCCCTGCACACAGTATTATACCCAATAGTGGCCCCCTGCACACAGTATTATGTCCCTTAGTGGCCCCTACAGGACTAAATACTGTCACCGCTGACCGCTATACCAGAACAAATTGTGGATAAAAAAAAATCTGGTCCTGTGCATTACAATTTAGTAACTCCATGTGCCTCATATTAATAGCAGTTAACCCCATCATCTCCCTCACATTAACCCCTGTCTGCCTCACCATAAGAGTTACTGATATGTGAGAGACATGGAGGTAATAATAAAGTATCTTCATTACTATTACCCCCAAATGTCTCACATATCAGTAACTCTTATGGTGAGACAAACAGGGGTTAATGTGAGGGAGATGATGGGGTTAACTGCTATTACTATGAGGAACATGGAGTTACTAAAACACAAGTAATCCCCCCAAATGCCTGATAGTAATAAGCCTAGTAACCCCAGTACGTACCTGTGTAGCTTCAGTTTCATTTTCCTGGAGCAGCTTCTTCCTCTTCTCTTCTGTGCAGGACGGCAGGGATAAGCCCCGCCTCCTCCTCTCATTGGTGGGCAGAGGACAGCAGAGAAAGGGAGGGGGGAGAGAGGGGGAACGTCCTGCAGCGCTGACAGGAGCCAGACCTGCAGCTCCTATGTCTCAGCCGTTGCTGCAGCTTCGGGGCCCCCTGTTGGTGGAAAGTATTCCACCACAGGGGGCCCCGATCATTATACTCGGGGGTCCGAAAAGACCTCCGAGCATAATGATAGCAGCGGTAGCAGCTGTCACCGGGCCCCTAATGTCCCGGGCCCTGTGGCAGCTGCTACCGCTGCTATGGTGGTAGTTACGCCACTGAATGGGTACATTGATGCATCCTGTTCTGCATTTGGTGCTCGCGCATAGAAACATACAGTAGAGTTATCCCATTGTGATTACATATTAAAAAAATTAAGGAATTTTTTGAAAAGTAACTTAACTTGGGAAAACACATATTTAGACATGTCCAGCCAAGTGGGCAGGTAAGGAAGGAAGCATCTATAGCCAAAAATGTTTACCTAGTGGGGTCTAAAAAATATAAATATAAGAATAAAAAAATATATTAAAAAAAAATCACCCCCTATCCCTTTAATATATATAAAAAAGGGGCACTATTAGAGTGTGTGTGTGTGTGTGTGTGTGTGTGTGTGCGCGTGTGTGTGTGCGTGTGTATAATGTGTAGGTGAAAAATAATGGTGACAGACACCTAAAATTCCAGAGGAGCAAAGCTTGACCGTTACAGAGTCTCACAAAGGCACGGAGATTGGCAGTTAATATCAACAAGCAACATAACTGTTTATTTTAACTCTTAAGTACTATCATGGTGTCTGTTATAATGATATGTGTATGATAGACACCATGATAGTACTTAAAGGTTAAAAGGGAACATAGCATAATGGGTGCTGTAATAACAGTCTCAATCTCCATCTTAAATATTTACATACAGCACACTAACTATAATACAATTGATTATAGACCCCTCTCTAATGCAAGGGTGCCTGTAGCCTATGTAGCAGGGCTTACTTAAAGGGGTTCTTGCCTTAACTTATTCAGCACACACTGGATGATGGACCGGAGAATATGGGACACTATTACTTTGAAAGGGCCTGAAAAGGAGACACTATTACTGTGTGATGTATAAAGGGACACAATTACAGTGTGAGGACTGAAGTGTAGACTATTGTGTGAGCACAAACAAAGTGTGAGACACTAGTACAATCTTCGCTACTAGTACTGTTAGGCTAGAAGAAGTCATCATGGTGGCCTGGGAGAGGTAGAGAAGAAAAGGCAAGAACTATCTACTCAGATCATAGAAAAAGTTACTTTTTACATTAATGAACTGTGTATAGAACTGATCTTATGGTATATAACTGATCTTATGATGTTTAATTGAATGTGTAAACCCTGTTAAAAAAAAAAAAAAAAGCAGGCCCACTAACAAATCTTTTGCAGTCGGGCCAGTCTTTTGAAACATGTTCCCACTGCTCCAGAGTCCAGCGTTGCTATAAACCTCTCCATCTGATGCTTTCATTGTGCTTGGGTATATATGGCATTCATGTAGTTGCTCAGCCATGTAAACCCATGCCACAATGTTAATGCCAGAGGAGATTTGGGACTCTGCCGCTTTCCCATAATCTGTGTGTTACTGTTAGACTTGGTAATGTCTCTCTAGAGTGTCTAACCTTTCTGGTAAATGAAACTCCAGAATAAACTTTAAGCAGCCTAGAAACAGTTCTTGTAAAAGCTGCTTTGACTTCAGCGTTCCTCAGACTGTACAACAAAGGATTCAGCATAGGAATCACTAACGTATTTAGAAGAGATATTGATTTTGCATTCTGAAGATCATTTTGCGGTAGCATATAGACAAAAAACAAAGACATGTAAAGAGTGATGATGACACTGAGGTGGGAAGAGCAAGTAGAAAAAGCTTTGAATCTTCCTTCGGCCATCTGAATCTTTGAAATGACCAAAATTATAAAGACATAGGATATTAATGTGAGAAAGAAGCTGGGGATTGCTATACAGGCGGCTTCAATACGTAAAAAATATTCTGTTCCTGAGACGTCACCACAAAGCAACTTTAGCAAAGGTTCTAGATCACAAAAGAGATGGTCAACTATGCGTTGGTTACAGAACTGAAAATTAGATATCATACTTAAAGCAGGTATTGGATCGAGAAAGCTTAGAAGGCAAGTCCACGTTGCTAACAAAGTTGTCACCTTCTTGTTCAAGACAAGATGGTAGCGTAGTGGGTTACAGATGGCCACATAGCGGTCATAAGACATTACTGTTAATATAAGAATTTCATTACTTTGAAGAGCAATGAACGTATACATCTGCGACAAACAATATTCGTAAGATATTACTCTGATGTCCAGGAAAGTTAAGAGGAACTTGGGGAAGATAAATGATGTGAAGCAAATGTCTATCAGGGACAAGTTACATAAGAAGAAATACATAGGGTTATGTAGGTGAGTATCAGCATAAATGATAAGAATAAGGATTGTGTTCTCCGCAAGGCAGAGAAAGTATAAAGCCAGAAATATGAAGAATAGTAGAATCTGAAGTTGTGGATATTCGTAGAATCCCAATAAGATAAAGCCATCCTCTACTGAGCTGTTAAATGCTCTCATCTGGTCCCAGCAACTTGTCGTGATCGATATCCTTTTATAACATGTAGAGTCAAATTGAATATACTGGGAGATGTAGTTCTTTTAAACTTAGAGTAGCTCCGTATATGAATTAGGGACAATGTCATATAAGCATTACCAATGTTATAATCCGTATTATCTGTGATATACAGTATCTACTTCCTGCAATAGTAAATGTTACTCTTAAAATAATAGGACTATTACAGACATTGACACTTAAACTTGAACACAGTGGCTTAGGTTTACTATTGTAGTTATTGTAATATGGCTGGGATTTCTTAAAAAAGGGTGTTGAGACTTAAGCGCGCCAAGATGCTCCAAAAATATGCCACAATTGTATAGTGAAATTCTGGCTCAAAGTAAGCCAGCTAAAGGTGGTGCAAATTTACACTACACAATGCCAGAGCACAGACTCCTAACATTACTGAATTTACCCATAGCGGGACTAATAAAGGATTATGTTATCTATCATGTTAGGAGTTGTGGTCAGGTTATCTTCTCACACATGTAGTGTCCTCCTGATAACCAGCCATGATGTCCTTATTGTGGTCAGGTTATCTTCTCATACATGTAGTGTCCCTGCCTGATACTCTGTCCACAACAAGGACATCATGGCTGAGTTTCTGACAAATCCTAGACCATACAAAGTTCCTACATTCATGGTCATATCCTTTGGTAACCAACCAAGACAACAGATGTCACCAATAAGATGTTTATAGAAAAAAATTTAAAACTTTGCAAAAATTTTTAAACAATAAAGATATAATTTTCAATTGGCTCCAAATTTAACTATAGTTATATTAATCGGAAACCCCTTTAAAAAGCATTCATGAATTATTCTGTAACTACTTGAGGTATCTCCACTATTTGGAAGACTCATAATAACACAATAAGTTTTACCTTTTTTATTTTCTTCTAAGAAATTATTGTTTTATCGCTGCATAAATATGTACATAGTAATGGACAATTTTAGAATTAAAATAGAAGACGGTAATATCTGTGCAAAATCATTGCTACTGTACATAAAAAAACCTCAAAATATATCTTCACACACAAAGTATCCATAGACTTCTAAAACCAAGGGTAGGCTAAAATTTAGATGCTGAGTTAATACAGAATATTTATTTGGTTTTTACCTTTTGATTCATTGGAAAATTTTGAAAAAAATTTGGAGCTGAAATTGTATTGATAAAATTCTAGTATGAAGATAGGGACCACACGGTGGCTCAGTGGTAGCACTGCAGCCTTGCACCGCTGGAGTCCTGGTGTTCAAATCCTGCCAAGGGCATAAAACCATCTGCAAGGAGTTTGTATGTTCTCCCCGTGTTTGCGTGGATTTCCATCCCATATTCCAAAGACATACTGATAGGGAAAAATGTACATTGTGAGCTCTATGTGGGGCTCACAATCTACATTAAAAATAAAATTTAAATTCTAGTATGAAGATGTCTGCTGGAAGTGTAATATCATGTCACAGGCGGTGTATTTTATGCCAGCTCATACAGCTGGGGTGATATAGTTTATTCACAACCTTAACCCATTGGGATCAAGTCTGTCTCTTGTGTTTTACTTAATTAATTAAACAATGATGGTTATTACCTCTGTGTAGAAGTTTAGTTTTAGAAGTAATCTTAAATTAAACTATACCGTACTGCAACTTTATCATACACAGTATACTAAATATAACTAAAAAAAATTGATAACATGACTTGGGATTGTTGTTTTTTTGTTTTTGTTTTTTTTTTTGCATCTCCAAAATCCATGAAAAGGAATAAAGAGAAAGAATGAAATTGTTATTAATTGGTAAAATTAGAAATGCAAGTTTTTTGTTTCTTCTACTTCTTAGACATGGAATGAGCAGCTTGTACTTGTACTTTATAATGGAAGGGACTGTTCACTTTTCACCTTTCTGAAGCCGGTGCCTGAAACCACTCATTTCATGATCATTAGGTATAAAGGTTCAGAAGACCCCCTGTAACATTTGTGTACAGGAGTCGTGTTCAGTTATGATTCCTTACTTTAGGTTCTTGTTGCTCTGTCTGAACACTGCCCTATTACCTTATTTCTGTAACTGATTTTTCGCCACACCCATCTCTTACACCTTTGTGTTCCTCTACTCCTTAAATAGTTAATATTAGCCTTACCTGTGTGATTGACAGCCTATCTGCTAATCAAGCGGGTTCTGGACTTCCTATAAACAGGTCATCACCCCACACATTCTTGCTGGCTATTGTGATTGTGTCCTCACTAGCTGCTCTCTTTGATATTGTATTGTATTACTGACTTCTGACCTTTGGCTTTCCTTGTCACTACTCTTTTGGATACGATTTTGTACTGTTTTGTCTCTCTGGCTTTGACCCTTGGATTGCTGTCTCCTCTTCTGTGTTGTGTTGTCTTTTCCACATTTTGTGTTTTACACTTATCTATAGAAGGCACTGTCGCCCAGTTGTCCCTCTCATTAGGACAGTTGAGGCAAGTGGGTAGGGACAGGGGCTGGGTAGAGTTTTTTTTTTTTTTTTTATGGTAGAGTTGGAAGGGACCTCAAGGGCCATCGGGTCCAACCCCCTGTGAGTGCAGGTTTTCCTAAATCATCCCAGCTATATGTTTATCCAGATTCCGCTTGAAGATTTCCATTGATGGAGGGAGGTGGTGGGCTCTCCAAAGGTCAGAAGTCAGTAATACAATACAATATCAAAGAGAACAGCTAGTGAGGACACAAGTTTAGGACTTACTGTCTCTGTCTTTCCCTTCCTTCCAGGTTTCAGAAGCTGCACTGGGGAATTGCTCAACTGGCAATTCCCTAACACCCCCATTATGGACCATGACTATCAGGTGTTAGTAGATGGAGAGTGAATGGTGTTGGTGGTAAGACTGCTTGTTAAGTCATTGGTTGGATGGGGGAAGTCGGCTGGGGGGGGCATGTCAAATGTTTGCCTTGGTGCTCTGCCATTCCTAGTTATGCCACTGTTACTACTATTGTTACTATAAACTAATACATACAAATTAAAGGTTCTTTGTTATACACATTTGATCAAACAGTATGAAGCCCACCTGCCATGACAAGGTGACCTCATTCAGAGTGGACCCCTCACTAAATAAAATACCTCTCTTTGAACCAAACCAGGCCTACAAATTTCAGGGCAAGTTGGATCCAGAGCATTATACTCCATTTGAAATAGCCTAAGGCAGATGGGGGAATGAAAGCTATATATACTATATTCCAATTAAATAAACCTGTGCAATAGAATGGGAGAGCTAGTCCGACTATGGAGAGAACCACCCAGCCCTTGTAATACACGAAAGAAAATTCAGACTATACAGTCTGTATCTATCTCTATCAGATGTAGTTTACTTACTGTAAGTATGTATGCAAAAGGAGAAAGACACGGCCCGCACATCCAAGTCTTCTATATTGATCTAGTGCTTACCAGCAAATTCTACAATACTGAACATGAGGTTCTTAGTTTATATATTGATCAAGGTATATAAGCCCACTAGCCACATCACGGCGACCTCTTTATAGTGGGTCCCTACTCTACTGGGTGCGGTGCCGCACAGTGACCGCCACAACTGCCGCACAGCGGTTTATATGGTTACTAGTTATCTAGCGGGTGACCTTACTTTACCAATATGTCTGCAACTGTACATTAGTGTAGAAACTTGTTTCTTATTAGTAATGTGATGTATGTCATGATACTGGAGAATATGAATGTCATAAGGGGGCAGCATGGTGGCTCGGTGGTTAGCACTGCAGCCTTGCAGCATTGGAGTCCTGAGTTTGAATCCTGCCAAGGAACTACATCTGCAAGGAGTTTGTATGTTCTTCCCATGTTTGTGTGGATTTACTCCCATACTTCAAAGACATACTCATAGGGAAAAATATACATTATGAGCAATATATGGGGCTCACAATCTACATAAAAAACAAGTAGAAAACATATGAATGTCATAAAGAACTTGTGTTGTTTTAGTTTCTGCTGCATGGTTCATGGAACAATATAGAAGTGTATGGAGTGCTGCATCTACAATGACATCCTGCAGGCTAGTCAATATAATAATACTGTAAAGAAACTCTGGAAAAAAACTTTTATTTGATCAAAATTGTGAAAACCATGTATTAGCATAATGTCCGCCTCTTCACAATTATCTGCTACTTTGTGTTGGTTATCACTTAAAATCTCAAGAAAATACATTTAAGTTTATGGTTGTAAGATGACGAAACGTGTAAAAGTTCCAAGGGTATGAATAATTTTGCAAGGTATGGTATAGCATCAGTTTAATATTGTAACAATTTTATCAATATATAGATATAACAAAGTTAACCTGAACTTCTGCTATTGGTTAAATTGCTGCAATGTTATAGCACAGAAGTCTACAAAGAAGTCACTGAATGTTTCCTTTTTTTTCTGTATAGTTTACTAACTTGTATCAAGCCAAAACAGTCTAAAAAAATTAACTTTTTTGGACATTATTCTTTATAGAAAAAGATGGCTATACATCTGATTCCATCTGAATGGAACCTTAATCTTCTGTCCACAAATGTTTTAGTATAAATCCCATGTGTAACCTGTTCATTCTATGCCTAGAAAACACAAAAACATATTAATTGCTAAAACTAAAAAGGATATTTATTTTTACTTTTTTTTTTTAGTTTCTCTTAGTATGTCCCTGAGAGACAAAATGTAAATGATATGCAAATACTGTATTGAGTCAATGGGATCGACATGAATATAAATGCAGCTTGCGCCCTCTAGTGGTGCTGTAAGTTATCAGCATTTGAGTTTTGCTTGCTCTACCAGTAGTCTGGAAGAACAGGAGACCAAAAATTAAGACTAGGCAAACCTGACATATGTATATTGTTTAGAGTTGTACAGTTGTTAGGTTATAGGTATGATATCCTCTAACCATGTTGCAGGCTCTAAAGGGGTCATTCATAGGATAGAATATTACATAGACTATTATTTTTGGGTCTAGGACCCAACAGATCAGCTGCAGCGCTCACTTGGTGTACTTTTAATAGCGGCCATAGACACATAGAAAAAGTACCTGCAGCAGAAATGTTACAATTTCCCAAACTGTTGTGTTTTTTGGAAATCGCAGAATTTTACTTAAACCTACGGAAATGCTGCCGGTTTCCCTATAGGTGTAATGGAAGCAGGAAACTTTCTTCCTTGTGTTTGCAGATAAAACCTTCTAAGCTACCATGTAAAACATTTTTGAACACATCTCTGAAAAGCTTTCTTCACGTCACTATTTCTCAGGCTGTACAACAGGGGGTTCAGCATCGGGATTAACGCGGTATTTAATATGGAGATGGTTTTTGTGTTATTGGTCGCACTGGGATGTTGTAAGTAGATAAAAAATAAGATTGAATAAAGCATTATCACAACACTGAGGTGGGAAGAGCATGTGGAAAAAGCTTTCTGCTTCCCCTTCGTAGATGGGATCTTTAAGATGACCCGGATAATATACGTATATGATATTAATGTGAACGTAAAGGCGGCCACGCCGGTGCTACTCCCTTCCAGAAATATTATAGACTCCACCATAGAGGTATCTCCACAAGCCAACTCCAACAAAGGGACAAGGTCACAGAAGAGATGGTTGATGACATGAAACTTACAAAACACCAAATGTGACATCAAAGATACAATTGGAACTGGATCTAGAAGACTCAACAACCAAGTCAAGGCAGCCAGAAGAATGTAGTTCTTTCTATTCAATATATAATTGTAATGGAAAGGGTTACAGATGGCCACATAGCGGTCATAGGACATCACTGTTAATATGAGAAACTCTGCAGACTGCAAACCAATAAAAATATACATCTGTGTCATACACTGTAAGTAAGAAATACGTCTCATGTCCAAGAATGTAAAGAGTAATTTGGGAAAGATAAGTGAGGTGAAGGAAATATCTATAAGGGACAAGTTACATAGAAAAAAATACATAGGATTGTGTAGATGAGAATCCAAGCAAATAATAGCAATAAGCGTTAAATTCTCCAAGACACAAGAAATATATAAAACTAGGAAGATGAGAAATAATGGAACTTTTAGATGTGGATATTCATAAAACCCCAACAGAATGAAGCCATCATATTCTGTGGTGTTAAATAACATCTTTTGGCTTCTCAGACATTGCAAGGCTCAATGAAGAGACACACCAAATGTAAACCTAAGAAAAGGAGAGGAAAATGAAGTGTCACATATACACACATGGACAAAATTGTTGGTTCCCCTCGTTTAATGAAAAAAAAAACCACAATGGTCACAGAAATAACTTGAATCTGACAAAAGTAATAATAATAAAAAATTGTTGACAAGCCACAAAGCTTCTGGGAGAATGTCCTATGGACAGATGAGACAAAAGTTGAACTTTTTGGCAAGGCTCATCAGCTCTATGTTCACAGATGGAAAAATGAAGCATATCTTGAAAAGAACACTGTCCCTACTGTGAAACATGGAGGAGGCTCTGTTATGTTCTGGGGCTGTGTTGCTGCATCTGGTACAGGATGTCTTGAATCTGTGCAGGGTACAATGAAATCTCAAGACTATCAAGGGATTCTAGAGAGAAATGCTGCTCAGTGTCAGAAAGCTTGGTCTCAGTCGCAGGTCATGGGTCATGCAACAGGATAATGACCCAAAACACACAGCTAAAAAGCCCCAAGAATGGCTAAGAGGAAAACATTGGACTATTCTGAAGTGGCCTTCTATGAGCCCTGACCTAATTCCTATTGAGCTTCTTTGGAAGGAGCTGAAACATGCCATCTGGAAAAGGCCCCCTTCAAACCCGAGATAACTAGAGCAGTTTGCTCACGAGGAGGGGCCAAAATACCTGCTGAGAGGTGTAGTAGCCTCATTGACAGTTACAAGAATTGTTTGATTGAAGGTATTGCCTCAACAAGTTGTGCAACAAAATATTTCGCAATCCATTTTCTCCTCTTCTTTTTTCTCTATGCACGCTCAGAATGAAGAAGAGGGGAAAAAACAACTCTATCAAAAAATAGACAAGAATGGACAAATTTTTTTGACGGGTACCCATTAATCCATCAAAAAAGACAGATTATGGTGTGGGCTGTGTAACCATTTTTTTTACTTTTCATTTTTTGACAAATAAGTTGTTTTTTTTTTCATACAGATCTGCAATGGGCTGATACCAGGCACAGATATGACAATAGTGTCACATTTACATGTATCTGCAGCTTTTTCCAATCATGACTGTCCTTTTAACCATTGATATATCTGGAAACAAGGCTAAAACTGCACACTTGGTGACATATGATAGATGAGAATCTCCTCTTTGCTGCTCAGTGTTTTATAATAGTTGAGTTATAACTACATAAAGTAACACCCCCCATCCAGATTCAGTTACCCTGGTTTATTTGAGCCCCTACAACCATACTCCAGTAAGAGAAAAAAGGCAAAAAATACAGAAGGGGCAGAAGTGGATTTTAGTTCAGGATTTCATAGAAAGGAGCAAAATTCTGTTAATAAAGTAAATTACAATATTTATTAATGATACAAATAGTTCCAGAAATTCAAAAGTTTAGTTTCAAGTAGCAAAAACCAAATGTGCAGGAGGGCATGAGACGTCCTCCTTAAAGTGAGAATTTATTTTTTTAACCACTGACCGCAAACCAAGATCTGGAAAAAAGGTGGGTATATAAAACACAAATATGTCTGTAAATTGTAGGGGGGCCACACGGTGGCTCAGTGGTTAGCACTGCAGCCTTGCAGCGCTGGAGTCCTGGTGTTAAAATCCCGCCAAGGGCATAAAACCATCTGCAAGGAATTTGTATGTTCTCCCCGTGTTTGCATGGATTTCTATCCCATATTCCAAAGACATACTGATAGGGAAAAATGTACATTGTGAGCTCTATGTGGGGCTCACAATCTACATTTATAAAAAAAGAAAAAAAATATATATATATGTCTGTAAATTGTAGAACCCTTGCTAGAATAAATGTACAACTCAACACACAAAGAATAAGCCTTCGCATAGTTATGGTGACAGAAGAATAAAATTTTGGAAGCCAAGGAAGGAATATATATATAAAAAAAAGTCACTGAGCATTAACGTTCAAACTACCCTGCCTCACTAAGGGGTTAAGTAAAGCTAAAGGTATGAAACTTACCAGCAAATTTCCCTTAGAACATTTACCATTCCATATGCAACAGAAAATTACAATACGGTTCTGTGTTACATTATATATAGGATGTGAGCTGCAGCTAATATTTCTCTTACACTCTTAACCTCTCCCCAGGGGATGAAAAGTTCTTAGGTGTTGTGTACTTTATAAAAAAAAATCACGTATTAACTTTTTCAAAACGTAGTTTGAAGAGTTTTCCAGCATGTAAAAGTTAAAATCAAAGGTCTATATAAGGGGGCATTAAAAGGGTTTTATGGGCAAAAAATGTTATTTTAAAAAAGGTCTGTTGGTGTTATTAATGGGTTAATAAATGCACCCATATACCTTTAGCAGTGATTTCAGTGATTTATGGGTGTTTCTGGGAGCCCCTGGCATTTTCTGCATTTGTTTACTTGGCTCATCTTCCTGCTAAGTAGCTTCCATACTAGCTCCCTCTCACCTCACTTCCCGCACTTCCTCTCTCGCTCCATCCCATAACTTCCTCCCCATCCCTCTTTCTATACCGCCACCCCCGACCCTATTATACTTGTGTGACTTTCTTCCAGTCTTCATCCTGCAGGACAGGTTCTCCCTTTTTTCTGATTCTGCCGGCACACGCAGTAGTCCCAGCACTACTTTGTGCTCTGCAGCTGATGGTCCACCTCTACTGTGCAGGCATGGGAGCTGCTTGCATGCCTGCTCAGTAGAGGTGTGTTATCAGCTGCAGAGAACAGAGCAGTGCAGGAAGTATTGCGCACATCGGTAGTCAGAAAAGAGGGAACATCCGTCCCACAGGAAGAAGACTGGAAAGAAGTGATGTAAATATAAGGGGGTTGGGGTGGGTGAGATAGATAGAGAGACAGGGAAGAAGTGTATGAGAGGGAGAGAGGAAGGGGGGGGGGAGTGAGGTGAGAGGGAGCTAGTATGTAAGCTAAGCAGCAGGAAGCTGAACCACGTAAGTAATGGAGTACATGGGAGTACCTCTGTCTGCTTGGATCATCAAGAAATTGTTTATTGACTTTTCTCTATTCGTATATAGTCGATCGAACATATGGAGGGTTGAATTCTAACGGGTGGAAAACATTGCATATCAGCCTATGTTGTGGGAGGCTGTTCTCACGCTGTAGCTCAAGGAGGGTGTGCTTGGCGTTGTAAGAGTGGCCATCCAGTGACCCAGTGGCAGAGTGTGGAGGTTGCAGTAGCCTTATGAGGCCATACAGTGACACAATAGTAAAGTTTGGAGGCGGCAGTAGTGTGAGGAGGCCATACAGTGACCCAGTGGCAGAGTGTGGAGGTTGCAGCAGGGTTATGAGACCATACAGTGACCCAGTGGCATAGTGTGGAGGTAGCAGCAGCGTGAGGAGCCCATACAGTGAACCATTGGCAGAGTGCGGAGGTGGCAGCAGTATGAGTAGGCCACAGAGTGGCAAGTCAATATTATGTATAGGTAGCAACAGCCTTAGGAGACCATACAGTGACCCAGGTACACATTAACAGAGTGTGGTGAGACAGCCTGAATCATTTAATTTGCTGCATCAGGCATTGGTGGATGCAAATCCTGGCTGCTCCACACCTGATTCATCTTCACAAAGGTGAGTGCAGGTAGCAATAGCCTTTGGAGACCATATGGTGACCTGTTGACAGAGTGGAGGTTGCAGCAGCATGAGGAGCCCATACAGTCACCCAGTGGCAGAGTGTAAATGTGGCAGCAGTGTGAGGAGCCCATATAGTCACCCAGTGACAGAGTGCGGAGGTGGCAGCAGTGTAAGTAGGCCACAGATTGACAAGTCGGTATAACGTGTAGGTAGCAACAGCCTTAGGAGGCTGTACAATGACTTAGTGGCAGAATGGAGGTATCAGCAGTGTGAGGAGGCCATACGGTCACCCAGTGGCAAAATGTGGAGGTGTCAGCAGTGTGAGTGTTCCACAGAGTGGCAAGTCGATATAAATTGGAGGTAGGAACAGTCTTATGAGGCCATACAGAGATCCAGTGGCAGTGTGAGGAGGTTGCAGCAGCGTGAGGAGGCCTACAGTCACCCAGTGGCAGAGTGAGGAGGTGGCAGCAGTATGAGTAGGCCACAAAGTAGCAAGTTGATATAATGTAGAGATAGCAACAGCCTTAGGGTCGGTTAACACTAGTGTATGTATTCCATCCGGTTAGAGTCCGCATGGAGTCCCCTCGGATGGAATGCAATCGCATAATAGACTATAATGGGTTCTGTGTGTTGCCGCGCACCTCCCACAGCGTTCCTCAATCCCAAGTGTTTTTTGTTTCTTCACTTGATCCTACCAATGGCCATCTTTGGTCTTCAGTCCTGGAGAGCAGCAATAGCACAGGCTTGGTGCACACATTACATATCCACCAGCTGTAGACAAACCGTTGGCCCATACTTGGGTTGCTCCTTGTATTGTATTTCCAGGTCATATTACACTATAAGGAAACAACTTTATGTTTCTGCCTTGGTAATGATGGGCACATCTTGGGTTTGCAGATAAAATCTACTAAACTAGTTTGTAATAAATTTCCGAATACATCTATGAAAAGCTTCCTTCATGTCACTATTTCTCAGACTATACAACAGGGGGTTCAGCATCGGTATTAAAGCGGTATTTAATATCGAGATGGTTTTTGTGTTATTTGTAGCACTTGGATGTTGAAAGTAGACAGAAAATAAGATTGAATAAAGCAATATAACAACACTGAGGTGGGAAGAGCATGTGGAAAAAGCTTTCTGCTTGCCTTTCATAGATGGAATCTTTAAGATGACCCGGATAATATATGTATAGGACATTAATGTGAGTGCCAAGGAACCAGCAGCAGTGCAGCCCCCTTCAACACCTATTATTAACTCCAATTCAGAGGTATCATCACAGGCCAACTCCATCAAGGGTACAAGGTCACAGAAGAGATGGTCAACGACATGAAGTTTACAAAACGCCAAATGTGACACCGTAAGCACAATGGGAGCTGGATCTAGAAGACTGAACAACCAAGTGAAGAATGCCAGAAGAATGTAGTTCTTTCTATCCAATATATGATTGTAATGGAAAGGGTTACAGATGGCCACATAGCGATCATAGGACATCACTGTTAATATGAGAAACTCTGCGGATTGTAGTGTAATAAAAATATACACCTGTGTCATACATTGCAAGTAGGAAATACTTCTGATACCAAAGAATGTAAAAAGTAATTTAGGGAAAATAAGTGAGGTGAAGGCGATATCTATAAGGGACAAGTTACATAGAAAAAAATACATAGGATTGTGTAGGTAAGAATCCAAGCAAATAATAGCAATAAGGGTTACATTCTCTAGAACACAGAATATATATACAACTAGAAAGATGAGAAATAACGGGACTTTTAGGTGTGGATATTCATGAAACCCCAAAAGGATGAAGTCGTCATCTTCCGTCGTGTTGAACATCTTCAAGGTTTAGTATCATGAAGACGTTTTCTATATGCAGCAAAAGTAAGGTAAAAATAAGAATGGGTCCGTGTCATGGAATAATATTTGTGTCATATGTGGAAGAAGTGGGAACGTGATAGTATAGGAGGAAGGAAGTAAGGTAGGGAAAGGTAAGGAAATAATGAGTGACTGAACAAAAAAAGGTAAAATTTACATTATACTGTTTGTATTGTGGTCAGTCCCGGAGAAAAAATTTGTCCAAAATTAGAAAAGCTTGGGCGCTTTCTTCTATAAACACCAGACTTATTCACAAGTATTGCAGCTCTATAGATAAAAAAAAAAACAACCTCTGGTGTTAAATTGTCAGACTTTGGGAACACAAAAAGTTGGAAAAAGGAAACGAATAAGAACTATGATTGTTATTGTCAAACAAGATTTGGTAAAAAACAAAAAAACAACAACACATATTACAGAACTTTGCTTTGGTTATTTTTCCAAAAGACAAGTTTGATCTACAAAGCAATAAATCATCTTTAACTGTTGCCAATGGAAGTATATGTCAGAACAAATCAGGAAGTAATACACAAAAATAAGACAGTGTCTTATATTAAATTCTCTTCCGAAATATATGACCTGTCTTATTTTCGGGGGATGTCTTATTCAGCAGCTGGAGCGGGGGACAATCGGCAGTCATTCCGGTGCTTCCTTAGCGGAGCGCCAGCATGAGTGCCAGTTATAGATGGTCCAGGAGGTGAAGGGGGGATGTCTTATTTTTGGGGAAACACGGTAGTATAAGAATGTACATGATCAAAAACTACCGTACAGCCATACTTTAGATTTCGGGTATGAATCTCTACTATAGAGACCACTTTGGAATAATAATAATACATATGTTTACTCATTCTTCTACCCTACATTAAAACATTAATAAAGTAAGAATTACCCCAGACCACTAAACTTAGATACATTAACCCTTCCACTTTCTTACACCACCAGTGAAGTTTTTATTGTTATGAAATATTTTTTTCCTGTTTGTTTCTGTCTTCACCTGAGAGTGTCATTTAATCCAGTGACCCTTATAGTCTAATACCTAGAAGTAGAAGTAGAAAATCATTTTTTACTGGATTTTCTAAATTGGTATAAATCATTTTTGAATTAATTAAATTTTTGAATTAACTTGACAAAAGCATAAAAATTTATTTAAAAAAACGAAAAATGTATTAAGTTAAAAAAAAAAAAGCTGATAAAAAAAAAAAGTGGGATTTCTGGACCTAGGCAGAAAAAGTCAGTAGTGCGGGTAAAAGGAACATACCTTGGAATATATTGTACTTTACTAAAGAAGGAGGCAAATAGGTGAATAAGTAAGTGATTTTCTTTAGTTTAATTTTTTTTTCTTTACTTATACAATGGAATTATACAAAAGGAAAATTCTCTCTTAAAAAATATCTGCTTTTTTTTCTAATACAGTGCTACTGTTGCCCAGCTAAAATTTATGCAGTCAAATATTTTCTTAACATAATGTAGCATGTTGTGTATTTTCAAGCAGGTTGTTCATATGCTTCTTAATAAAAGATTTAATTTTGGTGAAAATTAAAAAAAAAAAAAAAATGCAACCACATTTCTATAGCACCAATGGTTAATGTGTCTTATAGAATAATTTCAATATGGATTAAGATAACATTCAGCCTTTAGATCACCTGTTCATGAAAGCTGAGAATGTGACACTCACCACTAAGAATACTTTAGCACGTTTCCCCTGCTAACAAAAGAAAACACTCCTTTTCCCATGCCGTGGTATATATAGCGTGTGTGAGCCGCAGCTTTTATTTATCTCCTCCCCGTGGGATGAAAAGTTTCAAAATGTTATAAACTTTACTGAACAAACTCTCTTATATATTAACTTTTCCAAAGTTTAGGCTACAACACAAAGTAAGTGTGAGATTTTGTAGTTTTTATTGCTTTTTGGTGCAGATGTTGATGCTTTTTTTTTTTTTTTACTTAAAAGTGGATTCAAAATGGATACGAATAAAAATATTGTTATATTTTATTGAACACATTTTTTCCTAACCCTTCAAAAGTTACTTTAGACTGCAGGCACACATTCAGTTTCTGCTCTTTCTTTTGAGGCAACTTTTAGTGGGGTTTTTTTAGGCAAAGCCAGAAATGGATTTGAAAGGAATGGGAAATATAAAAAAAAACCACAAAAAACTGCACAATAAAAAAACCAAAAAAAACAAACAAAACATGTGTCTCCGCCAAATGGAAGCATTAAGGCTGGACAGGGGGCGGCTTGCTAGCGGTCAGCTTTAAAACCTATTTAATAGAGAGTATACCGCTGTTGATATAATAGAGAGTATACCACTGTTGATATATTAGATAGTATACCGCTGTTGATATAATAGAGAGTATACCACTGTTGATATATTAGATAGTATACCGCTGTTGATATAATAGAGAGTATACCACTGTTGATATAATAGAGAGTATACCACTGTTGATATAATAGAGAGTATACCGCTGTGGATTTAATAGAGAGTATACCACTGTGGATTTAATAGAGAGTATACCACTGTTGATATATTAGAGAGTATACCACTGTTGATATAATAGAGAGTATACCACTGTTGATATATTAGAGAGTATACCACTGTTGATATAATAGAGAGTATACCACTGTTGATATAATAGAGAGTATACCACTGTTGATATAATAGAGAGTATACCGCTGTGGATTTAATAGAGAGTATACCGCTGTTGATATATTAGATAGTATACCACTGTTGATATAATAGAGAGTATACCACTGTGGATTTAATAGAGAGTATACCACTGTTGATATAATAGATAGTATACCGCTGTTGATATAATAGAGAGTATACCACTGTTGATATAATAGAGAGTATACCACTGTTGATATAATAGAGAGTATACCGCTGTGGATTTAATAGAGAGTATACCGCTGTGGATTTAATAGAGAGTATACCGCTGTTGATATATTAGATAGTATACCACTGTTGATATAATAGATAGTATACCGCTGTTGATATAATAGAGAGTATACCACTGTTGATATAATAGATAGTATACCGCTGTTGATATAATAGAGAGTATACCACTGTTGATATAATAGAGAGTATACCACTGTTGATATAATAGAGAGTATACCACTGTTGATATAATAGAGAGTATACCACTGTTGATATAATAGAGAGTATACCACTGTTGATATAATAGAGAGTATACCGCTGTGGATTTAATAGAGAGTATACCGCTGTTGATATATTAGATAGTATACCACTGTTGATATAATAGAGAGTATACCACTGTGGATTTAATAGAGAGTATACCACTGTTGATATAATAGATAGTATACCGCTGTTGATGGTTACTAGGTAACAATTGATGCAAGTGACATTTGAATACACGCCCACACTGGTTGGAGGGCGGGGCAATGTCCCATTCATCACTATGACATGGCGCCGGATGATTGGCTGCTCCCCCCAAATGATGCAATTGATGGAGGTGGGGTTTATGAGTTATATACTCAGCAATATTGCTGGCACTTTGCTATTTGTCACATAAGTTATACTCCTCTGAGGAAATTGTTGCCATATGTTAGTAGAAGTGTATGTGTCAGGAGAACTTGAGAAGTTTGGGTTAGTTCCTGGTGGGCTGTGTACCGGCCACTATAGGATTAGCCTGACTAAAACTAATTGTATGAGGCAGAGACAGACTGCAGGCTACCTCAGCTGCTGAGGGTTAGCCCTGGGTGGGGGATGGGCTGTTCATAGTGAATAGTCATCTAATATAAAGGCGATGTGGGATATAGCCTGGAATACTATACTGACTATATTTTAAGGGAATTAAGTATATACACTGTTGCAGTGAGAGCAGTATATACACACATATATGTAATGAAACTAAAGAGTGTGTGAACTAAAGCATTGCAGCATTGGAATAATTAAGTCTCTATGGCCAATGAATAACTGAGTTTGTATATACACTGTTGCAGTAGAATCTGTATATATACACACATATATATGATGGAACAAAATAGTGTGTAAATTGTGGCCTAGCAGCATTGCATTAATTCAGTCCCTGTGGTATTGAAGCATCGCAACAGGGGAGTATGCTTGTCCCAAGCTCTTTTTTTTTCCCTTTATTCAGAGCTTGCTGGGACAAGCATACTCCCCTATACCTGATATGTGATATCTATCATATGACTTTTTATTATGACCATTACCACCTTTCCATCTATCTGTTTACCCATGTATGTATCTATTTATCTGTCAACCAAGTCTTACCATGGTTTTTTCGTTTTGTTTAGAGCTGCTGAGACAATCCTATCTTCCTATACCTGATATTTTATGTCTACCATGTGAATTTATGATTACTACTATTGTTTTTTCTATCTATTTATCTATGTATTTATTTATTTATGATTAAGTTTTATCATGTTTTGGTTATTGATTTTAATTCTAGTATTTGTCTGTTACTGTATATTTTAGTGGCCTGAAGAAGACACCCGCCCAGTGTCAGTTCCCGTTTTTTCTATATATCCTTTCCATTATGAATTTGTACACTGTGTCGAGCTCTCCACGTAACCATCTTTTTAATAAACTGAATAACTCTAGTATGGTGATATTGTCCGGGGAGTCCATGAGTTTTTGTGTATATGTGCACATTGATATGACCCACTACTGATAAAATCCTACACATGACCCTAATCTGAACAGTATATTAACCCCTTCCCGACATGCGCCGTAATAGTACGGCGTATGTCGGGTCTGTAACTATGGCGACCGCCCGGGAGCTGGGCGGCCGCCATAGCCGCCGGGTGTCTACTGCTTTAAGCAGTAGACAACCGGCTCTAATGCCTCCGATCGGTCCCCAGACCGATCGGAGGCATTAACCCCTCTGGCGCCGCGGTCAAAGGTGCCGGAGGCGCCATTTTCCCGGCGGCGCATGGGCACTGCCATTTTGGCCGGGATCGCCGGCTCCTGGAGCATGCACCAGGGCTGGTCTATGCAGCCTGCAAAAGAAAGTATGCTTTTTTGCAATGCATTTCAATGCATTAGCATTGTAATGCATTGCATTAGTGATCAGACCCCCCTGGGGTTCAACACCCCTAGGGGGTCTAATAAATGCAAAAAAAAAAAAAAGTTAAAAAAAATATAAAAAAATATAAAAAGAATTAAAAGTTCAAATCACCCCCCTTTCCCTAGAACACATATAAAAGTAGTTAAAAACTGTGAAACATATACATGTTAGGTATCCCCGCGTCCAAAATCACCTGCTCTACAAATCTATAAAAATATTTTTCCTGTTCGGTAAACGCTGTAGCGGGAAAAATAGTCGAAAGTGCCAAACCGCCGTTTTTTCACTGTTTTGATTCTGATAAAAATTTGAATAAAAAGTGATCAAAGCAATAGCATTTCCCGAAAATGGTAGAACTAAAAAGTACACCCGGCCCCTCAAAAAAAGACGCTCTATGCATCCCCGTACACTTGCGTATAAAAAAGTTACGGCCGTCGGAATATGGCGACTTTTAGAAAAAAAAATTTTTAACACAGTTTTGGAATTTTTTTTAGGGGTCAAAATGTAAATAAAACCATATAAATTTGGTATCCCTGGAACCATACCGAAACACAGAATATAGTAGACATGTCATTTTGGCTGCACAGTGAACGCCGTAAAACCAAAGCCCGTAAGAAAGTCGCAGAAATGCATTTTTTCTTCAAATCCACCCCATTCTGAATTTTTTTCCTGCTTCCCAGTACATTATATAGAATAATTAATGGTAGCATCATGAAGAAAAATTTGTCCCGCAAAAATTAAGACCTCATATGGCTCTGGGAGCGGAGAAATAAAAAAGTTATGGGGTTTAGAAGGAGGGGAGTCAAAAAATGCCATCGGCGGGAAGGGGTTAAAATCAAATATATAAGGTATAGCATCATTCATAGTGTATGTGTTTGTCACATGGATTATTTTCTTCTAATTACCAGTGATTATTACAGCACTATTATATTAATTCAAGCAGGAATTATGTGCAGAACACATGGGACAAAGTCTACTGTAGAAAAGATGTTGTAATGGTTACATATATTCCCTGGTCCAGGTATTGGACCCATAAAACAGCGGGGTTGCTCACTGTATTTAGTTTCATTGACATAGTGAACTGGATTGACTGCCAATTTTTGTTAAACTAGGAAGAGCTGGTAAATTGTCGCCTGCCAAGAAAGTTCTATTGCTTGCTGTAAATAACAAAGAATTATTCCTCTCTTTTCTACTGTTATATTTTTTTTTTTTTTAGTTAGGATGGCAATTCAAAGATATACGAGGATTTCACAAAATATATAGTCAAGCTAAGCTTTCACTGACACACCTGCCATCCTCTGCAACACCTGCTTTTTGTTATCAGATACACAGCTCATAGCCAGATAACTGTATTATAAGGACATGATATGTTGAATGTGCGAGAGCTCCAGAGGGGACTGATTTCTAGTCTACACCTGGTAGGGGTATTTTTAACCCAAATTGATAGGTTGATGGGTCTGTCAAGTTCTACTGGTTGCATGGTCACATCTCAGTATGCAAAACTGATGCAGTTGTGGTTGAAAGTCAAAGCTTGACTCTTATTTGACCGCTGTAGCTTTGTTTTCACTGTTACTGGTGCCCTTAAACTTGTAAATCTGCATCAATTTGAGAGGCCATGGTTTTGTGTTTTTTGGCTTCAATTTAACAAATTTCTCATTTTTCCCTCAAGTCAAGGTTTGATGTTCAACCATACCTGCCTAGGTCTTCAGATGTTCAACCATACCCGTCTCTGTCTACAAATGTTCAACTATACCTGCTTCTGCCTGCAGATCTTTTTCCAGGTGATGTGATCATATAACCAGGAAACCTCAACCATTCACTTGGCAACTTAGGCCTACTAGGTGCACACCAACAATTATTCGCCTTTGGAACTTAGTCAGGTCTGACATTTCGTACTTCTAAAATAAATATACAGATTTTTTCAACAGCACAAGTAATACATTTTATAACCTGCAATATAAACAATGTAGCTGAGAGAAAATTGGGGGTTACCGGTGATGACAGGTGTGTCAGGAAGAGATATACTTGACTATAGAAATTTGGAAATGTTCTAGTTATTTGTCCAATCCATGTATCCAGCTTTGGTTTTACTAATGTAAATTCACCCATGGTAAAAAATTGAAATGAGCAATTGTCTTGGGTAATGAAATGTTAATCTCCTAGTATCCTGTGTCCTACAAAAATTCAGGTGTTTTTTGTTTTGTTTTGTTTTTTTGCATGGAAGAATAAAATGACCTTATTAATAGGCTGTTAACTAGTATTAGTAGCTGTTACCTCATACCCAACCCCTGTATATTGGTTTGCCTCCTGTCATACCTTTATTAAAGAAGCTTTCATAGGGGCAAATAAACCATTCCATAATCCTTGTTCATTTGTATAAAGCCTCAGCTATGCCTTGTGCTTTAACTATTGTAAAAAGTGACGGGTCTTGTTGTTCTATGTTCTGGGGAACCCCAGGGCAACGCTCAAAGCACCCACTGGTAAGCAGAGATTCATCATGAATAGATCACCATATAGATTTCTAGATCCAGTTAAGGAGAGGCGCCCACCAATGTGGCTCAGCTATTAGATGTTATTGCTATCCAAGCAGAGCTTAAAACTGGAGCCATGAAGCAGAGCCATATCGATTGACATAGAATGGCCAGGCCATTTACTGACTTGCCAAAGATCCCATTAAGATTGGCGATTGTGGTACTTGTCATTCTGACAGTTATTTTCTAGAGTAAAATTACTCACTGCAACATCCAATATAAATGGAAACAGGACCTTAAATTGCACCTCCAGGTATAAAGCAACTTTCATAAATGAATACTACATTTAAATAGAAGGAGCTTTGTAACATATATTATAATCTACTTCCTTTCCCAACTATTAGGCTGCTCTCCACCTTCTATCTCCTTACCAGCCTGGTTGCTTTGTGAGAAGGTGACGGGCAGAGTGCTGGAGTCCAGATATATCAGCCCCAGGTTTCTGACATATGTGTGGTCCAGGACAGATCTGGAGTAGACCTCAGCCCAGGTGTAGATCCTTGGCTCATTATTGGGTCAGAAAAAGGCTGCAGATCCTGCATTTTAGGGCAGATCCATGGAGTGAAAGGAGGTGTATGGTTCTGTCCAGTAACCCTGAGTGGTGAGACAATATTTCTCTTGTTTTGTTTGTGGAAGTAAGCCACACGTATAGTTAGGTTATTCGTTCTGTTTAGTTAGTTGCTCAAACAAGCAGGTTTTTATTTTGTTTTTGCCTGACGTTAAGGCTGAATTTTGTTTGGCTCATTTTGTGCCTGAAGCCAAGGCTTATTTATTTTCCAGTTTTTTTCTAAATAAATCAGTGCATATTTGGTGTCCCTGCATTGACTCTTTGGGTCTGCACCACTGCTTCTACAGAGCTAACTTCCCTACAGTTTCCATAGAATCCTTATCTGTATAAACATAGAACTCTATGGAGAAAGGAGGGGGGATAAGGAGATGATTAATTGATTTATTGCCTCATTCTTTGTACTTGTAGCCTGTTCTCTCTACCATGGCAGCTTCCTGACTCACAGAATAGCAGAGTGTAGCAGCAATTATTTTTGTGCTTTCCAGCAGCTTCCTCCCCCTCCCTTCTCCAAAAAATAATATGTAAAAAGTAGCTGAGCTTGATATATTGACAGGAAAACATATTTTATAAATATGATATATTTCAATGTTTCTTATATTCACCTGTACTATTCATTTATGAAAAGTTTTTATTATTTTTATTATTGGAGGTACACTTAAATGCGATTCATTAAATTATATTACCATATTATACAGTATATTGTGTTACTATAGGTGGCTAATGTTGTGTTTTTGTCATTTGTCTATACAATATATCTTTCATTTATACAACATGTTTTTCGTTGAGGAAGGATGGTGTATGACAACATGACAGTGGAAGGATTTATCCTTCTGGGATTTTCTGAATTCCTGAATTCTCAAGTTTTACTATTTTTTGCCTTTCTGGCCGCTCATGTCTTCTGCTTTCTGGAGAACCTTTATCTCATTATTCTTGTTTGCCTTAATTCTCAGCTTCATACTCCTATGTACTTTTTTCTTTGTAACTTGTCCTTCTTAGATATGTGCCTGACCACCCTCATCCATCCAAGATTCTTGCTGACATTCCTGAATGTGAAATCAATATCCTTCCACGAATGCATGGGACAGCTTTATCTTTTCCTTGCTTTACAAAGCTTGGAGTGTTTTCTGCTGGCAGTCATGTCCTATGACCGCTATGTGGCGATCTGTAATCCGCTTCACTATAACATTATTCTGAATGGTAAGGTCTGTGTAGTCCTATCTGCTGTCACCTGGCTGATCAGCTTAGTGGATCCAAATCCCATCTGGAGATTGATGACCAAGTTGCCTTTCTGCAAATCCCATAAGATCAACCACCTTTTTTGTGATCTTGTTGCTTTGCTGAAACTTTCTTGTGGAAGCATCACCAGAGTAGGAATTGTTATCCTTATCGAGGGTGTGATTTTAGCTGTACCGGCCTTCTTCTTCACATTATACTCCTATATCGCAATAATTTCTGTCATTCTTAAGATCCAATCAGCCAAAGGAAGACTGAAGGCGTTCTCCACCTGCTCATCCCACCTTACTGTTGTATCTATGCTCTACCTTACCCTGACCTGTGTTTATATTGTGCCTTCATCTAGTACTACCTTGGTGAATAATTCTAAAGCAATCTCTCTCTTAAATATAGTCCTCATCCCAATGCTAAATCCTGTCTTATACAGTCTCCGGAACAAAGACGTGAAAAATGCATTTCTTAAATTTATAAACCAAAAGATGATGTTGAATAAGTAATGTTCTGTCTATAGGAAGATACATAGGGGCATATTTATCAGTTTTCTGTCTAAATTTGCAACAAAAATTATGGTGCATTTCGTTAACGACATATTTATGAAGAGCGTGCGCCAAAAAAAAGTGAATGATAAATGTGCACCAGAACGGGTGAAGCTTAAGTGTCTATGAGACAAGTATGAATATAATACAGATTTTCTTGTGCAAAGTAGACCAAGTTTAAGATGGTGTAAACTTAGTTGAAGATTCAATTTAGACAGATTTTTTTTTTTTTGTCTCGATGGAGATTTTTTTAGCATGTTGGAAAAATAAGCAAAAGTTTTGGTACTTAGGAAAGTGAGTCAAAATTTTGACATGTTGGAAAGCGAGACAGATTTATGAAGGTCCATACAACAAATTTATAAATGTCTAGAACTGTGAACAGCGCCAAGTTCGACAGCCTTAATAAATGTGCGCCATTGTTTGTCATGTTATATTTATGAGGAATTGTTGGCATAGGTTACATTGTGCACATTTGGGCGGTTTTGCAATTATTCATCGAAACGAATCTCATTGAGTTCACCCATCTCTAATACAATGAGGAACATTATATATACCGTATAGGGGACATAACACAGTAAATTGTAAAATACATCAGGGAGGAGGGGTCCATAATTTTCCAATATAGGGCCCCATAATTCCTCTTGGAAGAATAAACTAAGATACAGAATACAGTTCTACAAGGCAGAATAAGAGGAAGATTAAAGCAATAATAAGATACATTTATTTTCCAATGTGCCTAAGTATGGTAGAGGGGGATCTCTGCCAAAATCTCATCCAAAACTAAGCCCTGCCCTTCAGAAAATGTGGGAACCACTGCTCTAAAATATATAATATTATAATAATAAAAATAGTATAATAATAATAATAATAATAAAAACTATTATTATTATTATTATTATTATTATTATTATTATTATTATTATTATTATTATGTGAACATATGGATGCATTCTTGTTTAACTATTTCCCCATTGTGGTAGGATTCTGATTTGTCTTGAAACCAATTCAATCCAATTTTACAACATGCTAACACAAACATTAAAAAGAACATCCTTCACAAATCGGTTTAGTGATGGAAGTGGCAACACGATGGCCCAGTGGTTAGCACTGCTGCCTTGCAGCGCTGTAGTCTTGGGTTCGAATCCTGCCAGAAACAACATCTGCAAGGAGTTTGTATGTTCTCCCCGTGTTTGCGTCGATTTCCTTCCATTCTACAAAGACTTACTGAAAGGAAAAAAATGTACATTGTGATCCCTATATAGGGCTCACAATCTACATTAAAAAAAATAATAAAAATTGGTTTAGTAATGATAATATCTGTACATAAGATATGTTTCCCGAAATTCAGTGTGTTACAGTAGCATGGATACTACAGTAATATATTACAAGAAAATAACACAGACAAGCTCATAGCAGATAGAAAAGATACTAGGAGTCATAGCAACTAAAAAGAAAAGAAAGATTCAGGATCATCTAGTTCTCTGTGTCTGAGAGTCATCTTCAATTAGCCTGATTATATATAGATTATACAGCCTGACCATGGTTGGGAGGAAGGGTCTCCAATAACGCTCCTTCTCACACTTGGGGTGGAGCAGTCGGTGACTGACAGTACTGTCCAGTGCTATCATGGTCTCATACATGGGATGGGAGTTGTTTTCCAGCATGGAGCTCACCATGGACAGTATCCCTCTATCATACACCCCCTGTACTGGGTCAAGGGGGCTCCCCAAGACAGAGCTACATAAGTAGCTAGAGAGGCAAGACGACTACCAGTACCCAGTGCCTTTATATATTAACAAGTGCTCCATTATTATACTGCTGTACATTTACAGGGGGCATATCATTGTTTTTAGCATTTTTCTAGGTAACAAGTACATCATAGGGAATTAAATATTTTATACTTATGTGTCCATCCTTACCTACAGATGTGGCCCCTACTTGCCCTCTAGATGAATATGTCTAAATGTGTGTAGCAAGTTAGGTACCTGTTAGGTACCTCTTCTAAAACAAAAGTTAACACAAGGGTTCTCTTACTTTTTATACTGTACTGTGTATGTTTACTCAGCATGCTCAAATAAAAACACTAAACGCACAAATGTTTTATTTGTTTCACCACTAATACCATCATTTGTCATGGCGATCTATAGTAGTTTCCTATTCAGAATCCTCCATATGTTCCTGATATGAACTATACTTTAAAGGACTGTTCCACAATTAACAATTGATGTGTAGAGATGAGTGAATCAGTCCTCAACTAACCAGATTCAAGCCCAATATTCCAAATTGTTCACATGATCTAAAATTGCCACCAATAAATTATTTTACTTTGGGGTCTCTTTAGAAGGAAGACACAGAGCGTCGGATGCTGCAGGAGGTTCACAAGAGGTAACAGAAGGTGGGTATATAGATTTTTTTTTTTTACTTTTGTTACCTCTCTTGGCTCTCCAGCTATTGCACCCTGTGGTCTGAAGAGACCCCGGAGTATAAAAATTTCCCTTCCAAATAAGTTTGGACCAAACCAGGAGTTCACTTTGTCCAAAAACTGGACAAAACAAATTTTCTTTGGTTTGTCCATCTATATTGATGACTTATCCTTGGGACAAGTCATCAAGTGAAGATCAGAAAGCTTCTGAGTCCTTGGTCCAATGTCAATCAGCTGTCTGAAGAGATGGCAAGGTTTGAGTGGGCACTGCATAGTGTACTGTATAGTGGCTGTGCTTAGTATCAAAGTTCGATCCATTAACTTGAATGACACTGGGCAGCAAACAGAAAGTAAGACCAATAAAAATAACTCATATGACCAATGAAGTAATAGCGATTCTCACAGAGTAGCACTGATGCTTCATACATCTGATCTGCAGGGGTCCCAGGTGTTGGACCCCTGCAGATTTTTAATTGATGGCCTATCCTAATCATAGGCCATCAATCGGAAAGGCCCAGAAAACTCCTTTAATAACAAACATGAAAGGTTTATTAGCATCCCCTTTGGCTGTGCTCATAATAAATAATCACATGGGTTCTGTTTACGATTATTTTTCCAAAATGTCCACAAAGGTTTCTTATAATTAACCGATGATTATCATAGAACTATTACATTAATTCTAATAGGAATGATGTGCAGGACACATGGGAGAAAGTCTACAGTGGAAAAGATGTTGGTGCTTGTAATCCCCATGGGCCTGGTAAAGGACTAAATAAAAAGAGCACATTCATTGTATTTCAGTCTCATTAGCACAATACGTGTCCGGACTCACTGTTATTTTTTGTTAAATTAGGAAGTGCTGGTAAGTTGGCACCTAACATATATTCGGTCTCGTTTGCTGTAAATAATGAATAAATGTTTTATGCCTTGAATACTAATATATATATATATATATATATATATATATATATATATATATATACATCGTTTTTTAAAGTTAGGGTGTTAAAACAATTATATGAATATACTACATCTGTAATTGTATTGTATTTCTGACTTCTGACCTTTTGCTTCTACTACTCTTTAGGATTTCAATTTGGTACTGCTTTGTCTCTCTGGCTTTGACACTTGGCTTGCTGACTCTGCCTCTGTGTTGTTGTGTCTTGTCCTGTTGTGTGTATCACTTATTTAGAGAAGGGTCTGACGTCCAGTTGCCCCTGTCATTAGGACAGTTGTGGCAAGTAGATAAGGACAGGGACTGGGATGAGTTTAGGACTCACTTTTTCTGTCTTCCCCTTCCTTCCTGGCATCAGCAGAGGTACTGGGAATTGTTCAGCTGGCAATTCCCTTACAGAACCTTTCCAATCCAAACATTCAGTTAGAAATCCAGTGTCCTACGAAGAATTGTTTGGAATCTTTATTAAGCTATTATTAAGCTATCAGTTATTATAGGTAATTGTAACCTAGCACCTTCTTTATGTATAACCTCAGAACAGTGCTCAAGGGACTTACAGGTAAGCAGAGATTCATCCTAGATAGATTATCATGCAGATTTTTAGATCCACTTAAGGAGTTTGGTCACCAGTGTGGCTTAGTTTAAGCTGTGAAAGACAAAAGAGGGAGACACTGAGACAATCCTCGTGTAGTAAATTAGAGTGAAATATTAGACAGACAACTGTCTGCTCACCTGACAGGGTTGTGAGAGCGTCACAACAACCCAAAGCACAATCAATATCTGGTCCTGGGAAGGTAAACCAGAAGGAGGGCAGCAGCTGATGGACGTCACAGGGACGTATCATGTAGCAACAGGAGAAGGACCAACTGACCGGATAGGTCAAGGACAGCGCTCACCCAATTATTAGGAACCTTCTTTATTGAACAACACTCAAAGGAAATGGCACAACGCGTTTCGGACCCATAGATCCTTTATTGAGTGCAAATGTACCTAAAATAAGAAAAAAAAAAAGAAAATAAATGGTTATTTTATTGTTGGTTATTTTTCTTTAAGTACATTTGCACTTGATAAAGGACCTATGGATCCAAAACGCGTTGTGCCATTCCCTTTGAGTGTTGTTTAATAAAGAAGGCTCCTAATAATTGGGTGAGCACTGTCTTTGACCTATCCGGTTGGTTGGTCCTTCTCCTGTTAGTTTAGGCTGTGATCAGTGTTAAGCCTTTGCTTATAATAGAAGCCATGGCACAGTGCCATATGCATCATATCATGGATGTAAATAACATTGAATGGGTAATCGATTGACTTACGATAGGTACCATCTTGTTGACCAATGTGCTTATTGTTTTGACCGTTTGCCATCAAGTTGAACAGAGTTACCCACTAAAATATTCTATGGAAATTAGAAAGGACTTGAAACGCAAAGTATTAAAGTATACCACTCTATTATACAGAATTTTGTGTTTCTTACTATACATGGCTGAAACTTCATTATTATTTATGTCTTTAATTTACTTTTTTTTTTTAATTATTGAGGAAGGATGGTATATGACAACACGACAGTGGAAGGATTTACCCTGCTGGGGTTTTCTGAATACCTAGACTCTCAAGTTTTACTATTTTTTGGCTTTCTGGCCGCTTATTCTCTCTGCATTTTGGAGAACCTTTTTCTCATTGTCCTTGTCTCTCTTAATTCTCAGCTTCATACGCCTATGTACTTTTTTCTTTGTAACTTGTCCTTCTTAGATATTAGCTTGACCACCCTCATTCAACCCAAATTTTTGTTGACATTCCTGGATATGAAACTAATATCTTTCCATGAGTGCATGGGACAGCTTTATCTTTACATTGGTTTTCAAAGCTTGGAGTATCTTCTGCTGACAGTCATGTCCTATGACCGCTATGTGGCGATCTGCAATCCGCTGCACTATAACATTATTCTGAATAGTAAGGTCTGTGTAGTCCTATCTGCTGTCACCTGGCTTATCAGCTTAGTCGATCCAGCTCCCATCATGGCATTGATGACCAAGTTGCCTTTCTGCAAGTCCCATAAGATCAACCACCTTTTTTGTGATTCTGTTCCATTACTGAAACTTTCTTGTGGAAGCATCACCAGAGTTGGAATTGTTATACTTATTGAGGTTGTGATTTTGGCATTACCAGCCTTCTTCTTCACATTATATTCCTATATCTCAATAATTTCTGTCATTCTTAAGATCCAATCAGCCAAAGGAAGACTGAAGGCGTTCTCTACCTGCTCATCCCACCTTACCGTTGTATCTATGCTCTACCTTACCCTGACCTGTGTTTATTTTGTGCCTCCGTCTAGTAATACATCGGTGAATAATTCTAAGGCAGTCTCTCTCTTAAATATAGTCCTCATCCCGATGCTAAATCCTATTCTATACAGCCTCCGGAACAAAGACGTGAAAAATGCATTTCTTAAAATTATAAAGCAAAAGGTGATTTCATCCCAGTAATGTCCTGCCCGTAGGGAGATACATTGGGGAGATTTACAAAATAGTAATACATCATTAAATGTCCTCTAATGACTCCCTTTAAAGAAAGTCAAATTGTTCAGAAGGATATAGATCATTAAATTGATACATTTAGTCTTTGTACTTGGTGACAGATCCTCCTTAAATGGGTTTGACCAATGTTTGAAGTTATAACTTCATGATTCTTAAGAATGGGGCTCAGTTCCCCCATCCTGATGGACCAACAGGCTGAGCAAGCATCTTCCCAGTTCATTCTTTCTATACAAGTGCTCTAGAGGTAGCCAAGTACGGCGTTTTTGGAGACTTTGCTATTGAGAGCTGAAGAGACAACAAGGTCACAGAGTCTAGATATCTTAACAAGTACTGCCCTTTTATTATAATGGTTTACATTTCGAGAGGGTTTGTTGGAAATATCAGAAGTATCACATCAGGAATTGCAATGGTTGATAGAGTTTTTGATGTAAATTTTAATTTAAAAAAAATAAAAATATCCATACATAAATCATTGAGAAATGGTGAATTTATTTAAATTTGTAAAATAGAATTATTGGTTCTAATCTTATTGATTTGTGCGTACTATCAACAATAATTAATTTACAATATGTTTTTGTTATATGTTACATATTAGATCACCCCTATGATTCTGAACATGAGCCATTCCTAGAATTTACTTTACAAATTTTCGTAGACTTTGAGCTTTTATTCATGCTTTAGCTCCACAGGTCCAACCACCACATGAACCTCCTCATCCTGGTCAGTACTGGCAGATCTCCTGCCTCTTCGTATACATCCTTGGCTACAACGAGAGTTGGCACTGCCCGCCTTGCACACCACAAGCTTGCACTGAAGATATACTCTGGAATGTTTCTTCAAAAAGCTGAAGGTATTGAATCCAAAGCGGACTATGTTATTGGATGTAGATTTGTACGATTTATAATCCGGAACTCTGTTACAGCTAAAATAACAAAAAAACATATTTTCTGTTAGTAATTTTTTAAATTTGTTTGGTTGTTGTTTTTGGATATGGAATATAGCTTTTTACCTCATACAAATAGTACATACTCCACAAATAATTTGATAATGTGTATGTTTATGTGCATTAATTAATTAGGGTTCCTAGTGGATATAGTTGGGGCACTTTGTGTACTGGCACCTGTGGGGAGGGGTGGTCTGGTGTAAGAGAAGCAGTAACTCCTCGTTCACATCTGTGTTAGTAATCCATTTGAGGGAGTCCGATTGGGAACCCACCAAATGGACTACCGAACGCATTGCCAAGCGGTGTACAGTGAAAGCATACGGACCCCTTAGACTGTAATGTTGTCCGTGTGCTTTCTGCATGGAACATGTGGAGAGAAAAGTACATCGTGAACTACTTTTCTGCCCACATGTTCTGTGCGGAGACCATGTGGAAAGTACACGGACCCCATTACAGTCTATGGGGTCCATATGCTTTCACTGTACACCGCTTGTCAATGCATTGGGTAGTCCGTTCAGGGGGACCCCATGTGGACTCCCCCGAATGGATTACCAACGCAGATGTGAATGAGGCCTAAGACTGTTCAAGCCCGTGGAAGAGTGACTCCTATGACCAATGACATAGGAACAACAAACACTGAGAAATTGACTGTAGAGAAGAGAAATTAATCATACATGGTCAGGCAAACCTCGAGCAGCGGAAGCCTGACTAAATGATAAACATATTAAGCCATAATTAGAAGAAAAACAAACAAACACTACATTACCCTTTGCTAATGATATAAAAAACATGTCTTGAGAAGTCGGACTCATCAGGAGATGCCACACAAGTATCTAAGAATAGAACCAGCTCAGGATCAGATGTATCTAAAGTGGCTTGAAGGTATAAATGCTGGTTGAGCTTCACATAGTATGGATATTGAGTCACCGGCTGAATATATCTGGAGGACTGGAAGAATGTCATGTTGGCAGAATAGAGGCCATATTGGATGAATGTGTTCCTTATGAAGTCGTCTGCGGAGTACATGCCTTCCACCACAGTATCTCGGTAGAGCCGACATTTAAGTGTTAGACCCAATTTTTTCTGATAAATTACAATTGTGTTGGCTGGTTCGGTGAACAAGGTGTTTGTATAAGTTATTGTGTCACTTTCAACCTGTACAAGAAAAAGTCAAAATGAGAACAAAAAAGTAACTACATAGAGGAGGATGGATTTCATCTTCCTATTATGTTTTCTAAGACAGATAAATAGATAGACTTCATTTTCTATTAGTTACTATCTATACATAGAAATTTGAGGTTCTTGGTGTACATGATTGCTCAAACTTGTAAAAGCCCATCTGCTACAACAAGGCGACCTCATTCACATGGGACCTGTCACTAAAGGTTCCCCCCACTTGGAATTCAGCCTGGCTGAATATAGGGTATCTGCAGTGCTCCTATTAACCCCTTCCCAACGGAACAGGAGCACTGCAGATCCCTTATATTCAGTAGACCAGGCATTTTCAGACACAAGGATACCTAATGTGTTTGGGTTTCACAGTAATTTTCTACTTTTATATGTATTCTAGAGAAAGGAGGGATTTAGAACTTTTATTTCTTTTATTTTTTTTATATTTTTTTAAAGATTCTTTTACTTCACTATTTTGTGGGAGATTCTATACATTACTATTGCGGCTGGTCACAGACCCCCTTCCCCCAAATAAATAAATAACATTTTGTGCTTGACTCGAGTGTAGGCCGAGGGGGGCCTGTACTACTAGATCTTGGTGCTGTAAGTTTTGTATTTAGATTGATAAATAGATTGATATATTAGATAAATAGATTGATATATTAGATAGATAGATAGATAGATAGATAGATAGATAGATAGATAGATAGATAGACTTTCCTACCTGCTTTACTGTCAGACATTTATCATAAGGTATATCAAATACCAACCAATTTGATACAACTTTCGGACGACATTGAGGATCATTCAAAATTACATCATCTGGATAATATTTCAATGATTTTAGATAGTTAAGTGAGACTCGAGCCTTCATGTAGTCAGAAAAGCATGACAGATCCACTGAAAAAAAGAAAAAAAAATACTATAAATATATTTGTATTTATTGAAGCTTTTATTCTGATTCATTTAATCATTGTAAACCAGTTACTCTAAGAACGTATTAGTATTAGGCAAATGGGGAACATTCTTTTTTTTTATTAATTTGTGTAGTGTAACTTTAATCGCTTAAGGACCACATTGGCTACATTCAGAGCCTACATGACTTTTCATATTCTGTTACTATTTCTTTCATTGAGACATCTTGTAATATACTTTGACAAATTTTGACTCCTTTCTGTGAAATCCTGCACTTCTTCCACTTGCTTCTCTATTGAGGGCTGTACACTACTTCCCACTGGGTATGGTGTACAGGCTTGTGTATGTAATGAAGAGCAAATAAGGGTAGAGGAGGGGTCAGTTGAAACAGTTTTATCTTGAACACTAAAAAAACATGTGATTCTGGTGTTATATGAAAGAGGAGATTCTCATCTTTCATATGACATTAAGACTTTAGTTCTACCTTTGTTATTTCCAAATATATAATAAGTTGAATACACAGTCAGGAATGGGATATGTTTGCGCAGCAGCGGCTGGTTCCAATCCATATTGTGTTTTCAACTGGTGATATCTCTGGAAATAACACAGGTAGAACTGCAGTCTTAGTGTTATATAAAAGATGGCAGCAGTCGCTATAGTGTCCTTAAGCCTGTGGGGCCCCAAAACTCTCTCTGTCACATGAAATATACCAATATTCTCAATGGCACAAGATAGGTAGGGGCCACATTACAGATTTTGCACTGGGCCCAGGGGCATCAAGTTAAGCCTCTGCCAATCTTTGCCAATTTTGTTGCATTCTTAATGCATTGAGGCTAGCAGAGAAACTTCAGGTCACTATGAAGGGAGCTGTTCTTCTGAACCTACCTTTATGTCTGGCAGTAAATTGCATGTAGTGTGCATTTAAAGCATTGTTTAAGTAATGCAGGAAGAAAATATTTATATAGGCACAAACGCAGTAACATAAACTCCTGACAAGTTACACTCAACATTGAAGGGAGTCCGTGAGTAGGTATGAGCAAACCATTTTAGATAGAACTGGATTTGACCAAAATTTTTCAAAAGTTTCAGGTTTGGCAAACCTGAAACGTTTGGGGTTTGTTAAACATGAAACACTATTATTCTGTGTGGTCACTTATGGCCCCAGAGTATAATAAGTAGAAGCCTAGGTAAGGTGAGAAAAAAATAATAAACCTTTTTTTCACCTTACTTCACCTCTCCTGAGCTTCCTTGCAGCCTCCAACAGTCCCCTGGCATCTTCGTCAGGCCTCTGGATCATATGTCCAAGGATTACCACTGAGATCCAATTACAGACTTCAGAGGTGACGCCAGGATATATGATGTCAGTCATAGACCAGAAGAGGATTCTGGGGGATAGACAGACATTGCGTGGATGCCTTGGGGAGGTGAGATAAGGTGAGTATAACTGTTTATTACTTTTACATATGGATAGTTACATGAAAATGGGTCTCCAAAGCTGAATATCAGAGGCATAATTGGAAACCGTAGAATCACTTATACACTGTCCTGGTATTAGCTATATAACCAATTTGCTCATGACAGACGTAATTTCCATTTTTTCTTATTGTTTAGCTTTTTTTTCCTTAAATTAAGATATATTACCATTTGGGTCATTGGTAGCAGTAGAGTAGTATGTCGCAAAGAATTCCAAGCCGGCCTCTCTATTAGCCCCTGAGAAGACAATGCTGATACTGTTTAATGAGGAGGTGAAATCTCTTGTACTTGTCTTGCACAGATCTCCAAGTAAAGCTGATCCAAGAGGAGTTCCATCATAAACTGACACAGATGATGACGAGCAAGCCTGGGCAGTCTTCTTTCTAGTCAAGAGAATTTCAGGAACACAATATAAAAACAATTCTCTATTGATGTTTTTCCATGCAGTTAGTAGTTAGGTAATGCTAGCTTAGATGCAAATTCACCAATTTCCAAATTAACATTAAAAAATTAATAAAGAGCAACATAGCCACAAACCACTAAATTTGTAATTGCTGATTTGCAAGACCCAAAATCCTAGGGGACTAACCAAATTTAAGACATGAATACTGGTTGTCTAGAAAATAAGAAATATCTTAAAAGTTATACTAGTTGGATCTGCCAGTGGCACTCTACAGTGGTGGAAGCCTCCGGTTATTGCAAATTAAGTCAAACACATTGGTGCCATGTTTCCACTGAGGGCTGCCCAGGACCATCAAATTCACTGATGGTTTGAGCTGCCCAATCTCAATCTACTATCGGAATACAATATGCTCCAATGCTCCAATCCATTATGATATTTATAGAACAGGTTCTATTCTGCTTTGTGAACCTAGATCAGAACAAACCCCCTGTTGAAACTAACGGACCACAGGACGCACACGGATGTCCTCCAACTGTCATCTGAATGCTTTCCGTTGAAAAATCAGAAATCATTTGGCATACCCATTTGGTTGTGTGCATGAGGCTTTAAAGTCTTTTTTAACATTAAATCACATCATTATAAATCAGATATACTGTAAATGTAAGATTTTGTTTTCTTGTCTCATACTCACACAAATGACTTGAAATTGAGATGAATCTTATAATTGTTTTTGACACTGATGTACCAAGTGCAGGAATCGGACACTGGGGAAGTTTCTGAATCCAAAGAAATGTTCCCATGTAAATTTGTCAAAATTCCGCCACATCTAACTGCAAAGAGCAAAAGCAAAAAGAAAGTTTTTGACAAAATATATAAATATAATTATATAAATATAATTAATATTTACTTACCATTGGTGTTCAGATCACCTGGGAGACCATAAATGAAAAAGTTAGAAATGTCATTAAGTTACATAGATAGATTTTTTTTTTTATATATATATATATATATATACGTTTTACTGATTATGTATAATTAAAAAAAAACACTGGGGCCCATTTATTAAGATAGATGTCCCTATGGCCCCTTAATAGTTCTAGTCCATCACTCTGCTAGTACAAAAAGTAGAATTAGAAAGATTCCTACTGTATATAAAATACATTAAAATGAGTCACTTAATTCCCGACACTTAATCCTCAAATATTTTAATCCCCGTTCACTTAATCCTCAGACACTTAATCCTTTATAAAGCATTGTGTAATACCTTGAATCACTGATTCCTCTATTAGTGTTAGGGTTAAAGGGATAGGAGTTTGGGTTAGAGAGGGTTATGGAGAGTTAGGGGGATTAGGGTTAGGCACCAATATCCTTTCACCATCAGAAGAGGGGGCCTTAAAGCTCAGCATAATCACTGTTATGTTAGGGTTGGAGGGTTAGGGGTTATGGTTAGAGGGTTAGGGGTAGGGTTAAGTGTTAGGGGGTTAGGCATTGATATCCCTTCACTGGCAGAAGGGTGGGCCTTAATGCTGAGGCGTAAGGAACGCCCCTTCTGACAGTACAGTGCTATGGAAGAGTACTGTTAGTTGGGGCCTTCCTTACCATCCAGCGATGACGCTAGGTGTTAAGGCTCACCCTTCTGATAGTGGAGCGATATTGATGTTGAATCCAATGGCAATGATATCTCCCACACTTGGACACACATCGGGAAAACTGACAGTACAGAGAATTCAGTGCACTGTCAGCTTTCTAGTGGTATATAATACCGCAGGTACCGGAGGACATGAAAGGTTCTCTTTAAATCGCTGGGGTCTTTCATATCATCATCGAGTGCACTGGTTGTCGGTGGTGTTAGCCTGACAATGGATGTGTTTTACTTACGAATACTAGGAAATACTAGATATATGAAGGTAAAGATGAAAAGAAAGCAATTTTTTTTTTACTTTGAATATTGTAAAATAAAGGGGCAGGTATTACAACTCACATCTGTATACAGCTGAGCTGCAATAACAAAATCATTCTATAGAAATACAGCAAATTGTAGAAATCTCTCAATAATCAAGTAAGAGGGCAAGTTAGACACAGAATGAACATATTATACTTACGAGTGGTTGTAGGAAGTGCTAGATATATGGAGATGGAGAAGAAAGAAAAAGGAAAAGTCTATTACTTAGAATTTACCCTTTACTTATCACAATGTATAAGAATTCTGACCCACGCTGAGATAAAAAATTGGAAAAAATGTCACCACATTTATAAACCACTTTAGACAGTGCCCCACGTGTAGGGTTGAGCCGATCTTGAGACTTCAGGATCGATTTTAAAATCCGATTTCCGATCATTTTTCATCCGATCATTTTTCATCCGATCCTGATCGTGAAATTTGCTTGATCACCGATCGGGATCCCTCAACCCTAGTCAATGTTTCTCTATAGGAAAAGTCACTTTTAGAGTTGATCCGATCTTGAAATTTCAAAATCCGATTTCTGATCATTTTCCAGCTAATCGTGATCATGAAATTTGCTCGATCGCTGATCGGTATCCGATCTTTTCCAATCGCTCAACCCTACCCATGTGGTATAAACACAGCAGATTGGCCGCGGCAGAAACGGCAGATTCTACCGAATCCCATCCACACATTCTGGTAAAATATGCACATAACCGTTTCAAAACTGTTGCGACCCCAAATTGGAACTGGCATAGGCACTACGTAAATCTGACAGATCACCATGTCCCCACTCTGGCCCTGGAGAGACCAAGAAATATAATACTAGTATAATAATAGCAGTTCTGGTTTGGGCTGACATATTAGGCCCAAAACAAAACTGGAGGCCATGAATATTCACAACTCTTAGCGCTGATTCACATCTGCGCCCCTGGGGTCTCTGTTATACAGGTTTCCGTTTCCTGCCCGAAACTGGGCAGGAAACGGAAACCTGCAGGCATTTTTTAAACCCATTCAAATGAATGGGTTTGGAAATTGTCCGGCTGTGAGCGTGAACATGCAGGACTTTGTGTCCCGTTTAAAAAAAAAAAAACGGTTTTGCCGCGGAGAGCATAAAACGCTCACGAGCGCTCACGGCCAGACACGGTCTGACAGGTTTCCGTCTTTTGTCGGTAGAAGACGGAAACCTGAGAACGAGGCCGGACGCTGGTGTGAACCCAGCATTACTTTTATGTACAGCTGAGAGACAATACCAGACAAATTCAATGTCTCATTATTACTAAAGTTAGAAGATATCATAATTCATCTGGACATTGAGTGTATTGTACTTACTAGTGGTAGTTGTAGATTCTAGATACAAAGGAACAGGAATGAAAAGGGGAAAATGTTTGTTACTATGTATATTGTATAATATTATATTGGCCATGGCAAATACAGTGGAGGAAATGTATCAATATGCTATGTGCCATGTTATAAGATGTCCAAAATGGCTCCAGGTTTATCAAAGAGATCCCCTGAGATACATGTGATAGCTTTATCTGATAGTAGTAGTAGAACTAGTGTATAATCTGTATAACCCATGGAGGAAAACTGTCACGAGTCATAAACATGTCAGTAAGAGGTGTCCCCACCCTTGGGCGCTTCGCTCTCAACCTGTTTCTGCCTACATTCAACATTATGAATTTCCCCCCTTCTATAGAAACACATATTGTATAAATTTTCATTGCTACCAAAGTAAGAGGGTAATCCAGTTGGACCATGAATGTATTATACTTACGAGTGGATGTAGAATGTGCTAGATACATGAGGAAAGAGAGAGGAAAATTTTGTTACTTTAAATATAATGAAACATGGAGTTGGGGGGCAGATTTACAAAAATACATAAATATTTGGGTTCAAATTCATTAAAAAAAATGGATTCATTATCCTTTTTGGGATGAGGCCACACATTGCAGAGTTGTAACATTATTAGTTGTGTTGTACAAAGTCACGGGCAGAGGCTAGTATTGCATAAATTCTTCATTGCTACCAAAGTAAGAGGATAATCCAGAACTGGACTATGAATGTCTTATACTTACTAGTGGTTGTAGGAAGTGCTAGATACATGAAGAAAGAGAGGAAAGAGAAAGGAAAATGTTGTTACTTTAAATATGTTGAAACAATAGAGTTGGGGGGGCAGAATTACTCATAAAAATTAGAGATGAGCGAACACTAAAATGTTCGAGGTTCGAAATTCGATTCGAACAGCCGCTCACTGTTCGAGTGTTCGAATGGGTTTCGAACCCCATTATAGTCTATGGGGAACATAAACTCGTTAAGGGGGAAACCCAAATTCGTGTCTGGAGGGTCACCAAGTCCACTATGACACCCCAGGAAATGATACCAACACCCTGGAATGACACTGGGACAGTAGGGGAAGCATGTCTGGGGGCATAAAAGTCACTTTATTTCATGGAAATCCCTGTCAGTTTGCGATTTTCGCAAGCTAACTTTTCCCCATAGAAATGCATTGGCCAGTGCTGATTGGCCAGAGTACGGAACTCGACCAATCAGCGCTGGCTCTGCTGGAGGAGGCGGAGTCTAAGATCGCTCCACACCAGTCTCCATTCAGGTCCGACCTTAGACTCCGCCTCCTCCGGCAGAGCCAGCGCTGATTGGCCGAAGGCTGGCCAATGCATTCCTATGCGAATGCAGAGACTTAGCAGTGCTGAGTCAGTTTTGCTCAACTACACATCTGATGCACACTCGGCACTGCTACATCAGATGTAGCAATCTGATGTAGCAGAGCCGAGGGTGCACTAGAACCCCTGTGCAAACTCAGTTCACGCTAATAGAATGCATTGGCCAGCGCTGATTGGCCAATGCATTCTATTAGCCCGATGAAGTAGAGCTGAATTGTGTGTGTTAAGCACACACATTCAGCACTGCTTCATCACGCCAATACAATGCATTAGCCAGTGCTGATTGGCCAGAGTACGGAATTCGGCCAATCAGCGCTGGCTCTGCTGGAGGAGGCGGAGTCTAAGGTCGGACCTGAATGGAGACTGGTGTGGAGCGATCTTAGACTCCGCCTCCTCCAGCAGAGCCAGCGCTGATTGGCCGAATTCCGTACTCTGGCCAATCAGCGCTGGCCAATGCATTCTATTAGCCCGATGAAGTAGAGCTGAATGTGTGTGCTAAGCACACACATTCAGCTCTACTTCATCGGGCTAATAGAATGCATTGGCCAATCAGCGCTGGCCAATGCATTCTATTAGCTTGATGAAGCAGAGTGTGCACAAGGGTTCAAGCGCACCCTCGGCTCTGATGTAGCAGAGCCGAGGGTGCACAAGGGTTCAAGTGCACCCTCGGCTCTCCTACATCAGAGCCGAGGGTGCGCTTGAACCCTTGTGCAGCCTCAGCTCTGCTACATCAGAGCCGAGGGTGCGCTTGAACCCTTGTGCACACTCTGCTTCATCAAGCTAATAGAATGCATTGGCCAGCACTGATTGGCCAGAGTACGGAATTCGGCCAATCAGCGCTGGCCAATGCATCCCTATGGGAAAAAGTTTATCTCACAAAAATCACAATTACACACCCGATAGAGCCCCAAAAAGTTATTTTTAATAACATTCCCCCCTAAATAAAGGTTATCCCTAGCTATCCCTGCCTGTACAGCTATCCCTGTCTCATAGTCACAAAGTTCACATTCTCATATGACCCGGATTTGAAATCCACTATTCGTCTAAAATGGAGGTCACCTGATTTCGGCAGCCAATGACTTTTTCCAATTTTTTTCAATGCCCCCAGTGTCGTAGTTCCTGTCCCACCTCCCCTGCGCTGTTATTGGTGCAAAAAAGGCGCCAGGGAAGGTGGGAGGGGAATCGAATTTTGGCGCACTTTACCACGCGGTGTTCGATTCGATTATGGCGAACACCCTGATATCCGATCGAACATGTGTTCGATAGAACACTGTTCGCTCATCTCTAATAAAAATACATAAAAATTTGGTATCAAATTCATTTAATAAATGGATGTATTATCCTTTTTAGGATGAGGCCACACATTGCAGAGTTGTAACATTATTAGTTGCGTTGTTGAAGAGCAGTGGACAACGCTCAGTCAACTTTTTAAGACTGGTACTTTGTGCACTTGTCTTAACTGCTCTTGGCCATTGGTGTAAGATGCTCCAGAATAACTACGAGGCTCTGGGTATGTCCTTTGGAATATTTCCAATATATAATGCATTAATATTATACCTGAATAGGCTTTGCATGTATAACTTAAAATCTAGACCTATGAGGTAAATTCCAAGTTCCTATTTGGAATAGGGGGGATCCTTTTAGTATAAATCACATGTTTTTCTCTCATTATTATTACTAATATAAGTAGTTACAGTAATTCATCTGAACATTGAGTGTATTATACTTACTAGTGGTCGTAGTATCATGGACTACATACATGAAGATAGACAGGAAAGAAAAATAATTTTTGTTACTATGAATATTGAAAAATATTATACTGGCCATAGTAAGATACATTGTTATAGAAAATGGGGTCTGTTGGTCCGTCATGCGTCATAATAAATATGTCAGTAAGAGGTGTCCCCACCCCGGGCAGCTTCGTTCTCATCCCCTTTTCTGCCCACATTCCCCATTATGAATTTCCCCCATTCTATAGAAACACGTATTGTATAAATTCTTCATTGCTACCAAAGTAAGAGGATAATCCAGCTGGACAATGAATGTCTTATACTTACCAGTGGTTGTAGGAAGTGCTAGATACATAAAGATAGAGAGGAAAGAGAAAGAAAGGAAAATTATATTTGCTTACTTAACTATATGTTAAAACAATGGAGTGGGGGGGCAGAATTACTCATAAAAAACCTAAAAATTTGGGCTCAAATTCAGAAAAATTGATTTATTATCCTTTTTAGGATGAGGCCACACATTGCAGAATTGCAACATTATTAGGCCGGGTTCACACGGAGTATTGTGGCTCGTCATTTGGTACGTACACGCCGCGGGAGGATTTGCGGGCTGTATACGCTCCCATTGTTTTCAATGGGAGCCGGTACCGTACACGCGGCGCTATTTTGTGGCCGCTGCAAAATCACGGCTGCAAAATAGCGCCGCGTGTACGGTATCGGCTCCCATTGAAAACAATGGGAGCGTATACGACCCGCAAAAGATCCCGCGGCGTGTACGTACCAAATGACGAGCCACAATACTCCGTGTGAACCTGGCCTTAGCTGCGTTGTTGAAACTTAGTGAACAACACTCGGCCAACTTTTTAAGACTGGTATTTTGTGCACTTGTCTTAACCACTCTGTTACGGTTCTGTGTGTATATTTAAAAATAATAATAAACGCAACCAGAACCGCTAAGCTGCAGAGCACTGCAGCGAGGTCCACAAGCCCGGATGGGCAGCCGTATGTCTGAATATGAACCCCTAGTTAAACTACACTGGCAGTGATGTTGTGAACAGGCTGCAACAGACTCTCTCCAATTAACTTCACTGGGAGAGCGTGCCTATGTATAGCAGTTGAGTGAAGTCAAATGAAGCCTTGTAAGGAGCACCTGCTAATTACAGCAGGGGAACCAGGCCCTAGCATATGCTTCACTCTGCTGAACAAACAAGTCTGCCAGGAGTTAACTTCTCTAATGGTCAGTCACACAACAAACTCCTTAATCTGCGAGGAGCTACACAGCAGTTAGACAAGGGAATAGGCTACTGGTTCCCAGCGGCAGAGCCCAGGAATACTAACTTGGTCCCTACTCAGCCCTCAAATTGACTGGAACCTGGCCCTAACCTCCTGTCTCAAAGGATTACTAGTCAAAGTGTGAGCACTGGGCCGGCGTCGACTCACACTATTTAAAGACTAGTCCCTCGCCCAACAGGGGCAGTGGCATGACGTCACCGATCATGCTCAGTATGGCCAAAATGGGACTTAGTCTCTGAGTGGACCCAAAATGTCTGAGCATGCTCAGTAGGGAGAGAATGGCACTTAGCCTCTGAGCGGCTCCAAAATGTCTGAGCATGCTCAGTAGAGAGAGAATGGCACTTGGCCTCTGAGCGGCTCCAAAATGTCTGAGCATGCTCAGTGGGCCGAAAGCTGGACTTAGACTCCAGACACCTTACTGCACAATGCCGAGGGCGAGGTTTGGATTGGCCCGCAGGTGGCGCTATGCGCTGGACGGGAAGCCTGTGGGACCCAATCCTAGCACACTCTTGGCCGTTGGTGTAAGATGCTCCAGAATAACTAAGAGGCTCTGGCATCTTAATCATTATTATTACTAATATAAGTAGTGTAAGCCGATGGCTGGTCAGGTAATGGAGGGGGTGTACATCTCACCCAGACTACTCAGGTGGGTGACATGAGAAAACTCAGGAATGTTTGTTCTCAGCAGACAACTTTCGTCTGCTGAGCATTTTGGTAAATGCTCAGTACTGGGCTGGATTTTTAGGAATGACAGGTAGGTTGGTAGTGGGACCTGTCATTCCACCCCCCTCCAGTCCACACTTTGGGGATGTTCCGACAGCGACTCAGCTGCAGAGAGTCTCCTCGTCAAGGAGGCTTAAAAAGCCAGCTCCAGCAGCAACACTTTGGCAGAGCTTGGCTGGAAAGCTGACAGAGAGGTCATATTTTTGGAGCTGTGTCCTGAATGATTCTACTGATATTTTTGGATTTCTGTTATCCTAGGTGAGGTAACTATTCTATGTTTAGTTAGAGCCTGGCCGGGCAGGGATTTATTTTTGTATTGTTTCCTTTTGTTGTTACACTATATTTTTGAGTGAAAATAAACTCTACCTTTGGTTAGACTAAAGAAACTGGACTTGTGTGTCTATGCCACCCCACACAGCAACCCCAGACCCTGACAGTAGTTACAGTAATTCATCTGAACATTGAGTATATTATACTTACTAGTGGTCGTAGGAAGTGCTATATACATGAGGAGAAACAAGAAACAAAAAGCAGGAATTTTAGTTACTATGAATATTGAAAAACATTAGACTGCCCATAATAAGATTCATTGTTATAGATAATGGGGTCCGTTGGGCACTGTATGTAATGGATATCTTAATGGTCCGCATCTCCATTCTTCTGGTCCTTTAATGGACCAGAACTACAGACAGCAGCAGACACTAGTGTAGACCTGGCTTAAGACTGGTGTTTCATATTCAAGTCTCAGTAAAAGACCCGACAGGTACAAGACACGGCTCATCTATCAAGAGGTTCCAGCCTCTTCACAAATCAGGTTCAGGCCCATGCGCTAGAATGGAAATCTATGCCAGTCAGGAACTAGTGTATATTACCTATATAACTTACACTGGAAATTTGTCAAGAGTCATAATAAATATGTCAGTAAGAGGTGTCCCCACCCCGGGCAGCTTCGTTCTCATCCCCTTTTTGCCCACTTTCCCCATTATGAATTTCCCCCATTCCATAGAAACACCTATTGTATAAATTCTTCATTGATTCTAAAGTAAGAGGATAATCCAGCTGGACAATGAATGTCTTATACTTACGAGTGGTTGTAGTAAGTGCTAGATACATGAAGAAAGAGAGGAAAGAAAAAGGAACATTTTGTTACTTTAAATATGTTGAAACAATAGAGTTGGGGGGGCAGAATTACTCATAAAAATACATAAAAATTTGGGATCAAATTCAGCAAAAAAAATTGATTTATTTTTAGGATGAGGCCACACATTACAGAGTTGTTGAAACTTAGTGGACAACACTCGTTAAACTTTTTAAGACTGGTACTTTGTGCACTTGTCTAAACCACTCTTGTCCGTTGGCGTAAGATGTTCCAGAATAACTAAGAGGCTCTGGCATATTATTACTTATTATTATTATTACTAATATAAGTAGTTACAGTAATTCATCTGAACATTGAGTGTATTATACTTACTAGTGGTGGTAGGAGGGGCTAGATACATGAAGATAGACAGGAAAGAAAAATGAAGAATTTATGTTACTATGAATATTGAAAAACATTGTACTGGCCATAGTAAGACACATTGTTATAGAAAATGGGGTCCATGGGCACCGTATGTAATGGATACCTTAGTGTAATGTATCAAGAGGTTCCAGCCTCTTCACAAATCAATTGCAGTCCCATGTGCCAAAATGGAAATCTATGCCATTCAGGAACTAGTGTATATTACCTGTACAACTCACCATGGAAGACTGTCATGCGTGATAATAAATATGTCAGTAAGAGGTGTCCCCACCCCGGGTGACCTCGTTTTCATCCCTTTTCTGCCCACATTCCCCATTATGAATTTCCCCCATTCTATAGAAACACGTATTGTATAAATTCTTCATTGCTACCAAAGTAAGAGGATAATCCAGTTGGACAATGAATGTCTTATACTTATGAGTGGATGTAGGACGTGCTAGATACATAAAGAAAGAGAGGAAAGAGAAAGACAGGAAAATTATATTTGCTTACTTAAATATATGTTAAAACAATGGAGTTGGGGGGCAGAATTACTCATAAAAAAACATAAAAATTTGGGCTCAAATTCAGAAAAAAATTGATTTATTATCCTTTTTAGGATGAGGCCACACATTGCAGAATTGCAACATTATTAGCTGCGTTGTTGAAACTTAGTGAACAACACTCGGCCAACTTTTTAAGACTGGTATTTTGTTCACTTGTCTTAACCACTCTGTTACGGTTCTGTGTGTATATATAAAAATAATAATAAAAACAACCAGAAATTTAAGCTGCAGAGCACTGCAGAGAGGTCCACAGGCCCGGATGGGCAGCCGTATGTCTGAATATGAACCCCCAGTTAAACTGCACTGGCAGTGATGTTGTGAACAGGCTGCAACAGACTCTCTCCAGTTAACTTCACTGGGAGAGCGTGCCTATGTATAGCAGTTGAGTGAAGTCAAATGAAGCCTTGTAAGGAGCACCTGCTAATTACAGCAGGGGAACCAAGCCCTAGCATATGCTTCACTCTACTGAACAAACAAGACTGCCAGGAGTTAACTTCACTAATGGTCAGTCACACAACAAACTCCTTAATCTGCGAGGAGCTACACAGCAGTTAGACAAGGGAATAGGCTACTGGTTCCCAAAGGCAGAGCCAAGGAATACTAACTTGGTCCCTACTCAGCCCGCAAATTGACTGGAACCTGGCCCTAACCTCCTGTCTCAAAGGATTACTAGTCAAAGTGTGAGCACTGGGCCGGCGTCGACTCACACTATTTAAAGACTAGTCCCTCGCCCAACAGGGGCAGTGGCATGACGTCACCGATCATGCTCAGTATGGCCAAAATGGGACTTAGTCTCTGAGTGGACCCAAAATGTCTGAGCATGCTCAGTAGGGAGAGAATGGCACTTAGCCTCTGAGCGGCTCCAAAATGTCTGAGCATGCTCAGTAGAGAGAGAATGGCACTTAGCCTCTGAGCGGCTCCAAAATGTCTGAGCATGCTCAGTGGGCCGAAAGCTGGACTTAGACTCCAGACACCTTACTGCACAATGCCGAGGGCGAGGTTTGGATTGGCCCGCAGGTGGCGCTATGCGCTGGACGGGAAGCCTGTGGGACCCAATCCTAGCACACTCTTGGCCGTTGGTGTAAGATGCTCCAGAATAACTAAGAGGCTCTGGCATCTTAATCATTATTATTACTAATATAAGTAGTGTAAGCCGATGGCTGGTCAGGTAATGGAGGGGGTGTACATCTCACCCAGACTACTCAGGTGGGTGAGATGAGAAAACTCAGGAATGTTTTATCTCAGCAGACAACTTTCGTCTGCTGAGCATTTTGGTAAATGCTCAGTACTGGGCTGGATTTTTAGGAATGACAGGTAGGTTGGTAGTGTGACCTGTCATTCCACCCCCCTCCAGTCCACACTTTGGGGATGTTCCGGCAGCGACTCAGCTGCAGAGAATCTCCTCGTCAAGGAGGCTTAAGAAGTCAGCTCCAGCAGCAACACTTTGGCAGAGCTTGGCTGGAGAGCAAACAGAGAGGTCATATTTTTGGAGCTGTGTCCTGAATGATTCTACTGACTTTTTGGATTTCTGTTATCCTAGGTGAGGTAACCTATTCTATGTTTAGTTAGAGCCTGGCTGGGCAGGTATTTACTTTTGTATTGTTTTCTTTTGTTGTTACACTATATTTTTGAGTGAAAATTAACTGTCTACCTTTGGTTGGACTAAAGAAACTGGACTTGTGTGTCTATGCCACCCCACACAGCAACCCCAGACCCTGACAGTAGTTACAGTAATTCATCTAAACATTGAGTATATTATACTTACTAGTGGTCGTAGGAAGTGCTATATACATGAGGAGAAACAAGAAACAAAAAGCAGGAATTTTAGTTACTATGAATATTGAAAAACATTATACTGGCCATAATAAGATACATTGTTGTAGATAATGGGGTCCGTTGGGCACTGTATGTAATGGATATCTTAATGGTCCGCATCTCCATTCTTCTGGTCCTTTAATGGACCAGAACTACAGACAGCAGCAGACATTAGTGTAGACCTGGCTTAAGACTGGTGTTTCATATTCAAGTCTCAGTAAAAGACCCGACAGGTACAAGACACGGCTCATCTATCAAGAGGTTCCAGCCTCTTCACAAATCAGGTTCAGGCCCATGCGCTAGAATGGAAATCTATGCCAGTCAGGAACTAGTGTATATTACCTATATAACTTACACTGGAAATTTGTCAAGAGTCATAATAAATATGTCAGTAAGAGGTGTCCCCACCCCGGGCAGCTTCGTTCTCATCCCCTTTTTGCCCACTTTCCCCATTATGAATTTCCCCCATTCCATAGAAACACCTATTGTATAAATTCTTCATTGATTCTAAAGTAAGGGGATAATCCAGCTGACAATGAATGTCTTATACTTACGAGTGGTTGTAGTAAGTGCTAGATACATGAGGAAAGAGATTAAAGAAAAAGGAACATTTTGTTACTTTAAATATGTTGAAACAATAGAGTTGGGGGGGGCAGAATTACTCATAAAAATACATAAAAATTTGGGATCAAATTAAGCAAAAAAAATGGATTTATTTTTAGGATGAGGCCACACATTACAGAGTTGTTGAAACTTAGTGGACAACACTCGTTAAACTTTTTAAGACTGGTACTTTGTGCACTTGTCTAAACCACTCTTGTCCGTTGGCGTAAGATGTTCCAGAATAACTAAGAGGCTCTGGCATATTATTACTTATTATTATTATTATTACTAATATAAGTAGTTACAGTAATTCATCTGAACATTGAGTGTATTATACTTACTAGTGGTGGTAGGAGGGGCTAGATACATGAAGATAGACAGGAAAGAAAAATGAAGAATTTATGTTACTATGAATATTGAAAAACATTGTACTGGCCATAGTAAGACACATTGTTATAGAAAATGGGGTCCATGGGCACCGTATGTAATGGATACCTTAGTGTAATGTATCAAGAGGTTCCAGCCTCTTCACAAATCAATTGCAGTCCCATGTGCCAAAATTGAAATCTATGCCATTCAGGAACTAGTGTATATTACCTGTACAACTCACCATGGAAGACTGTCATGCGTGATAATAAATATGTCAGTAAGAGGTGTCCCCACCCCGGGTGACCTCGTTTTCATCCCTTTTCTGCCCACATTCCCCATTATGAATTTCCCCCATTCTATAGAAACACGGATTGTATAAATTCTTCATTGCTACCAAAGTAAGAGGATAATCCAGTTGGACAATGAATGTCTTATACTTACGAGTGGATGTAGGAAGTGCTAGATACATAAGGATAGAGAGGAAAGAGAAAGACAGGAAAATTATATTTGCTTACTTAACTATATGTTAAAAAAATGGAGTTGGGGGGCACAATTACTCATAAAAAAACATAAAAATTTGGGCTCAAATTCAGAAAAAAATTGATTTATTATCCTTTTTAGGATGAGGCCACACATTGCAGAATTGCAACATTATTAGCTGCGTTGTTGAAACTTAGTGAACAACACTCGGCCAACTTTTTAAGACTGGTATTTTGTTCACTTGTCTTAACCACTCTGTTACGGTTCTGTGTGTATATATAAAAATAATAATAAAAACAACCAGAAATTTAAGCTGCAGAGCACTGCAGAGAGGTCCACAGGCCCGGATGGGCAGCCGTATGTCTGAATATGAACCCCCAGTTAAACTGCACTGGCAGTGATGTTGTGAACAGGCTGCAACAGACTCTCTCCAGTTAACTTCACTGGGAGAGCGTGCCTATGTATAGCAGTTGAGTGAAGTCAAATGAAGCCTTGTAAGGAGCACCTGCTAATTACAGCAGGGGAACCAAGCCCTAGCATATGCTTCACTCTACTGAACAAACAAGACTGCCAGGAGTTAACTTCACTAATGGTCAGTCACACAACAAACTCCTTAATCTGCGAGGAGCTACACAGCAGTTAGACAAGGGAATAGGCTACTGGTTCCCAAAGGCAGAGCCAAGGAATACTAACTTGGTCCCTACTCAGCCCTCAAATTGACTGGAACCTGGCCCTAACCTCCTGTCTCAAAGGATTACTAGTCAAAGTGTGAGCACTGGGCCGGCGTCGACTCACACTATTTAAAGACTAGTCCCTCGCCCAACAGGGGCAGTGGCATGACGTCACCGATCATGCTCAGTATGGCCAAAATGGGACTTAGTCTCTGAGTGGACCCAAAATGTCTGAGCATGCTCAGTAGGGAGAGAATGGCACTTAGCCTCTGAGCGGCTCCAAAATGTCTGAGCATGCTCAGTAGAGAGAGAATGGCACTTAGCCTCTGAGCGGCTCCAAAATGTCTGAGCATGCTCAGTGGGCCGAAAGCTGGACTTAGACTCCAGACACCTTACTGCACAATGCCGAGGGCGAGGTTTGGATTGGCCCGCAGGTGGCGCTATGCGCTGGACGGGAAGCCTGTGGGACCCAATCCTAGCACACTCTTGGCCGTTGGTGTAAGATGCTCCAGAATAACTAAGAGGCTCTGGCATCTTAATCATTATTATTACTAATATAAGTAGTGTAAGCCGATGGCTGGTCAGGTAATAGAGGGGGTGTACATCTCACCCAGACTACTCAGGTGGGTGAGATGAGAAAACTCAGGAATGTTTGTTCTCAGCAGACAACTTTCGTCTGCTGAGCATTTTGGTAAATGCTCAGTACTGGGCTGGATTTTTAGGAATGACAGGTAGGTTGGTAGTGGGACCTGTCATTCCACCCCCCTCCAGTCCACACTTTGGGGATGTTCCGGCAGCGACTCAGCTGCAGAGAGTCTCCTCGTCAAGGAGGCTTAAAAAGCCAGCTCCAGCAGCAACACTTTGGCAGAGCTTGGCTGGAAAGCTGACAGAGAGGTCATATTTTTGGAGCTGTGTCCTGAATGATTCTACTGATATTTTTGGATTTCTGTTATCCTAGGTGAGGTAACTATTCTATGTTTAGTTAGAGCCTGGCCGGGCAGGGATTTATTTTTGTATTGTTTCCTTTTGTTGTTACACTATATTTTTGAGTGAAAATAAACTCTACCTTTGGTTAGACTAAAGAAACTGGACTTGTGTGTCTATGCCACCCCACACAGCAACCCCAGACCCTGACAGTAGTTACAGTAATTCATCTGAACATTGAGTATATTATACTTACTAGTGGTCGTAGGAAGTGCTATATACATGAGGAGAAACAAGAAACAAAAAGCAGGAATTTTAGTTACTATGAATATTGAAAAACATTAGACTGCCCATAATAAGATTCATTGTTATAGATAATGGGGTCCGTTGGGCACTGTATGTAATGGATATCTTAATGGTCCGCATCTCCATTCTTCTGGTCCTTTAATGGACCAGAACTACAGACAGCAGCAGACACTAGTGTAGACCTGGCTTAAGACTGGTGTTTCATATTCAAGTCTCAGTAAAAGACCCGACAGGTACAAGACACGGCTCATCTATCAAGAGGTTCCAGCCTCTTCACAAATCAGGTTCAGGCCCATGCGCTAGAATGGAAATCTATGCCAGTCAGGAACTAGTGTATATTACCTATATAACTTACACTGGAAATTTGTCAAGAGTCATAATAAATATGTCAGTAAGAGGTGTCCCCACCCCGGGCAGCTTCGTTCTCATCCCCTTTTTGCCCACTTTCCCCATTATGAATTTCCCCCATTCCATAGAAACACCTATTGTATAAATTCTTCATTGATTCTAAAGTAAGAGGATAATCCAGCTGGACAATGAATGTCTTATACTTACGAGTGGTTGTAGTAAGTGCTAGATACATGAAGAAAGAGAGGAAAGAAAAAGGAACATTTTGTTACTTTAAATATGTTGAAACAATAGAGTTGGGGGGGCAGAATTACTCATAAAAATACATAAAAATTTGGGATCAAATTCAGCAAAAAAAATTGATTTATTTTTAGGATGAGGCCACACATTACAGAGTTGTTGAAACTTAGTGGACAACACTCGTTCAACTTTTTAAGACTGGTACTTTGTGCACTTGTCTAAACCACTCTTGTCCGTTGGCATAAGATGTTCCAGAATAACTAAGAGGCTCTGGCATATTATTACTTATTATTATTATTACTAATATAAGTAGTTACAGTAATTCATCTGAACATTGAGTGTATTATACTTACTAGTGGTGGTAGGAGGGGCTAGATACATGAAGATAGACAGGAAAGAAAAATGAAGAATTTATGTTACTATGAATATTGAAAAACATTGTACTGGCCATAGTAAGACACATTGTTATAGAAAATGGGGTCCATGGGCACCGTATGTAATGGATACCTTAGTGTAATGTATCAAGAGGTTCCAGCCTCTTCACAAATCAATTGCAGTCCCATGTGCCAAAATGGAAATCTATGCCATTCAGGAACTAGTGTATATTACCTGTACAACTCACCATGGAAGACTGTCATGCGTGATAATAAATATGTCAGTAAGAGGTGTCCCCACCCCGGGTGACCTCGTTTTCATCCCTTTTCTGCCCACATTCCCCATTATGAATTTCCCCCATTCTATAGAAACACGTATTGTATAAATTCTTCATTGCTACCAAAGTAAGAGGATAATCCAGTTGGACAATGAATGTCTTATACTTATGAGTGGATGTAGGACGTGCTAGATACATAAAGAAAGAGAGGAAAGAGAAAGACAGGAAAATTATATTTGCTTACTTAAATATATGTTAAAACAATGGAGTTGGGGGGCAGAATTACTCATAAAAAAACATAAAAATTTGGGCTCAAATTCAGAAAAAAATTGATTTATTATCCTTTTTAGGATGAGGCCACACATTGCAGAATTGCAACATTATTAGCTGCGTTGTTGAAACTTAGTGAACAACACTCGGCCAACTTTTTAAGACTGGTATTTTGTTCACTTGTCTTAACCACTCTGTTACGGTTCTGTGTGTATATATAAAAATAATAATAAAAACAACCAGAAATTTAAGCTGCAGAGCACTGCAGAGAGGTCCACAGGCCCGGATGGGCAGCCGTATGTCTGAATATGAACCCCCAGTTAAACTGCACTGGCAGTGATGTTGTGAACAGGCTGCAACAGACTCTCTCCAGTTAACTTCACTGGGAGAGCGTGCCTATGTATAGCAGTTGAGTGAAGTCAAATGAAGCCTTGTAAGGAGCACCTGCTAATTACAGCAGGGGAACCAAGCCCTAGCATATGCTTCACTCTACTGAACAAACAAGACTGCCAGGAGTTAACTTCACTAATGGTCAGTCACACAACAAACTCCTTAATCTGCGAGGAGCTACACAGCAGTTAGACAAGGGAATAGGCTACTGGTTCCCAAAGGCAGAGCCAAGGAATACTAACTTGGTCCCTACTCAGCCCGCAAATTGACTGGAACCTGGCCCTAACCTCCTGTCTCAAAGGATTACTAGTCAAAGTGTGAGCACTGGGCCGGCGTCGACTCACACTATTTAAAGACTAGTCCCTCGCCCAACAGGGGCAGTGGCATGACGTCACCGATCATGCTCAGTATGGCCAAAATGGGACTTAGTCTCTGAGTGGACCCAAAATGTCTGAGCATGCTCAGTAGGGAGAGAATGGCACTTAGCCTCTGAGCGGCTCCAAAATGTCTGAGCATGCTCAGTAGAGAGAGAATGGCACTTAGCCTCTGAGCGGCTCCAAAATGTCTGAGCATGCTCAGTGGGCCGAAAGCTGGACTTAGACTCCAGACACCTTACTGCACAATGCCGAGGGCGAGGTTTGGATTGGCCCGCAGGTGGCGCTATGCGCTGGACGGGAAGCCTGTGGGACCCAATCCTAGCACACTCTTGGCCGTTGGTGTAAGATGCTCCAGAATAACTAAGAGGCTCTGGCATCTTAATCATTATTATTACTAATATAAGTAGTGTAAGCCGATGGCTGGTCAGGTAATGGAGGGGGTGTACATCTCACCCAGACTACTCAGGTGGGTGAGATGAGAAAACTCAGGAATGTTTTATCTCAGCAGACAACTTTCGTCTGCTGAGCATTTTGGTAAATGCTCAGTACTGGGCTGGATTTTTAGGAATGACAGGTAGGTTGGTAGTGTGACCTGTCATTCCACCCCCCTCCAGTCCACACTTTGGGGATGTTCCGGCAGCGACTCAGCTGCAGAGAATCTCCTCGTCAAGGAGGCTTAAGAAGTCAGCTCCAGCAGCAACACTTTGGCAGAGCTTGGCTGGAGAGCAAACAGAGAGGTCATATTTTTGGAGCTGTGTCCTGAATGATTCTACTGACTTTTTGGATTTCTGTTATCCTAGGTGAGGTAACCTATTCTATGTTTAGTTAGAGCCTGGCTGGGCAGGTATTTACTTTTGTATTGTTTTCTTTTGTTGTTACACTATATTTTTGAGTGAAAATTAACTGTCTACCTTTGGTTGGACTAAAGAAACTGGACTTGTGTGTCTATGCCACCCCACACAGCAACCCCAGACCCTGACAGTAGTTACAGTAATTCATCTAAACATTGAGTATATTATACTTACTAGTGGTCGTAGGAAGTGCTATATACATGAGGAGAAACAAGAAACAAAAAGCAGGAATTTTAGTTACTATGAATATTGAAAAACATTATACTGGCCATAATAAGATACATTGTTGTAGATAATGGGGTCCGTTGGGCACTGTATGTAATGGATATCTTAATGGTCCGCATCTCCATTCTTCTGGTCCTTTAATGGACCAGAACTACAGACAGCAGCAGACATTAGTGTAGACCTGGCTTAAGACTGGTGTTTCATATTCAAGTCTCAGTAAAAGACCCGACAGGTACAAGACACGGCTCATCTATCAAGAGGTTCCAGCCTCTTCACAAATCAGGTTCAGGCCCATGCGCTAGAATGGAAATCTATGCCAGTCAGGAACTAGTGTATATTACCTATATAACTTACACTGGAAATTTGTCAAGAGTCATAATAAATATGTCAGTAAGAGGTGTCCCCACCCCGGGCAGCTTCGTTCTCATCCCCTTTTTGCCCACTTTCCCCATTATGAATTTCCCCCATTCCATAGAAACACCTATTGTATAAATTCTTCATTGATTCTAAAGTAAGGGGATAATCCAGCTGACAATGAATGTCTTATACTTACGAGTGGTTGTAGTAAGTGCTAGATACATGAGGAAAGAGATTAAAGAAAAAGGAACATTTTGTTACTTTAAATATGTTGAAACAATAGAGTTGGGGGGGGCAGAATTACTCATAAAAATACATAAAAATTTGGGATCAAATTAAGCAAAAAAAATGGATTTATTTTTAGGATGAGGCCACACATTACAGAGTTGTTGAAACTTAGTGGACAACACTCGTTAAACTTTTTAAGACTGGTACTTTGTGCACTTGTCTAAACCACTCTTGTCCGTTGGCGTAAGATGTTCCAGAATAACTAAGAGGCTCTGGCATATTATTACTTATTATTATTATTATTACTAATATAAGTAGTTACAGTAATTCATCTGAACATTGAGTGTATTATACTTACTAGTGGTGGTAGGAGGGGCTAGATACATGAAGATAGACAGGAAAGAAAAATGAAGAATTTATGTTACTATGAATATTGAAAAACATTGTACTGGCCATAGTAAGACACATTGTTATAGAAAATGGGGTCCATGGGCACCGTATGTAATGGATACCTTAGTGTAATGTATCAAGAGGTTCCAGCCTCTTCACAAATCAATTGCAGTCCCATGTGCCAAAATTGAAATCTATGCCATTCAGGAACTAGTGTATATTACCTGTACAACTCACCATGGAAGACTGTCATGCGTGATAATAAATATGTCAGTAAGAGGTGTCCCCACCCCGGGTGACCTCGTTTTCATCCCTTTTCTGCCCACATTCCCCATTATGAATTTCCCCCATTCTATAGAAACACGGATTGTATAAATTCTTCATTGCTACCAAAGTAAGAGGATAATCCAGTTGGACAATGAATGTCTTATACTTACGAGTGGATGTAGGAAGTGCTAGATACATAAGGATAGAGAGGAAAGAGAAAGACAGGAAAATTATATTTGCTTACTTAACTATATGTTAAAAAAATGGAGTTGGGGGGCACAATTACTCATAAAAAAACATAAAAATTTGGGCTCAAATTCAGAAAAAAATTGATTTATTATCCTTTTTAGGATGAGGCCACACATTGCAGAATTGCAACATTATTAGCTGCGTTGTTGAAACTTAGTGAACAACACTCGGCCAACTTTTTAAGACTGGTATTTTGTTCACTTGTCTTAACCACTCTGTTACGGTTCTGTGTGTATATATAAAAATAATAATAAAAACAACCAGAAATTTAAGCTGCAGAGCACTGCAGAGAGGTCCACAGGCCCGGATGGGCAGCCGTATGTCTGAATATGAACCCCCAGTTAAACTGCACTGGCAGTGATGTTGTGAACAGGCTGCAACAGACTCTCTCCAGTTAACTTCACTGGGAGAGCGTGCCTATGTATAGCAGTTGAGTGAAGTCAAATGAAGCCTTGTAAGGAGCACCTGCTAATTACAGCAGGGGAACCAAGCCCTAGCATATGCTTCACTCTACTGAACAAACAAGACTGCCAGGAGTTAACTTCACTAATGGTCAGTCACACAACAAACTCCTTAATCTGCGAGGAGCTACACAGCAGTTAGACAAGGGAATAGGCTACTGGTTCCCAAAGGCAGAGCCAAGGAATACTAACTTGGTCCCTACTCAGCCCTCAAATTGACTGGAACCTGGCCCTAACCTCCTGTCTCAAAGGATTACTAGTCAAAGTGTGAGCACTGGGCCGGCGTCGACTCACACTATTTAAAGACTAGTCCCTCGCCCAACAGGGGCAGTGGCATGACGTCACCGATCATGCTCAGTATGGCCAAAATGGGACTTAGTCTCTGAGTGGACCCAAAATGTCTGAGCATGCTCAGTAGGGAGAGAATGGCACTTAGCCTCTGAGCGGCTCCAAAATGTCTGAGCATGCTCAGTAGAGAGAGAATGGCACTTAGCCTCTGAGCGGCTCCAAAATGTCTGAGCATGCTCAGTGGGCCGAAAGCTGGACTTAGACTCCAGACACCTTACTGCACAATGCCGAGGGCGAGGTTTGGATTGGCCCGCAGGTGGCGCTATGCGCTGGACGGGAAGCCTGTGGGACCCAATCCTAGCACACTCTTGGCCGTTGGTGTAAGATGCTCCAGAATAACTAAGAGGCTCTGGCATCTTAATCATTATTATTACTAATATAAGTAGTGTAAGCCGATGGCTGGTCAGGTAATAGAGGGGGTGTACATCTCACCCAGACTACTCAGGTGGGTGAGATGAGAAAACTCAGGAATGTTTGTTCTCAGCAGACAACTTTCGTCTGCTGAGCATTTTGGTAAATGCTCAGTACTGGGCTGGATTTTTAGGAATGACAGGTAGGTTGGTAGTGGGACCTGTCATTCCACCCCCCTCCAGTCCACACTTTGGGGATGTTCCGGCAGCGACTCAGCTGCAGAGAGTCTCCTCGTCAAGGAGGCTTAAAAAGCCAGCTCCAGCAGCAACACTTTGGCAGAGCTTGGCTGGAAAGCTGACAGAGAGGTCATATTTTTGGAGCTGTGTCCTGAATGATTCTACTGATATTTTTGGATTTCTGTTATCCTAGGTGAGGTAACTATTCTATGTTTAGTTAGAGCCTGGCCGGGCAGGGATTTATTTTTGTATTGTTTCCTTTTGTTGTTACACTATATTTTTGAGTGAAAATAAACTCTACCTTTGGTTAGACTAAAGAAACTGGACTTGTGTGTCTATGCCACCCCACACAGCAACCCCAGACCCTGACAGTAGTTACAGTAATTCATCTGAACATTGAGTATATTATACTTACTAGTGGTCGTAGGAAGTGCTATATACATGAGGAGAAACAAGAAACAAAAAGCAGGAATTTTAGTTACTATGAATATTGAAAAACATTAGACTGCCCATAATAAGATTCATTGTTATAGATAATGGGGTCCGTTGGGCACTGTATGTAATGGATATCTTAATGGTCCGCATCTCCATTCTTCTGGTCCTTTAATGGACCAGAACTACAGACAGCAGCAGACACTAGTGTAGACCTGGCTTAAGACTGGTGTTTCATATTCAAGTCTCAGTAAAAGACCCGACAGGTACAAGACACGGCTCATCTATCAAGAGGTTCCAGCCTCTTCACAAATCAGGTTCAGGCCCATGCGCTAGAATGGAAATCTATGCCAGTCAGGAACTAGTGTATATTACCTATATAACTTACACTGGAAATTTGTCAAGAGTCATAATAAATATGTCAGTAAGAGGTGTCCCCACCCCGGGCAGCTTCGTTCTCATCCCCTTTTTGCCCACTTTCCCCATTATGAATTTCCCCCATTCCATAGAAACACCTATTGTATAAATTCTTCATTGATTCTAAAGTAAGAGGATAATCCAGCTGGACAATGAATGTCTTATACTTACGAGTGGTTGTAGTAAGTGCTAGATACATGAAGAAAGAGAGGAAAGAAAAAGGAACATTTTGTTACTTTAAATATGTTGAAACAATAGAGTTGGGGGGGCAGAATTACTCATAAAAATACATAAAAATTTGGGATCAAATTCAGCAAAAAAAATTGATTTATTTTTAGGATGAGGCCACACATTACAGAGTTGTTGAAACTTAGTGGACAACACTCGTTCAACTTTTTAAGACTGGTACTTTGTGCACTTGTCTAAACCACTCTTGTCCGTTGGCATAAGATGTTCCAGAATAACTAAGAGGCTCTGGCATATTATTACTTATTATTATTATTACTAATATAAGTAGTTACAGTAATTCATCTGAACATTGAGTGTATTATACTTACTAGTGGTGGTAGGAGGGGCTAGATACATGAAGATAGACAGGAAAGAAAAATGAAGAATTTATGTTACTATGAATATTGAAAAACATTGTACTGGCCATAGTAAGACACATTGTTATAGAAAATGGGGTCCATGGGCACCGTATGTAATGGATACCTTAGTGTAATGTATCAAGAGGTTCCAGCCTCTTCACAAATCAATTGCAGTCCCATGTGCCAAAATGGAAATCTATGCCATTCAGGAACTAGTGTATATTACCTGTACAACTCACCATGGAAGACTGTCATGCGTGATAATAAATATGTCAGTAAGAGGTGTCCCCACCCCGGGTGACCTCGTTTTCATCCCTTTTCTGCCCACATTCCCCATTATGAATTTCCCCCATTCTATAGAAACACGTATTGTATAAATTCTTCATTGCTACCAAAGTAAGAGGATAATCCAGTTGGACAATGAATGTCTTATACTTATGAGTGGATGTAGGACGTGCTAGATACATAAAGAAAGAGAGGAAAGAGAAAGACAGGAAAATTATATTTGCTTACTTAAATATATGTTAAAACAATGGAGTTGGGGGGCAGAATTACTCATAAAAAAACATAAAAATTTGGGCTCAAATTCAGAAAAAAATTGATTTATTATCCTTTTTAGGATGAGGCCACACATTGCAGAATTGCAACATTATTAGCTGCGTTGTTGAAACTTAGTGAACAACACTCGGCCAACTTTTTAAGACTGGTATTTTGTTCACTTGTCTTAACCACTCTGTTACGGTTCTGTGTGTATATATAAAAATAATAATAAAAACAACCAGAAATTTAAGCTGCAGAGCACTGCAGAGAGGTCCACAGGCCCGGATGGGCAGCCGTATGTCTGAATATGAACCCCCAGTTAAACTGCACTGGCAGTGATGTTGTGAACAGGCTGCAACAGACTCTCTCCAGTTAACTTCACTGGGAGAGCGTGCCTATGTATAGCAGTTGAGTGAAGTCAAATGAAGCCTTGTAAGGAGCACCTGCTAATTACAGCAGGGGAACCAAGCCCTAGCATATGCTTCACTCTACTGAACAAACAAGACTGCCAGGAGTTAACTTCACTAATGGTCAGTCACACAACAAACTCCTTAATCTGCGAGGAGCTACACAGCAGTTAGACAAGGGAATAGGCTACTGGTTCCCAAAGGCAGAGCCAAGGAATACTAACTTGGTCCCTACTCAGCCCGCAAATTGACTGGAACCTGGCCCTAACCTCCTGTCTCAAAGGATTACTAGTCAAAGTGTGAGCACTGGGCCGGCGTCGACTCACACTATTTAAAGACTAGTCCCTCGCCCAACAGGGGCAGTGGCATGACGTCACCGATCATGCTCAGTATGGCCAAAATGGGACTTAGTCTCTGAGTGGACCCAAAATGTCTGAGCATGCTCAGTAGGGAGAGAATGGCACTTAGCCTCTGAGCGGCTCCAAAATGTCTGAGCATGCTCAGTAGAGAGAGAATGGCACTTAGCCTCTGAGCGGCTCCAAAATGTCTGAGCATGCTCAGTGGGCCAAAAGCTGGACTTAGACTCCAGACACCTTACTGCACAATGCCGAGGGCGAGGTTTGGATTGGCCCGCAGGTGGCGCTATGCGCTGGACGGGAAGCCTGTGGGACCCAATCCTAGCACACTCTTGGCCGTTGGTGTAAGATGCTCCAGAATAACTAAGAGGCTCTGGCATCTTAATCATTATTATTACTAATATAAGTAGTGTAAGCCGATGGCTGGTCAGGTAATGGAGGGGGTGTACATCTCACCCAGACTACTCAGGTGGGTGAGATGAGAAAACTCAGGAATGTTTTATCTCAGCAGACAACTTTCGTCTGCTGAGCATTTTGGTAAATGCTCAGTACTGGGCTGGATTTTTAGGAATGACAGGTAGGTTGGTAGTGGGACCTGTCATTCCACCCCCCTCCAGTCCACACTTTGGGGATGTTCCGGCAGCGACTCAGCTGCAGAGAGTCTCCTCGTCAAGGAGGCTTAAAAAGCCAGCTCCAGCAGCAACACTTTGGCAGAGCTTGGCTGGAAAGCTGACAGAGAGGTCATATTTTTGGAGCTGTGTCCTGAATGATTCTACTGATATTTTTGGATTTCTGTTATCCTAGGTGAGGTAACTATTCTATGTTTAGTTAGAGCCTGGCCGGGCAGGGATTTATTTTTGTATTGTTTCCTTTTGTTGTTACACTATATTTTTGAGTGAAAATAAACTCTACCTTTGGTTAGACTAAAGAAACTGGACTTGTGTGTCTATGCCACCCCACACAGCAACCCCAGACCCTGACAGTAGTTACAGTAATTCATCTGAACATTGAGTATATTATACTTACTAGTGGTCGTAGGAAGTGCTATATACATGAGGAGAAACAAGAAACAAAAAGCAGGAATTTTAGTTACTATGAATATTGAAAAACATTAGACTGCCCATAATAAGATTCATTGTTATAGATAATGGGGTCCGTTGGGCACTGTATGTAATGGATATCTTAATGGTCCGCATCTCCATTCTTCTGGTCCTTTAATGGACCAGAACTACAGACAGCAGCAGACACTAGTGTAGACCTGGCTTAAGACTGGTGTTTCATATTCAAGTCTCAGTAAAAGACCCGACAGGTACAAGACACGGCTCATCTATCAAGAGGTTCCAGCCTCTTCACAAATCAGGTTCAGGCCCATGCGCTAGAATGGAAATCTATGCCAGTCAGGAACTAGTGTATATTACCTATATAACTTACACTGGAAATTTGTCAAGAGTCATAATAAATATGTCAGTAAGAGGTGTCCCCACCCCGGGCAGCTTCGTTCTCATCCCCTTTTTGCCCACTTTCCCCATTATGAATTTCCCCCATTCCATAGAAACACCTATTGTATAAATTCTTCATTGATTCTAAAGTAAGAGGATAATCCAGCTGACAATGAATGTCTTATACTTACGAGTGGTTGTAGTAAATGCTAGATACATGAGGAAAGAGAGGAAAGAGAAAGGAAAATTTAGTTACTTTAAATATGTTGAAACAATAGAGTTGGGGGGCAGAATTACTCATAAAAATACATAAAAATTTGGGATCAAATTCAGCAAAAAAAATGGATTTATTTTTAGGATGAGGCCACACATTGCAGAGTTGTTGAAACTTAGTGGACAACACTCGTTCAACTTTTTAAGACTGGTACTTTGTGCACTTGTCTAAACCACTCTTGGCCGTTGGCGTAAGATGTTCCAGAATAACTAAGAGGCTCTGACATATTATTATTATTATTATTATTATTATTATTATTATTACTAATATAAGTAGTTACAGTAATTCATCTGAACATTGAGTGTATTATACTTACTAGTGGTGGTAGTAGGGGCTAGATACATGAAGATAGACAGGAAAGAAAAATGAAGAATTTTTGTTACTATGAATATTGAAAAACATTATACTGGTCATAGTAAGATACAGTGTTATAGATAATGGGGTCTGTGGGCACCGTATGTAATGGATACTTTAGTGGTCCACCTGTCCATTCTTACTCCATTCCTCCATTCTTCTATTACTCTAATAGACCAGAACTATGGACAGCAGACACTAGTGTGGACCTAGCTTATGATTGGGGTTTCACATACAAGTCCCAGTAAAAGACCCAACCACTAGAGATGAGCGAACAGTAAAATATTTGATATTCGTTTCGAATAGTCGCTGTATGACTGTAAACCATGCAAATACTAATAAAACTAAGAATTTAAAACAAAACAAGAAAGAGAGGAATGAGAGGAAAATGTTTTAAATACAGTAAAACAATGGGGGGGGGGCAGATTTATTTATCAAAATGCATAAAGATTTCAGATATATTCAGAAAAAATGGATTTCTTAACCTTTTTAGGATGTGGCCCCACACTGCAGAGTTGTAACATTTTTAGCCAAGTTGTTGAAACTTAGTGGACAACACTTGGCCAACTTTTTTAAAACTAGCAATTTGTGCACTTATCTAAACCGCTCTTGGCCGTTAGTGTAAGATGCTCCAGAACAATTAAGAGGTTCTGGCATATTAACCCCATGCAGCAATGGCAATTTTTGTTTTTTTGTTTTTGACTCCTCTCCTTCCAAACCCCAATAACTTTTTTATTTTTGCACTCTCAGAGCCATATGAGGTCTTAATATTTGTGGGACAAATTGTTCTTCAATTCTTCAAGCCAAAATGACTTGTCACCTGTATTCAGTACAATTGCGGGGATACCTAATTTATAAGGTTTTATTTACATTTTAAGCGCTTATCAAAAATCCAAAACTGTATTAATTTTTATTTTATTTTTTTCTAAAATTCGCCACTTTCTGACAATGGTAGCTTTTTATACTTCCGTGTACGGGGATGCATATGGCATCTTTTTTTGCGGGGTGTACTTTTAATTTATACCATTTTGGGGAATTTCTATTGCTTTGATCACTTTTTATTCAAATTTTTCTCAGATGCAAAACAATGGAAAAAACAGTGATTTGGCACTTTTGAAGTTTTCTCCTGCTATGGTGTTTACCATAGAGGAAAAATATTTTTATAGATTTGTAGAACAAGCATTATCGAACACAGGGATACCTAATGTGTATGTGTTTCATGGTATTTAAGTACTTGATTTGAACTTTTAATATTTTTTTAAAGAGGGCCTTTGACCAATTTGGGCACAGGCAGTTCTATATATTGCTGGAAAGCCGACAGTGCGCTGAATTCAGCACACTGTCGGCTTTCCCGATCTGTGCCCCGGGTAAAGAGCTTTCGGTGCCGGTACCGTAGCGCTTTACAGTCAGAAGGGCGTTCCTGACAGTCAGTCAGGACCGTCCTTCTCCATAGCAGCGCCTATAGCTCTGTACAGTGTGAGAGGGGAGGAACGCCGCCTCCCTCTGCTCACAGTGCTCGTCCATAGATGAGTATTATCAGGAGGGGAGGGGGCGTTCCTCCCTGCTCACACAGCACAGCGCGATAGGCGCTGCTTTGAAGAAGGACGTTCCTGACTGACTGTCAGAAACACCATTCTGGCTGTAAAGAGCTACGGTACTGGGACCGAAAGCTCTTTACCCGGGGCACAGATTGGGAAAGCCGACAGTGCGCTGAATTCAGCGCACTGTCAGCTTTCCAGCAGTATGTAGAACTGCCTGTGCCCAAATCGGTGAAAGGTCCTCTTTAAATTCTTTTTTATTTTTTTTATTGCGGTCTTGAACACCAGGAGCTCTGATCACTAATACATTGCATTACAATGCTAATGCATTGCAAAATACCAGGGCTTCTACTGCAGGCTACATAGAGTTGTCATAATAACGTGACACTGGCCCCGGAGCTTACTCAGTGCGGACACCAATCGTACACAGTAGCGCTGCGTGTCTACTGTATAAAACAGTAGATACCCGGCGGCCATGACGGCCACCTATCTCCTAAGCGGCCGCCCTAGTACAATACCTGGCATTTGCCGTAATAGTATGGCGGATGTCGGGAAGGGGTTAATAATTTGGGCAACTCCCGACTGCCAGAAATGAAATTGTTACTAGTCAGGCCACTGCTATGGATTTCTGGCATAACTCTTGACAATTTTGACAAGGGATTCAATCATTAGAATCCTTTTTTTCCGGCCTACCATGTCGGAATAGCCTTAAGAAAGGGCAATATATGGTCACCAAGATAGGAGTGAAAAACATGAAAAAAAACACAGTACAGTATACATGTAGAATTACTGTATAAGATGTATTTAGTTTGTTGTACTTGCCTTGAGTAAACTGGGCAACTGTGAGGACAAAATTCACAGTTAGTTTACTTGTATTTTTAGATTAGGAGGTTGCGTTCATACTAATAATTGATAAATTATAACTAAAAGTCATAAACCATGATCAAAATACATTGAGGAAACATTTTCAGACAAGCATATGGCTGGCTAGTGCAAACAAAGCCAAGGCTATAGAAATGCCAAGTGGACATCAATATCTATCTTGCTTCTGTTTGAAATCATGCTAGCTTACCGAAAGTGGTAGTAATGTAATAATGGTACATTGATGTTATGCTTTACCCTCACTCTAATATAAAGGGGTACTATGTCTCCTTAGTAGGGGTGTAACTAAAGTCTTGTGAGCCTGATGCAATCTTTGTCCAAGGCCCCCTACCCCATCAGTGCAGCGAATTCTTGATAGTGATGGTTACAGGTGCTAAGGAGTTTAATCAACCTTATGGCCCGTGCACATGGAATTTACGTGCGCGCATTTTAGCATAATACACATGTATAGAATACACGTGTAAAAATAGCAGTCCCATTGACTTGGATGTAAATTTTTACTCGTGTTAAAAAAAAAATTGCCAAAAAACGTGATGCGTTTTCTACGCGTGTAAAAAATTCCATTCAAGTCAATGGGACTGCTATTTGTACATGTGTATTATACTAAAATGCGCAGATGTAAACTCCATGTGCACGGGCCCTTAGTGTGGTTAGGGTAATCTGTGGGTCTCCTTGGTTTATGGGCCAGATGGAAACTGCAATCTCAATACTGATGTCAGGCTCCTGGGCCCTAGTGCAACTGCACCCTCTGCAAACCCTCAAGTTACGCCCCTGATCCTTAGGAAGACTGCCTATACAGGGCACCTTGAATTGTGTATAGTCATGCATGTTCTACTAGGAACTTGGAAAGGAATATGAAAATAAGTCTTCTTTGATAGTAAAAGGAAAACTTGCTCTAGCGCCTCCTTTTAAAAAGTATTTCCCTATAGATCAATGCCTGTTTTCCTATGAAACCTAAAGACATTGGTTCAGATTTACTGATACCTAGACAGTGTAAACTTAGGCACAGTGGTTGTTACTGGATGATGAGTCTAGCATATCTTTATATGCCCAGTCTACATTTACACCCTCTTCGAGTTGACTTGCTTTGAGACAGAATTTTACAATAAGGGATTGCCCATACACACTTGATAGACAACTTTTTTAATATAACTCCTCCCCCAGATTCCATTGTCCAAATCTATGTCATCCTGACCTTGCTGAATATGCAAATAGACTTACACTTTTAAAGTACAGTATGCTTGGTCTACTAAGTCCATGTACACCTTACAATGGCAACTCCTTAATCAGACACATGATCTCTTCTGACCCACGTCTTTGACTCTTCCAACAACCAGCCAATACCCTTCTTCGCAATGACTTTGTAACAGCTTTCTGTGGATGGGTCCTTTCTCCTTTTGGAGGAATTATTTTTGGCTAGGATTCCCAGATTATGCAATCAGATTTCATGAAAACCAGGCATTCATCTATAGGTAAGCTTTCCAAATGGTGGTGCTACAGCCTAATATTCCTTACCTAGAATTCTTAGCAGGACATGCATGGTCTAATAAGTCCCTGTATATCTCATGGTTAAGTCTCCTTAAAGGGAGTTTATCATTCAGAAAACACATTTTTCACTAACCCTACATTGGAATAGCCTTTATAAAGGACACTCTAGTCCTATCTTAGTTTGTGTTTTCTAGGAAACAGTTTTTGTGTAAATGTATTCCCTCTGTGCTCTGAGCACAACAGCATCATAACCTTCAGTGTGTTCGTTCCCTTTTCCTGGCCATTGTACTCACACCCCCTCCGATGAAGAGCTCCCTTGTTCTGCCTCCTCTTCTGGTGATTCAACAAGTCTTCAGTGAGATCGCAAACTCGCGCATGCGCTATCAGCTCTGCCACTTGGGGTTCAGGCAGAGCCAACAACGCATGCTCTGTTGTCCATCTTAGTTTTCATTGTATACAAACTTACTTCGTATGCTCATGCAGTTCTAAGGAGAACCAAGATGGCTGATGGAGCATGTGCTGTCGGCTCTGCCTGAACCTGAAGTGGCAGAGTTGACAGCGCATGTGCAAGATTACAATCTTGCTGAAGACTGATGCTAATGATGACACAGCAGAACAGGAGACAGAACAAGGCTATTCCAACGTAGGATTAGTGAAAAATGTGTTTTCTGAATGATATATATATATATATATATATATATATATATATATATATATATATATATTGGTCTATATGGATAGATTCATAATTTGAAATCTGTGCTCACCTATAACAGTGGAAAGGTTCAGGACCAGGCATGCCGAGATGAGTGCTATAGCCAAGGTCTCCATGATGACTGATGTCAATTTGAGCACAATAACCTCCCTATATATATAGCATTAGTAATTATAATCCTTTAGACAATAAGGAAGCGAGTGACATATATTTGAAAGCCAAATTTTAGCTTGGAGTGAAGACAATAAGCTATTACTACATCATTATCTATTGACCTGAAACTTCCGCTGATTTGTCATTCATCTGTTGTTTCTACAGGCAGCAGAAGAAGAACAGAAACTCTGCACTGTCCACATGAATTAGATGGTGCCTAGGTGGACACCTGATTTATGATATCTGACATTTTAACCCTGTTGGGTTTTTAAACATGGCTGCCATAACTACCAGATCTCTGCTATTATGATCGAAGGCATTAACCCTAATGATGGCTTGACTGTCAGAATATGGCGACTCAAATTTTTATTTTTTTCAAAGTTATGGATTTTTTTTTTTTCAAGGTTTTAACATTTAACAAAAACTATATAAATTTGGTTCTCTGTAAGGGCTAGTTCACACAGAGTTTTTTGCAGGTGGATTTTGACATGGAATCCACCTCAAAATCCACCTGCAAAAACGGCTCCTATTGGCTTCAATGGAAGACGCTGATCTATCTTTCTGCGGATTCCACAGCTGAATTAGCCACGGCGTCCATGGCTCGAGACACGCTCCTGTTTAGAGCCATTCGTTCGGGTCTAATCAGGAGCAGGATGGCACAACAGAATGCTGATGCTGCATTGACATCCTGTCGCGGCTAGCTGCGTGGAATGTTCACAAGGTAGAAAAGTTTTCCACAACCATTTCCTCTGTGTGAACATATCCTAATTATGCCGACCCACACATTATAGTTCATGTAATTTTTTTTTTTTTCTTAATGTAGATTGTGAGCCCCACATAGAGCCCCATAATGTACATTTTTCCCTATCAGTATGTCTTTTGGAATATGGGATGGAAATCCATGCAAACACGGGGAGAACATACAAACTCCTTGCAGATGGTTTTATGCCCTTGGTGGGATTTGAACACCAGGACTCCAGCGCTGCAAGGCTGCAGTGTTAACCACTGAGCCACCGTGTGGCCCCCCTATGCAGTTCATGTAACTTTTAATGCACAGTGAACACAATAAAATTAAAGCCCTTAAGGAAGTTGTGCAATTTTTCTCCAATTTTATTCAATTCAGAATTTTTTTCCAGAATAGAATATAAAATGGCACCATTACATTTTTTTTTTTTTTCTCTGAACCTGATTTTTTTTTAATTGCTTTTTTTCTTTAGTACCTAATGCACCTTTTTTCAAATGTTATTTGAAATTTGGGCATGGCTTAGGGCTCGTTCACATGTGAACAAAGGAGCGGATTTTGACACCGGATTTTGCTTCAAAATCCGCCCCTTTACAATGGTGGTCTATGCAGACCACCGGGCTTCTTTTTTCCACTAACGGCGGGCTGCTGCTAGCAGAGAAAAGAAGCGACATGTCCTTTCTTCAGGCGGAAGCCGCGGCGAGCTGGACTGCGGCTTCCGCCTAGCGGCAGCACCCTCCTATGTCGGCTCATTCATTTGAGCCGACATAGGAGGGGAAAGCCGCAACCGCGTTGGTCGTGGCAGGCGGGTGCTCCACGTCTGAACTAAGCCTTAGATGGTGCATAGGTTAATATTTACTATTCTATTTCTAAAAAGTTGCAAAAATGTTTGCATAAGCATGCTCCACTTCTAACTTTTTAAACTCTCATGCCCTCCCTCTTTGGAATTTTGTCAAATTTATGAACCACAGACGTTTTGATATATTTGTTACAAAAAACACACTGGTAAAAACTAAGCCCTATCAGAAAAAATCCCCTTCCTTTCAAGGGTCTCGGTAGCATAGTTAATAAACATCTTATTTGAACGTATCTTTGCAAGAGTAATCTTTCCAAGTGAAAAGTATTTTTTAATATAGGATAATTAACTAATTATATTAATGAATTCATAAAGAGAGGGAAGACATTAATCAAACCAACATTGTGCAATGGCTTTGCAAGATTAATGCATGCGTCAGAGCGTGTAGTACAAATTCCATCACTGGACTGTTTCCAGGTATACTAAGACTGTTACTCCTAATAAAGGGATGCTTGTACAAAACGTTACTGAATATTGCACTTATCAATTTCCATTATTTTCATATTATGCAGAGCCAGTGAAAGGCTCCTAGTCCTCTAACATAAATGAGAACGCTCCCTTAAGATTTAGTGAGACCCTGTAGCACAGTATACACAGTATACTACTTGGAATCTGCAATTCACAATCCACACTATAACTATGATGACAAACCTATCTGCCCACATTCTCTGCATACACCCCATTCCTTCCTTATACTGTAGGTATTTCTATGGGAGTATGTCGGATATACACACGTGGACAAAATTGTTGGTCCCCTTGTTTAATGAAAGAAAAACCCACAAGGGTCACAGAAATAACTTCAATCTATCAAAAGTAATAATAAATAGAAATTCTATGAAAATGAATAAATGAAAGTAAGAGATTGCTTTTCTTCCTCAACAGAATTAAAAAAAAAAAAAAAAAAAAAAAAAGTCTTGAAACAAGCCTGGACAGAAATGATGGTTCCCTTAATTTAATATTTGGTTGCACAACCTTTTAAGGTGATCACTGCAAGGAAACGATTCCTGTAACTGTCAATGAGACTTCTGCACCTCTCAGCAGATATTTTGGCCCCCTCCTCATGAGCAAACTGCTCCAGTTATCTCTGGTTTGCAGGGTGCCTTTTCCAGACGGCAGGTTTCATGCTCAATAGTATTTAGGTCAGGGCCCATAGAAGGCCACTTCAGAATAGTCCATTGTTTTCCTCTTAGCCATTCTTGGGCATTTTTAGCTGTGTTTTGGGTCATTATCCTGTTACAAGACCCATGACCTGCGACTGAGACCAAGCTTTCTGACACTGAGCAGCATTTCTTTCTAGAATCCCTTGATAATCTTGAGATTTCATTGTACCCTGCACAGATTCAAGACACCCTGTGCCAGATGCAGCAAAACAGCCCCAGAACATAACAGAGTCTCCTCCATGTGTCACAGTAGGGACAGTGTTCTTTTCAAGATATGCATCATTTTTCCATCTGGGAACATAGAGCTGATGTGCCTTGCCAAAAATTTTGATTCTTGTCTCATCTGTCCATAGGACATTTTCCCATAAGCTTTGTGGCTTGTCAACATATAGTTTGGTTATTATTACTTTTGTGAGATTCAAGTTATATATTTGATCATTGTGGGTTTTTCTTTCATTAAACGAGGGGAACCAACAATTTTGTCCATGTGTATATATGTGCACCTTTGTAGACATGCACAGTTCATTCAATTAGACTGTGAACAGCAAGGGGTGAAAGATGTGCACATACTTTATCTATTAGAGAAAAAAATGCTACACCTTTTGCCCCCTTGAATATAAAGCTCTATACTGTACACCATGCCTCTGAATAGAGATGAGAAAATACTAATTCCCTAGAACTGACTGACACTTTTGATTTTGTCTAGACTGGAAGTGACCCAAATACCCTGAAAAGTCATTTGGACATATTTGTGTCCATAGATGTCTAATAATAGTTCTCAGTCATTGGCTTAAGGGTACCCTCACAAATAAAACAACTTTTATTGGAACTGATAAAAACCCACAGCATGAATGTCTCATCAATAGGGACTATACAGGCAACCAGTGATCCATGCCCCCAATAATGAGCATATGTGCAAAGCGGGGCAGATAATTCTGATTCTTTTGTACCCTACTCCAATTGCTCACCAAGTATAATGTAACATTGGTGGGTCAATGACATTCAGTTGATTGAGTGGAGTCTCAACAGCACTCCCAACACTTCACACTGATAGTCCCACAACACTAGAGTGGGTGAAAGAAAAATAGCCTCCCCCTAATTATAGAAAGAAGTAACAGGTCTGTGTTTATCACCCTCTGCTTTCTGGCAGGCAAACAAATCTGAATATGGAGTGCCCCTACTCTTGGGCTGAGATCACCCCGCAGGTAGGGTAACCTCCAAACAGAGCAGATTTATGATACTCAATAAAGTTTCTCGTTGCTATAAGAGTTACCTGGCAGTGTAGGGAGAGCTAAACCACAGACATATTATATGCTCCGATAGGGGTGAGTGCCCAAAAAAGGACACAGTTCAATCCACACTGCATCACTAATACTCAGTCTGTATCTCATCTCAACGCGTTTTGCTGTTAATTTAAGCTCATCAGGAGACCTGTCTTCTTATCTTGAAGGGTTTCTACCCGAAGCGTTGTATTAATAAAAGAAAACTATTTGAAGTATAACATTTTCTCATCTTAAACTGAAGTTCCAATATTTTTGGCACTTCATCCTTTCATATCTTTGCTCTCCCCTCTGGGATAGAATATGGTTCTTCAACCAATGCCAACTCATCTTCCTCATTTATAGGTCACAAATTACTAAATGGACCTTTGACATCGTGAACATATTAATATCAACTCTACTCAAAGCCTTGGAGAGTAATAATAGATACCCCCATTTTATTAGCTATGACCCATTATAAACTATAATGGGTTCCGTTGGGTTTCCACAATTTTTATATTGAAACTGGTGGATAGAAACGTCTTCCATGCAGGACCTTTCTCTACACCGATTTTAGGTGGTTTATGAGTATAGATACAAATGTGAACAGAGCCTGAGTATGACTACTTTGCACCATATTCAGTTATTTAATGACAGAGAATATCCCATACACTCTGGGAATCAGATACTATATATGATCTCAGCAGCGGCTATCATAACCATTCTACACCTTTGGATTCAACAAATACTGTATTTGTCCTTGGAAAACCTTTAATTTCTCATGAGGATGGACGTCTACTAAGACAGAAACACAAGTAAATGCTTTATTGTATGCTGCAAATCCTTTATTGTCTTACATGTACAGAGGTCAATTCAAGAGCAAAAGGCATAAAGCAACTTAGTTCCTTAGAGCAATTCTTGATAGGAGATTAAGCATTATCTTGGAGTATTCTTGCGTTTCGCTAAGCTTGTGCTGAGAAGTGCATCACACAGGTCGGCTCCATTTAGTAGTACAGGCCATATTTGTATGGTCAGTGGGGTAATATTCTGTTAGAGAGACAAATTTTAAAACTGGATGTTACTAATAAGGTTTCAGAGAGTTATATAGTGTTACGGTATACATACATTGTGGCCCCAGCCATGGGAATGACCACTTATTGTCGGCTGTACCTTGTCCTGGTTTAACTTGTGTATAGGTACAACCCAGCAATGACAGCAGTCAGATATCACCTTGTATGGGCACCCTAAGGGTGCATTCACACTGAGTAAACGCTAGCTTATTCTGAACGTAAAACACGTTCAGAATAAGCGGCGTCTAAAGCAGCTCCATTCATTTCTATGGGAGCCGTGTACGCTCCGGCATGAGCAGAGCTTGCCGTATACGCCGGCACTCCCCATTCACTTCAATGGGACTGCTCGGAGTGAAAGAAGCATCCCATTCATTTCTATGGGGAGCGCTCGTATGCCGGCTCCCATAGAAATGAATGGAGCTACTTTAGACGTCGCTTATTCTGAACGTGTTTTACGTTCAGAATAAGCTAGCGTTTACTCAGTGTGAATGCACCCTAAGAGTTTAATTGTTGTTTCTTCCCCCTGACCCCTTTATCCCTTACTATTCCACTACCCCTTTCCCTAAACTTAACAAGATATGAAACTTGTGTGAACAAAAAGTATGTTGGAAACCTGTTACTCAACACCCGTCATTTCCTTACTGATCTAAAGTGAATGTTTTATTTTAATGGTAGATCACAATTTTCAAAAGGCGGATAACCCATTTAGGCCAAGGCCATACAGGGCCTTAGCCTATGTTAGAAAAGTCAATAAAAGCTCTATTAAACTTAATAAAAACTTATTCATAAATCAATGGTACATATGAAGAAAAAAAACTTATAGTATAGTTTATTAAAGAAAAGTCTATTTCTTCATTTATTTGTCTTCCTCTGATAAAATCTGCACAATAGAAGTCTATGGAGAGGGCAGGAGGAGGAAAGGAAATTTCTTGAAAGCTGAGAGACATCTGCACTATCAGGCAAAGACACTACATACATGAAAATATAACCCAGACACAATGAGGAAAGCAGCTTCTTAAAGGGGTCTTCCAGACATTTTTTTTTAAAGGTCTGTTAGTGCTATTAATGGGTTAATAAGTGCACCCAAATACCTTTAGCAGTGTTTTGAGTGATTTCTGGGTTTGGCTGGGAGCTCCTGGCATCCTTTGCATTTGTTTATATGGGTAGCTTCCTGCTCTCTTATCCTACAACTACCATGATGCCTCGCTCTTTACTTAGATCCATCTCTCTCTCTCTTATACCCCTTCCCTTCTTCCCAGGCTAGCCAACGGACTACTAACCCTTCCTAATAACTAACTAACCTACTCAGTGCCCTGTGACTCTATTGTGAAGGTGCCGGCCCCCCTGAAGGAAGCGACGTTTTGTTCCCAGAAGAAAAGCACATGATGACAGGTCAGTATAATGGGGTGGGAAAGTGGGTAGTATTGGTGAGGTTTTGTTTGGTTGACCGCCCTTACGTATACAGTCAACAGGCTATACAAACATTTTATACTTACAATTACTGGTAGAAGTAGTACTAGTAGTAGTAGTGGTAGTTGTAGTAGTAGTAGTAGTTGCTAGAAACAAGAGAAAAAGAGATGAAAGAAAATGGAAAATGTTGTTACTATGAATATTTCTATGTTATGTTTTTCCTCTCATGAGATTGTACTAATGATTATGTACAAATGTTTGTAATTTATGATTAAGTATAAAATAATTACAAAAATTTGAAAGAAAAAAAAAAAGGAAATTCCTCAATATTACTAAAATGATAGCGTAGTTCAGGACATAAACTAATATTATACTTACTAGTGGTAGTAGTAGATGCTAGATACAGCAAGATAAAGATGAAAGAAAAGGAAAGAGACATTTTGTCACTTTGAATATTATAAAATAACAGTTCAGATTTAGTAATAAAATGCATCTAAATTGTAGCTCAAATCGAGACAAAAAAGTAGAGCTTTTGTCACCACAGTTATGCTTTAAGGCAGTGGTCCCCAACCTTTTTTCTACCAGGGACCAGTTTCAGCAAGACAATTTATCTATGGCCCGGTGGGGGCGGGAAGGGGTGTGTATGGGGGTGGGGAAAGGGTGTGATTTGGGGCGGAGTTAAGCATGGGGGGTAGATTAGAATCATGTACATCTGAAAACACAAGAGAAAGTGGAAAGTGACGGACACTGCAGGTTATGAAGATGGCTACTGATGACAGACACTGTTATGAAGATGGATACTGATGACGGATATCACTCCTAATGCTGATATTAACTTCACTGCTGCCTCACTACAGCTACATTACACGTCACAGGGACAAGTGATGTGTAATGTAGTTGCCCAAAGTTTGGTATGCGAATGCAGGGTGGAGCAAAGACCCGCTGCATGTCCTGCATAGTACTAGAATCCCAGACATACAGTGGGTCCCGGCTCAACCCCGCACTTTGCTCACCTTATCCTGATGACCAACAACCAAGCGTCAGTGTTGTGGAGCTGGCCGGCGGGTCCTGGGTCAACCCGGCTCCACATCATCTGCTGACTCCTCACCGCTGGTACGCAGACCGGTACATGCCCTGTGGCCCGGTACTGGTCCGCAGACCGGAGGTTGGGGACCCCTGCTTTAAGGAGTCGTACTGGATAAGAAAACGTGTCTATAGATTGTGTACGGTAATATAACTCAGCCCCATTTACTCGTAGAATATAATTTGTAAAACCAGACACAACATATAGAAGTACAGAACATTGTGTACACGTTTCATTATGACTAAAGTAAGAAGATACTTCAGCCGGACAATAAATGTAATATACTTACGAGGGTCAGCGGAAGATTCTAGAGTCATAAAGAAAGAGAGGAAGGAAAAAAAACATTATTATTTTGAGTATTTCAAAATGTAATGATTAGAGATGAGCGAACAGTAAAATGTTCGAGGTTCGATATTCGTTTCGAGTAGCCCCTCAATATTCGACTACTGGAATCGAATATTGAACCCTATTATAGTCTATGGGGGGGAAATACATACACACACAAGGATAGGCAGGAGAAAGTAAAGCAAGTGAATACAATAATTCTTAAAGAAAGAATCAGGAATAGAATTCTGACAGAATGTTACACAAAATACTATATTATACTATATTTAGATATATATCACAGTCTAGATAGATAGATAGATAGATAGATAGATAGATAGATAGATAGATAGGTAGATTTTAGTACTAGTAGGCTATACTGATAATGATTTGGAATATGTGCTCACCTATAACATTGGGATGGTTCAAGACCAGGCATGCTGATATGAGCTCTATAGTCATGATCGCCATCTTGACTGAAGATGATTTGAGCACAATAAGCTCCCTATACATATATATACAGTATTAGAAAATGATTATCAGAATTTTTCAAGCAACAATGTGATGACAAGTGACATGTAATTAGAAGCAGCACGTGCTTATCTTGGATTAAAGGTAATAAGTCATTATTACATCATTACTTATTGCAATGAATTTTCCATTACTTTATGATTAAAGGAATTTTTCATACTAATCACCTATCTACAGGTGGTCTATGATGTCCTCGTAGAGATGAGCGGTTCCAGCAGCCTCCAGGTCCCGAAAGCTGCTAGTGGCTGGGTACTAGTGGCCAGTATAGCTGTGGTTCTGGGGAAATGAATTACTTGAATAAGAGCGGTGTCTGGGTCTGCCCTGATACTGAGAGCCTTGTGATACAGTACAGTGCTTTTTTTGGTTGATTTGTGTGGTTGTAGTAAACCACACATACAGTTTGCATTTTCTGTTTAGTTAGTGCTCAGACGAGCAGGGTTTTGTTTGACATTATTTTGCCTGAAGTTAAGGCTGTATTTTATTTTGCTCATTTTTGTGCCTGACGTAAAGGTTTATTTGTTTTGCTGTTTTTCTTAAATAAACCGCTTTGCTGCAAGTTCGTGTCCCTGTCTGACTGGTTGGGTCCGCACCACTGCTACCTTCCCCACAGTTATGATAGTGTATTGTATAGGATTCTAACATAGTAGTACCGCAACAAAGTGGGCTGATCATCTTTCTGATATTATGGGAGCATATCCTGAGTGATCTTTCCAAGTGGCCAACATATTTTATAATATAGTGAGTGTCCTTTGTTTCACCTGTATTCTTTTTCTAGCAGAATTAAGTAATTACATGTATTAATGAATTCATAGAGAGGGAGGATGTTCATTGAGCCAACATTGTGCAAAGGCTTTACAAGGTTTACATAATGTACGTGTCAGAGCGTGTAGTACAAATTCCATCACTGGACTGGTTCCAGGTATTTTAAGACACATAAATAGGGATTAAAAGTCAAGCAAAGAGTTACGCTAGGTTCACACTAGCGTTCTCCTGTCCGTTCTGAGCTTTCCGTCTTCTGCATGCCAGAAGTCGGAAAGCTCAGACCAGGTCCGGCCGTGAGCGGCGGTGAGCGTTTTAGGCTCTCCGCCGCGAAACCGGATTTTTTTATCTGGACACAGAGTACTGCATGTCCGACTCTGTGTCCGGATTATAAAACCCGGTTTTGCGGTGGAGAGCATAAAACGCTCACGGCCGGACATCTCTCTCACCCATTCAAATGAATGGGTGAGAGAGACTCCTGCAGGTTTCCGTCTCCTGCCTCTGTTTTAGGCAGGAAACGGAAACCTGAACTACGGAGACCCGAACGCTGATGTGAACGAGCCCTTACTAGTTTTATTGATCCTAGTTTGAGGTTATGGAGAGCCAGTTAAAGGTTCCTATTGTATGGGGCAATCTATTTCTTGCAGTCCTCTAACACGTGTGAGGTCGTCCTCCGCATGTTTAGTAAGACTTCACCTCATGGTATTCTAGTTGGAATTTGCAATGCATTATGCACATACTATAGATATGAAAACAAACCTACTTGCCCACATTCTCTGGGTTATACTCGTCCTTTACTTATGAAGGTTTATATGTGCATATTCATAGGCACGTGCAGTCCAGTTAGTTAGGCTGTGCACAGCAAGGAACGAAAAATTCACACACTTGTACCTCAAGACACAACATTGTGCTCCTGAATGTAAAGCTCTACACACCATTCCTCTGAATAGTCAGGAACAAATTCAAATTGAATGTACTGTCACTTTAGATTTAGTGTAGAATGAAAGTGCCCAGATTTCCCAGAAAAGTTATTTATTGGAATTTTTTGGACATATTGTAATGCAACGCAACCCAAAGAAGTCCAATATGAACTCTCGGTCATTGGCTGACTTTTCACTATAACCTAAGCTAAACCAGACATTAAAAGTTGTAATCTGGATTACTCTTGGTCATTGAAAGTAATTCAATAGTCAAATATTTTGCAAGAATCCATTGTTTGGGGGAAATTCTGAATAAATTAGATTTGCTTATCACTACAGTACCAAGGTTTACGGTGTTACATGGATCACGATCAGACAGATATTTAAGATTGAATCAACTACTTACTTTTATACTATTGAGTCATTAGAGGTCAGCAGACTAAGTTGAACAAATGGTCTCATTCATACTTGATATCCTTGTCCATCTCCTCAGAACCAAATATTGTAAATTAGGTAAATTAGTGAAAAGTTGCTACTCACAAGGGTCAACTCTACCACAAACTTAACAAATGACAATGCAAGATGGATAGGTGGTTTTTTGTGAGGGTTAACATGATGCAACCACAGGATGGTTCTAGAAGTCCTTTAGCATATACAGTTGTGTGTTTTGTGTAGGCGTTTCCCTGGTTTAGGTACCTAGTTGCAACTGGAACTGCTGAAACCACAATAGCATTGAATAATAACACAACTGAGGAAGCTCCCTCTCCCTGTCTAACTAAGTCTTGGGTTCACATCTGCATTTGGTATTCCATTTGGGGAGTCCACTTGGGGACCCCCCGAATGGAATACCGAACACATTGATAAGCGGTGATCTTATGAAAGCACATGGATCAAATAGACTATAATGGAGTTTGTGTGCTTTCCACGCGGTCTCCGCACAAGTCATGTGGAGAGTATAGCAGTTCATGAACTGCTTTCCTCTTCGCATGACTCATGACTCATTCGGAGACCTCGTGGAAATCACGTGCACCCCATTATAGTCTATGAGGTCCGTGTACTTTCATAAGCTCACCGCTTGTCAATGCATTCAGTATTCCATTTGGAGCGTCTCCAGGCGGACTCCCCGAATGGAATACCGAACACAGATGTGAACCAAGCCTTATACTGTAGATGCTATAGTAAATGGGACGTTATGACTCTTGAAATTTTTCATAAGCTAAGGATAAATATAAGTATAAGGAGTCCTGGAGCAGTATGTTTTTGTGTTACAAGTGCAATTTGCTATAGCGTTGCTGCATGTTCACATTGGATTTCACAATTTGTATTGCAGATTTGAAAATCTTCAACAAGTACCAGTTCCGTGCAGATTTTTTTCTAGGTGGATGATGTTAATCTGGAATGAAAATTCAAAACTGTTCCCCTTTGTATGGACAATCGAACGGTCAGGTTCAGCTACAGACTTCACCCTGGATAAGGATCCAGTCCTGATAAACAAAAGGTCAGGTAAAAAAGTCGAGGGCAAAAAAAGGTAATAGATCATTTCAGCCATTTTAAATTTTTGTTTTTTATCTCTTACCTTCCAAAAGCCATAACTTTTTTTGTTTTTTTCTTTTACATAGTATTTTAGGGCTTATTATTTGCAGGTCAAATTGTGCTTCATGATGATACCCTTTAATATTCCTTACAATGTACTTGGAATCTCAAATATTCAGAATTTTTGGCAAAATTGCAAAATCTGAACCCCTGTTGGACAGAAGTATCCCTGCGTCCATTCATTTTCATGGGAGCACCAGAGATAGCCGAAGTACAGTTAAGTACAGTTAATAAAACACTACAGAGTCATCAAAATAGAATAAGTGAAAAGTACAACTTGCCCTACAGATGCCCAAGACATCTCCATACGAGTGTGTGAATATGGGGAATAAAAGGGGGCAACACGGTGGCTCAGTGGTTAGCACTGCAGCCTTGCAGTGCTGGTGTCCTGAGTTTGAATCCTGCCAGGAACAACATCTGCAAGGAGTTTGTATGTTCTCCCCGTGTTTACATGGATTTCCTCCCTTTCTACAAAGACATACTGATAGGAAAAATGTAAATTGTGACTCCCTATATGGGGCTCACAATCTACATATAAAAAAGAAAAAATATATAGGGAACCAAAGAAACTTTTTGTTTCAGATTTCTGGATTGATGTTAAGCTGTTAAAACATAACATAAACGATGTCAATTTGGTATTACCATAATGGCACCAACCTGCAAATTATAGCAAACCTATTACTGGATGGGCAACGAATAGAGATGAGCGAACACTAAAATGTCCGAGGTTCTAAATCCGATTTGAACAGCCGCACACTGTTGGACTGTTTGAACGGATTTCGAAACCCATTATAGTCTATGGGGGAAATGCTCGTTTCAGGGGTAGGCAACATTTGATATAATCATACTTACCAAGTCCACGAGTGACAGTCGGGCTGGATTCTGCTTGAAGTCTTCTCCCGGCGCAGGGTCCCTGCGTCCTCTTCCGGGTGGATTTCACTCTGCCTAGGCATCCGACCTAGGCAGGGCCGACTGCGCATGCACGCGCATGCGCAGTCAGCTCTGCCTAGGCCGGATGCCTAGGCAGCGTGAATTCCACCCGGAAGAAGACACGGGAACGCAGCGCGGAGAAGACTTCGGAAAGGTAAGAGAAGAACCAACGTTGATTGGCAGAATGTATAGCATTCTGCCAATCAACGCTGGTTCTGCATCGAACCTTAAACTTCGAACAGCTAGTAGTGTTCGATCGAGTACGAGTATTTCGAATACCGTAGTATTCGATCGAAAACCTTCTGGTTTAGTTGAATTTGTCTGATAAAGGCTGAGATAAGGAGTCCATTACCTCTGTATGTAATGCAAGTTGACTCAAATCCAGCTCTGCTACATCAGCTTCTTACTGTGGTAATGCATTTACAACCAATCCCTCATTACTGACTGCAAACATAGCAGATAGAAGAGCAAGTGAAACCCTGCCCACCAATGTGCCGAGAAAACCAGGAAGTGAACAGAGCACAGAGCCTGCAGATTGGTGAACTAGGGTTATGGGAATACCCCTTTAATAAATCTCTATTACTGAGCTGACACTTTGATATGTCTTGGAATATTGCCAATGGCTGACATGCTGTTTTTGATGTGTTGTTTGTAGCATAGTCATGTCACAGAAAGCTAGCCAGACCTGCTCTGGACATCTCCTTATTCACTTTGGAGCAGATCTATCTAGTTTTCTACGACATGAGTGTGCTGCCAACAGGAAACCTGTATGAGAATACATTAAATAAGTGTGTCAGACGTTTATTAAAAACTGTCTCCTTGATAGGGTGTTAATAAATTCCAATAAACAAGTCACATGTGATTTACAGTCATCGTGTCCTCAACCTGCCTGGCATGTTTATACCTTCTCATATAGCACAGTATATGTTCTGCCATCATAGGCCACTTTAACATATAGAATAAATGTCTTGTTTCCATCTTTCTGCTAGTCTACCCTTAGCGGCCTGACATATTTTCTATGAATTTTCCAAGAGTGGTTTTCCCTCATCACCTGGCTCTGGCTGGTGGGCTAGACTGGAAAAATTGATCGTGCTGTAGTGGCTTAACAAACCCTGGGGGGGTTCAGATGGCTTGGTGATGACCTTTTTGCTCAAGAGATGACAGGTGGATTCATATTCTCCCTTAGTTCTCTGCAACCAAATGTTTTTGTCTCTGAAGGCCACTCATGTCCCGAGAAAACCCTAATTTTCAAAGAGAATTTTTGCAATAGAAATTTTTACCTATGGCAAAATGAGGAACACTAAACATAACCTACCCCATGGATACACCCTTGTACCATATAATCTCATTTTCTCATCTTACGTTGAAGTTCCCATATTTTTTGCACTTCATCCTTTCATATCTCTGCTCATCCCTCTGGGATATAATATAGTTCTCCAACCAATGTCAACTCATCCTCCTCCATTATAGATCACAAATGAGTAAATGGACATTTGACATCATGAACATATTAATTTCAACTCTACTCAAACCACTGTAGAGTAATAATAGATACCCCCATTTTAGTAGGAATTGCCCAATATAGACTATTTTGGGGTCCGCTGGGTGTTCTTCGAGTGTCCACCATTTTTATACTGAAACTGGTGGATAGAAACGTCTTCCATGCAGGACCTTTCTCTACACCGATTTTAGGTGGTTTCTGAGTCTAGATGCAGATGTGAACAGAGCCTGAGTATGACTACTTTGCACCATATTCAGTTATAGAACGACAGAGAATATCCCATATACTTTGGGAATCAGATACTATATATGATCTCAGCAGCGGCTATCATAACCATTCTACACCCTTGGATTCAACCAGTACTGTATTTGTACTTGGAAAAACAATCATTTCTCATGAGGATGGACTGGTGGAGACGTCTACTAAGACAGAAACACAAGTAAAGCTTTATCAAATGCTGCAAAACCTTTATTGTCTTACATGTACAGAGGTCAATTAAAGAGCAAAAGTCATAAAGCAACTTAGTTCCTTACAGCAATTCTTGACATGAGATTCAGCCTTATCTTGGAGTGTTCTTGCTTTTCGCTAAGCTTGTACTAAGAAGTTGCATCACACAGGTCGGCTCCATTTAATAGGACATGCCATATTTGTAGGGTAAGTGGTGATATTATTCTGTCAGAGAGACACATTTTGAAACTGGATATTACTAATAAATTTTCAGAGAGTTATATAATGTTACGGTATACATACATGGTGGCCCCAGCCATGGTAATGGCATGGAAATGGGAATTGTCGGCTGCGCCTGTACTCATCCTGGTTAATTAATCTAAGTACAGGTACATCCCAGCAATGACAAAAGCCATATATCAAAAACAGATCACCCAGGACCCCTGCTGATCAGATGTTTAAAAGAACTGTGGCAGTCGTGTGAGCTCTGCAAACCCTTCACTATTTACATTACACGCAATTTTTTTTATATCGGCCATATAATATGGTTACAGCCTTGTCCTACGGAAGTGAACAGGCTCCAATTACGTGGCAAGGTTGCTAAAACAGATGGTGTGCAATGTAAATATTGATGGGATCATGGCGCTCAGACAAGTGTTGCAGTCGGTTAAAACAGCTGGTCCCGGATGTTGGACTGTTCTCTTATTGGTGACCTGTTAACAATACTAAGCAACGTCATTACCCCTTTAAACAGGTGACAGTGACTGACAGTGTCTGTAACGCGCTGCAGAATATGATGGCGCTATACAAGTAAACATAAAATAATAATAAGACTCACTGAATGTATTATACTTACCACTGGTAGTAAAAATCTAGTAGTTGCCAGAAACATAAGAAAAAGGAAAATATTATTACTATGAATATTGTAAAACATTATAGTGACCATTGCAAATACAGAATACAATAGATAAAACTGTTACTATATATTTGGGCGTTTTATATATGTAACATCTGTAGCAAAGCAAATAATCCTAATATAATCCTTATATGTCATCACAATTTTCCATCCACATATAATAATATTGGACATTGGATACAGATTGATCTCTCATAAGTTGTCATATAAACACTTGCCACGATAAGAGGTATGCTAATAAGACATTACTATTGGAAATATTACCTGCAGTGGTTGTAGCGAATTAATCATACCAAAACTGAACATTTCCTAATGAATTCTGATGAACTAATAACACGGTCATGACTCCGGATTTTGCATAAAACTCTTGACCTGCAGTCTGGCAAATCTTCCCAAGTATTTTGTTTTCCCAAGGATATCCATCATATATTATCACATACTCATTATTACAGCCTTTTGTGTTACTTTGCATACTGTTAGGTAAAATAGAAAGGAAAAATCCCAATAAATGTTTGATTTAATCATAAATTAAGGAATAAAAGTATGCTTCAAAGAGGTGTGGTAAAGTGAGACTAGAAGAGAGGTATCCGTGGGGGTTGGGAAAAAAGAGTTAATACGCACAAACAATACTCACTATATCAAACTGACTCGGAGATGAATAGGACTGTATTTATATAGGCCTTCAATTTTCCAGGTACAAGAAACTGAAGAAGAGTCTGACCAACCATACCTTATTTCTTCTGATAACTCATTCAATACACCCCCACATGGAGACACTAGAATAAAGGAAGGGCTAAATGCAGTCAGCAAAAATGTCAAATGTCAAAAAGTCTCTATTTATTTAAGATATATAGAAATACACAGACAGGACAGTTAATGAATTCATTGCCAATAATCTATTTTTGTCTGTTTGTGCAGCAGAGCAGTTTCATCTGCATAAGCTTTAATGGCAAAACAATGCTGTTAGTGAAAAGTCTTTTTCTAAGGGCTTTTATGGGCACGAGTTCAAACTTTTCATTAAACATAGCAACTGCTGTTATAACAACAAAGCCCTGATTCCACCTGCACAAATCTAAAAAAAAGAAGTCCGTTATTAAAACATGTTTCTTTACTGTTCACCAAAGCTACAGTCTAGCCTGTGCTAATCTGAAAAAAAAAATCTGTTGTTATTGATTGTTTTTATCTTGCTCTGCTCACCATTTACACAGTAATTGTCACAATTAGAGATGAGCGAACACTAAAATGTTCGAGGTTCGAAATTCGATTCGAACAGCCGCTCACTGTTCGAGTGTTCGAATGGGTTTCGAACCCCATTATAGTCTATGGGGAACATAAACTCGTTAAGGGGGAAACCCAAATTCGTGTCTGGAGGGTCACCAAGTCCACTATGACACCCCAGGAAATGATACCAACACCCTGGAATGACACTGGGACAGCAGGGGAAGCATGTCTGGGGGCATAAAAGTCACTTTATTTCATGGAAATCCCTGTCAGTTTGCGATTTTCGCAAGCTAACTTTTCCCCATAGAAATGCATTGGCCAGTGCTGATTGGCCAGAGTACGGAACTCGACCAATCAGCGCTGGCTCTGCTGGAGGAGGCGGAGTCTAAGATAGCTCCACACCAGTCTCCATTCAGGTCCGACCTTAGACTCCGCCTCCTCCGGCAGAGCCAGCGCTGATTGGCCGAAGGCTGGCCAATGCATTCCTATGCGAATGCAGACTTAGCAGTGCTGAGTCAGTTTTGCTCAACTACACATCTGATGCACACTCGGCACTGCTACATCAGATGTAGCAATCTGATGTAGCAGAGCCGAGGGTGCACTAGAACCCCTGTGCAAACTCAGTTCACGCTAATAGAATGCATTGGCCAGCGCTGATTGGCCAATGCATTCTATTAGCCCGATGAAGTAGAGCTGAATGTGTGTGCTAAGCACACACATTCAGCACTGCTTCATCACGCCAATACAATGCATTAGCCAGTGCTGATTGGCCAGAGTACGGAATTCGGCCAATCAGCGCTGGCCAATGCATTCTATTAGCCCGATGAAGTAGAGCTGAATGTGTGTGCTAAGCACACACATTCAGCACTGCTTCATCACGCCAATACAATGCATTAGCCAGTGCTGATTGGCCAGAGTACGGAATTCGGCCAATCAGCGCTGGCCAATGCATTCTATTAGCCCGATGAAGTAGAGCTGAATGTGTGTGCTAAGCACACACATTCAGCACTGCTTCATCAAGCCAATACAATGCATTAGCCAGTGCTGATTGGCCAGAGTACGGAATTCGGCCAATCAGCGCTGGCCAATGCATTCTATTAGCCCGATGAAGTAGAGCTGAATGTGTGTGCTAAGCACACACATTCAGCACTGCTTCATCAAGCCAATACAATGCATTAGCCAGTGCTGATTGGCCAGAGTACGGAATTCGGCCAATCAGCGCTGGCTCTGCTGGAGGAGGCGGAGTCTAAGGTCGCTCCACACCAGTCTCCATTCAGGTCCGACCTTAGACTCCGCCTCCTCCGGCAGAGCCAGCGCTGATTGGCCGAAGGCTGGCCAATGCATTCCTATGCGAATGCAGACTTAGCAGTGCTGAGTCAGTTTTGCTCAACTACACATCTGATGCACACTCGGCACTGCTACATCAGATGTAGCAATCTGATGTAGCAGAGCCGAGGGTGCACTAGAACCCCTGTGCAAACTCAGTTCACGCTAATAGAATGCATTGGCCAGCGCTGATTGGCCAATGCATTCTATTAGCCCGATGAAGTAGAGCTGAATGTGTGTGCTAAGCACACACATTCAGCACTGCTTCATCAAGCCAATACAATGCATTAGCCAGTGCTGATTGGCCAGAGTACGGAATTCGGCCAATCAGCGCTGGCCAATGCATTCTATTAGCCCGATGAAGTAGAGCTGAATGTGTGTGCTAAGCACACACATTCAGCACTGCTTCATCAAGCCAATACAATGCATTAGCCAGTGCTGATTGGCCAGAGTACGGAATTCGGCCAATCAGCGCTGGCTCTGCTGGAGGAGGCGGAGTCTAAGGTCGCTCCACACCAGTCTCCATTCAGGTCCGACCTTAGACTCCGCCTCCTCCGGCAGAGCCAGCGCTGATTGGCCGAAGGCTGGCCAATGCATTCCTATGCGAATGCAGACTTAGCAGTGCTGAGTCAGTTTTGCTCAACTACACATCTGATGCACACTCGGCACTGCTACATCAGATGTAGCAATCTGATGTAGCAGAGCCGAGGGTGCACTAGAACCCCTGTGCAAACTCAGTTCACGCTAATAGAATGCATTGGCCAGCGCTGATTGGCCAATGCATTCTATTAGCCCGATGAAGTAGAGCTGAATGTGTGTGCTAAGCACACACATTCAGCACTGCTTCATCAAGCCAATACAATGCATTAGCCAGTGCTGATTGGCCAGAGTACGGAATTCGGCCAATCAGCGCTGGCCAATGCATTCTATTAGCCCGATGAAGTAGAGCTGAATGTGTGTGCTAAGCACACACATTCAGCTCTACTTCATCGGGCTAATAGAATGCATTGGCCAGCGCTGATTGGCCAGAGTACGGAACTCGACCAATCAGCGCTGGCTCTGCTGGAGGAGGCGGAGTCTAAGGTCGGACCTGAATGGAGACTGGTGTGGAGCGATCTTAGACTCCGCCTCCTCCAGCAGAGCCAGCGCTGATTGGCCGAATTCCGTACTCTGGCCAATCAGCACTGGCTAATGCATTGTATTGGCGTGATGAAGCAGTGCTGAATGTGTGTGCTTAGCACACACATTCAGCTCTACTTCATCGGGCTAATAGAATGCATTGGCCAGCGCTGATTGGCCGAATTCCGTACTCTGGCCAATCAGTGCTGGCCAATGCATTCTATTAGCTTGATGAAGCAGAGTGTGCACAAGGGTTCAAGCGCACCCTCGGCTCTGATGTAGGAGAGCCGAGGGTGCACTTGAACCCTTGTGCACCCTCAGCTCTGCTACATCAGAGCCGAGGGTGCGCTTGAACCCTTGTGCACACTCTGCTTCATCAAGCTAATAGAATGCATTGGCCAGCGCTGATTGGCCAATGTATTCTATTAGCCTGATGAAGTAGAGCTGAATGTGTGTGCTAAGCACACACATTCAGCTCTACTTCATCGGGCTAATAGAATGCATTGGCCAGCGCTGATTGGCCAGAGTACGGAACTCGACCAATCAGCGCTGGCTCTGCTGGAGGAGGCGGAGTCTAAGATCGCTCCACACCAGTCTCCATTCAGGTCCGACCTTAGACTCCGCCTCCTCCAGCAGAGCCAGCGCTGATTGGCCGAATTCCGTACTCTGGCCAATCAGCACTGGCTAATGCATTGTATTGGCTTGATGAAGCAGTGCTGAATGTGTGTGCTTAGCACACACATTCAGCTCTACTTCATCGGGCTAATAGAATGCATTGGCCAATCAGCGCTGGCCAATGCATTCTATTAGCGTGAACTGAGTTTGCACAGGGGTTCTAGTGCACCCTCGGCTCTGCTACATCAGATTGCTACATCTGATGTAGCAGTGCCGAGTGTGCATCAGATGTGTAGTTGAGCAAAACTGACTCAGCACTGCTAAGTCTCTGCATTCGCATAGGAATGCATTGGCCAGCCTTCGGCCAATCAGCGCTGGCTCTGCCGGAGGAGGCGGAGTCTAAGGTCGGACCTGAATGGAGACTGGTGTGGAGCGATCTTAGACTCCGCCTCCTCCAGCAGAGCCAGCGCTGATTGGTCGAGTTCCGTACTCTGGCCAATCAGCGCTGGCCAATGCATTCTATTAGCCCGATGAAGTAGAGCTGAATGTGTGTGCTTAGCACACACATTCAGCTCTACTTCATCAGGCTAATAGAATACATTGGCCAATCAGCGCTGGCCAATGCATTCTATTAGCTTGATGAAGCAGAGTGTGCACAAGGGTTCAAGCGCACCCTCGGCTCTGATGTAGCAGAGCTGAGGGTGCACAAGGGTTCAAGTGCACCCTCGGCTCTCCTACATCAGAGCCGAGGGTGCGCTTGAACCCTTGTGCAGCCTCGGCTCTGCTACATCAGAGCCGAGGGTGCGCTTGAACCCTTGTGCACACTCTGCTTCATCAAGCTAATAGAATGCATTGGCCAGCACTGATTGGCCAGAGTACGGAATTCGGCCAATCAGCGCTGGCCAATGCATCCCTATGGGAAAAAGTTTATCTCACAAAAATCACAATTACACACCCGATAGAGCCCCAAAAAGTTATTTTTAATAACATTCCCCCCTAAATAAAGGTTATCCCTAGCTATCCCTGCCTGTACAGCTATCCCTGTCTCATAGTCACAAAGTTCACATTCTCATATGACCCGGATTTGAAATCCACTATTCGTCTAAAATGGAGGTCACCTGATTTCGGCAGCCAATGACTTTTTCCAATTTTTTTCAATGCCCCCAGTGTCGTAGTTCCTGTCCCACCTCCCCTGCGCTGTTATTGGTGCAAAAAAGGCGCCAGGGAAGGTGGGAGGGGAATCGAATTTTGGCGCACTTTACCACGTGGTGTTCGATTCGATTCGAACATGGCGAACACCCTGATATCCGATCGAACATGTGTTCGATAGAACACTGTTCGCTCATCTCTAGTCACAATGTACTGGGACGGGTCTCTTAGTCCACATCAATATTGATATCACTATATACCTCTATAGAGCTGACAGTGAGCTGAATTCAGCGCACTTTTGGCTTTTCCAGTATACGCCTCAGTACTCGAGATATTCATGCCATTAATTTATGTACCGATATCTCCCCATTGTCCGAAGGGTAGGCCTTACAGTCTCACGTCATTGCTGGACTTTGGAGAATGCATCTTTTGACAATATTTGCATTATTAACTAGTCAAAAAAATATATCTGTTATCTAAGGATTTTTTTGCATATTCACCCAATATACAGTCTAGTCTATGCTAATATTAAAATCACAGATTGTCATGGGATTGTCATGTCAAGTGTAATCCCCAAGAGGGTGTTCAGTGCTAAAAGGATGAAACTGTCCACAGGTAGCATGGGAAAAATGGCTTTTGTTAAAACGAATAAGGCATGGATCCATGAGGATTTTCAGTTTCGGCTCATGCCTCCAAATAGTGGTGTCACAATCTTTCATTTACTGTACTGCTGCTTATATTGACTGCTAATCCTACAAAGCCAGACATGTCCTTCGGCCTGGTCCATTATATTATGTCTTGCTGCAATGTCACAAATGTTGCCACAGATACCGCCACTGCCACCACTCACCCAGTCATATTCTGCGGCCTGGTCCATCCCATTCCTTTATGCAACACCGAGGTTCACCCATCTATATTACTAAAGTTACAGGATAATTTGGGCAGACAATGAATATATGATACTTACCAGCGGTAGTAGGAGTGGTAGTACTAGGAGGAGGTTCTATGGACATGGAAGATAAAGATGAAAGAAAAAGGAAAACATTGTTACTATAAATATCATAAAACATGCCGACTAGAGATGAGCGAACAGTGTTCTATCGAACTCATGTTCGATCGGATATTAGGCTGTTCGGCATGTTCGAATCGAATCGAACACCGCGTGGTAAAGTGCGCCATTACTCGATTCCCCTCCCACCTTCCCTGGCGCCTTTTTTGCTCCAATAACAGCGCAGGGTAGGTGGGACAGGAACTACGACACCGGTGACGTTGAGAAAAGTAGGCAAAACCCATTGGCTGCCGAAAACATGTGACCTCTAATTTAAAAGAACAGCGCCGCCCAGGTTCGCGTCATTCTGAGCTTGCAATTCACCGAGGACGGAGGTTTCCGTCCAGCTAGCTAGGGCTTAGATTCTGGGTAGGCAGGGACAGGCTAGGATAGGAAGGAGAAGACAACCACAACAGCTCTTGTAAGAGCTAAATTCCAGGGAGAAGCTTGTCAGTGTAACGTGGCACTGACGGGCTCAATCGCCGCAACCCAGCTTTCCCAGGATCCTGAATGGAATACACTGTCAGTGTATTCCCGTATACCCGATATATACCCCCGATACCCGTTCCAACGGTGTGCCCCCCCACCTTCACCCCAGAAATACCCTGCAAGTCCCCTAGCAATAGAATTGGGGCTATATACACCCACTATTTTTGCTACTGCCATATAGTGCCATTGTCTGACTGGGAATTCAAAGAATATATTGGGGTTACGTGCACCCACAATTTTTACTACTGGTATACAGTGCCAGTTTCTGACTGGGAATTCAAAGAATATATTGGGGTTATAAATACCCTCATTTCTTGCTACTGCCATATAGTGCCAGTTTCTGACTGGTAATTCAAAGAATATATTGGGGTTATAAATACCCTCATTTCTTGCTACTGGTATATAGTGCCATTGTCTGACTGGGAATTCAAAGAATATATTGGGGTTATAAATACCCTCATTTCTTGCTACTGCCATATAGTGCCAGTTTCTGACTGGGAATTCAAAGAATATATTGGGGTTACAAATACCCTCATTTCTTGCTACTGCCATATAGTGCCAGTTTCTGACTGGTAATTCAAAGAATATATTGGGGTTATAAATACCCTCATTTCTTGCTACTGGTATATAATGCCATTGTCTGACTGGGAATTCAAAGAATATATTGGAGTTACGTGCACCCACAATTTTTACTACTGGTATACAGTGCCAGTTTCTGACTGGGAATTCAAAGAATATATTGGGAATACAAATACCCTCATTTCTTGCTACTGCCATATAGTGCCAGTTTCTGACTGGTAATTCAAAGAATATATTGGGGTTACGTGCACCCACAATTTTTACTACTGGTATACAGTGCCATTGTCTGACTGGGAATTCAAAGAATATATTGGGGTTATAAATACCCTCATTTCTTGCTACTGGTATATAGTGCCATTGTCTGACTGGGAATTCAAAGAATATATTGGGGTTACGTGCACCCACAATTTTTACTACTGGTATACAGTGCCAGTTTCTGACTGGGAATTCAAAGAATATATTGGGGTTACAAATACCCTCATTTCTTGCTACTGCCATATAGTGCCAGTTTCTGACTGGTAATTCAAAGAATATATTGGGGTTACGTGCACCCACAATTTTTACTACTGGTATACAGTGCCAGTTTCTGACTGGGAATTCAAAGAATATATTGGGGTTACAAATACCCTCATTTCTTGCTACTGCCATATAGTGCCAGTTTCTGACTGGTAATTCAAAGAATATATTGGGGTTATAAATACCCTCATTTCTTGCTACTGGTATATAGTGCCATTGTCTGACTGGGAATTCAAAGAATATATTGGGGTTACGTGCACCCACAATTTTTACTACTGGTATACAGTGCCAGTTTCTGACTGGGAATTCAAAGAATATATTGGGGTTACAAATACCCTCATTTCTTCCTACTGCCATATAGTGCCAGTTTCTGACTGGTAATTCAAAGAATATATTGGGGTTACAAATACCCTCATTTCTTGCTACTGCCATATAGTGCCAGTTTCTGACTGGTAATTCAAAGAATATATTGGGGTTACGTGCACCCACAATTTTTACTACTGGTATACAGTGCCATTGTCTGACTGGGAATTCAAAGAATATATTGGGGTTATAAATACCCTCATTTCTTGCTACTGCCATATAGTGCCAGTTTCTGACTGGTAATTCAAAGAATATATTGGGGTTATAAATACCCTCATTTCTTGCTACTGGTATATAGTGCCATTGTCTGACTGGGAATTCAAAGAATATATTGGGGTTACGTGCACCCACAATTTTTGCTACTGGTATATAGTGCCAATTTCTAACTGGGAATTCAAAATGCGCAAGGCTCCCGGAAAGGGACGTGGACGAGGCCGTGGGCGAGGTCGGGGGAATGGTTCTGGGGAGCAAGGTAGCAGTGAAGCCACAGGGCGTCCCGTGCCTACTCCTGTGGGGCAGCAAGCATTGCGCCACTCCACAGTGCCAGGGTTGCTTGCCACATTAACTAAACTGCAGGGTACAAACCTTAGTAGGCCCGAGAACCAGGAACAGGTCTTGCAATGGCTGTCAGAGAACGCTTACAGCACATTGTCCAGCAGCCAGTCAGACTCTGCCTCCTCTCCTCCTATTACCCAACAGTCTTGTCCTCCTTCCTCCCAAAATTCCCAAGCTTCACAGAACAATAACCCCAACTGTCCCTGCTCCCCAGAGCTGTTCTCCGCTCCTTTCATTGTCCCTCAACCTGCCTCTCCACGTCACGATTCCACGAACCTAACAGAGGAGCATCTGTGTCCAGATGCTCAAACACTAGAGTCTCCTCCATCTCCGTTCGATTTGGTGGTGGATGACCAGCAACCCACCTTCATCGACGATGATGTGACGCAGTTGCCGTCAGGGCATCCAGTTGACCGGCGCATTGTGCGGGAGGAGGAGATGAGACAGGAGTTGGAAGAGGAAGTGGTGGATGATGAGGACACTGACCCGACCTGGACAGGGGGGATGTCAAGCGGGGAAAGTAGTGTGGATGTTGAGGCAAGTGCAGCACCAAAAAGGGTAGCTAGAGGCAGAGGCAGAGGTCAGCAGCTTAGGCGAAGCCAGGCCACACCCGGAATCTCCCAAGATGTTCCAGTTCGTACCCAGCCCCGAAAAACTCCCACCTCGAGGGCACGTTTCTCGAAGGTGTGGAGTTTTTTCAAGGAATGCGCCGAGGACAGATATAGTGTTGTCTGCACAATTTGCCTCTCGAAATTGATTAGGGGCTCTGAGAAGAGCAACCTGTCCACCACTTCAATGCGCCGTCATTTGGAATCCAAGCACTGGAATCAGTGGCAGGCAGCAACGGCAGGACAAAGGCCGCCTGCCGTT